>NC_091287.1:103418501-103722355 GCF_032444005.1 Ranitomeya imitator
AAATGAATGCTGTAAATACAAAACCCTGAAAAAATATGACGGAATTACATGTTTTTTCACAATTTCACAGCACTTTTTTGCTTGTTTTCCAGTACGTTGTGGGGCAAAATGAATGGTGTCAACCAAAAGTACAGAACAATATGAACATTAAGGCCCTTGGAAGAAAGAATGGAAAATCTAAAATCTAAAAGAAAGGAAATTGGCCATGTCAGGAAGAGATTTACAGTATATTGCATAATATGAATTCCAGTCAACAGACTAATTTATGTATACACAACATGGTGATTTCTATATGCTGGAATATGTGGAAAAGAATTGAAAATTGTAAATGCATAGCAACATTTATATAACTACATAGACCTGATTACTGACCACCGAGTCAAACATTTTAAAAACTACTTTCAAAGTGTGCAATAAATGGTTAAGACTAAGGATGAGCGAACTGGAATGGTAAAGTTTGGGGTTCGTACTGGACACCTAGTGTCTGGTGTTGAACAACGAATACAGACTTTTTACTGTATGTTCATATTACCTTTTGGGTTTGGCAGACTAATAAAGCTTATTGAAAGGCTGCAGCGCAGCCAGTCAACATGCTTTAGGACTGTGGGCACTTCCGGCCCCATCACAGCCATGCTAAGGAATGTTCATGGCTGAGATTGGTCTGCGCACCACGTGACCCCGCCTGACAAAATAAATAAATACATAAATTAAAAAAACTATGTGCAGCCCCCCATATTTTTAATAACCATCTAAGGCAAAGCAGATATCTGGGGGGCTGTTATTAATAGGCTGGGAAGGTTCATAGATATTGGCCCCCTCACACCTCAATCAGACCAGCCTTCAGCCACCCCAGGAATGGTGCATCCATTAAATATGCCAAATCTGTTTCTTAGCCTCAGCACTTCCCAATTGCCCTGGCGCTTTGGCAATTGGGGTAATATGTTTGTGGGGTTGATGTCAACAGGTAGCGCTGACATCAAACCCATGGGTTAGTAATAGAGAGGCGTTTGTCAGACACCCCCATTACTAACTCAGTAGTTAAAAGAAATAACAGACACAAAAGTCCTTTATTTGAAAAAATCACTCCCTGACAATGTTTCTTCTTCACCCATTATAGAAAAAACAAATGTGCATCGATCCACCATAATAAAAATTTAGGTCCCACAACGATCCCCATCTCCTTCGTTCACTGTAGTTGTGCTCAAGTTGCAAAAAATAAGCCCTCACCCAAACCTGAAAAATGAAAACGCTACGGGGCTAGGAAAATGGTGACATAAGCAAAAAATGTTTCCGTACAAATTTTGGAATTTATTTTCACCACTTAAATAAAAAAACCCTATACATATTTGGCATCTGTATACTCATACTGACATAGGGAATCATAATGCCCGGTCAGCTTTAATATATTGTAAACGCTGTAAAAAAAACAAAAACAAAAAACAATTGTGTATTTGCAATTGTATTTGCAATTTCAGTGCACTTGGATTTTTTTCTCTCGTTTTCCAATATGACATATGGTAAAATCAATGGTCTTATTCAGAGGTACAACTAGTCCCACAAAGAAAAGCCTTCATGTGGCCATATTGACAGAAGAAAAAAAAGTTATGGCTCTTTTACGAATGGGAGGAAAAACAAAGGCACAAAAATGGAAAATCACAAGGTCATGAAGGAGTTAAAAGCACAGTGGATGTAGTTCACAACATAGGATACACTCAGTATTTTTGAGTGGCGGCTTTGTCTCCTTGGTTTCGGGCCTCTCAGGGTAGTTATAGTTTACTCCACTTGTTATTTATGGAATTCTTCTAGGAAAGCACAATCCAGGAAATGCTTCTCTGAAGGAGGGATCTTCATGGTCTGGTTCCTTGTGATGACACACTAGAGGTATGGAGTCACTCATGGTTTTTGGCACTACCATTCCCTGTTGGAGGGGTAGAGCAGACACAGTTTGTGGGGTGGAAGTCTGATTGGACTGGTTCCTACTGGAAGCGCACAGAGAAACCAGTGTGCAGGAGAGCACTTGTTCAACTTTATCTTTTTATCTAACAACACAAACTCATTTAAGATGTGGCTAAGCCCCCAGTCAGTTTAACCCTGATTAACTGAACTCTGATTAATACACTGCCAGGTCTGTGACATCATGCAACCACAAGCTTATGCCAGCTGTGTGGTTTTCCATGCCAGTCGAGATGTGGATGGTACAGAGGAAAGAAAATCTGTGTGTGCGTGTGCTCGACAATTACACCTAAGCAAGGCTAGAGTTCATAAGGTGTTAAAGAAACGTCTTTGTTTTAAGGGGTACAAATTGTAGCTGTTGCACGCTATCAAACCAGCGGATAGACCCAAACGATGTGCATTTGCTACAGATATGCTTCAGGAGACCTACAATGATGCAATATTTTTGCAGAAGCTTGTGTTTAGCGATGAGGCGACCTTCCATATCTGTGGACATGTTCATGGCCATAACGTTCGAATATGGGCTGCTGGACATTCTCATGCCTACGTTGAGTACGGACGTAACACCCCTAAAGAGAACGTGTGGCGTGGCCTGATGTATGATAAGGTGATAGGCCCATTTTTTTCGCAGAGCGGTCTGTGATGGCAAACACGTATCTTGACATGTTGGAATTGTATGCAGTGCTACAATTTCCAGAAGGTGTCATCTTTCAACAGGACGGTGCTCCTCCACACTACGCCACCATTGCTCATGAGTTTCTGGATAGAACATTCCCCCGGCGGTGGATAGGCAGGGTTCTGTTAAGCCATGGCCTCCACGATCCCCGGATCTGTCTCCCTTAGACATTTACTTTTGGGGTTATGTGAAGCAACATGTGTACACTGAACGTATAAACGACATTAATCACTTAAAACAGAGAATCACAGACGTTATTCACTCTGTTACACCAGACGTCCTTACCTGTGTGTGGCGGGCAAGAACTTCACTATCATTTGGATGTGTGTACGGCAACAAATGGAGCCCACATCGAACTGCACTGAAAAGGTATGAAACTGGGAGAGTTGTTCTTTTATTTGAAGCCGATTTCACATTTCTATCGTTTTTTGTTGCTTTCCAGTGACTGGTCAAAAGTGCACCATGACTTTATGGACACATTGTAGATTGTGGGAGTAGTAGTGCTTCCTTCCTCTCCCTGGACTAGACTAGACAGAACTGGTTTGTCCCAGCTTACAGGAAGTGTGTCAACACTTTTCTATGCTAGCTTATAGTGAGGAGATAGAATACCTAATGTTCATATGCATAGATGAGCCACTAGGTGGCAGAAAAGTACAAAGCACATTTACATTTATCAGTCCTCAGAATATACACATACAATACACAATGTATTATACATACATCTAACTCAGTGCCCAATGTAATTATGGGACACAGAAACAGATCTGCTGCCCCACGATGACCGTTTCACTCAGCACAATGCCAGTCTCTCTGGAGTAAAGGCATCTCCGTGCGCCACATCAGAATTGCTATTCTCTAGTCAGGTGCCAGAGTAGCAATTCTGGAGTACAAAACGTTAACTGTTATGAACTGGTGATTCAGAACCACAATGGACCTGGTGGTTAAGAGCACATAAAGTGACCTGATAGTTACTAATAACATAGGACGAGCTCTGAGACGTGGGAACTCTGCTGACCGCAATCCCTAATCCTATCACACCACACCAGAGGTAGCCGTGGAGCGCTCCTGACCAGACCTAGGCGCCTCGGGCACAGCCTGAGAAACTAGCTAGCCCTGAAGATAGAAAAATAAGCCTACCTTGCCTCAGAGAAATTCCCCAAAGGAAAAGGCAGCCCCCCACATATAATTACTGTGAGTAAAGATGAAAATACAAACACAGGGATGAAATAGATTTTAGCAAAGTGAGGCCCGACTTACTGAATAGACCAAGGATAGGAAAGATAGCTTTGCAGTCAGCACAAAAACCTACAAACAACCACGCAGAGGGCGCAAAAAGACCCTCCGCACCGACTAACGGTACGGAGGTGCTTCCTCTGCGTCCCAGAGCTTCCAGCAAGCAAGACAAACCAAAATAGCAAGCTGGACAGAAAAAATAGCAAACCAAGAAACACAAGCAGAACTTAGCTTATGCAGGCCACAAGGACGATCCAGGAGAGAGCAAGACCAATACTGGAACATTGACTGGAGGTCAAGAACAAAGAACTAGGTGGAGTTAAATAGAGCAGCACCTAACGACTTAACCTCGCACCTGAGGAAGGAAACTCAGAAGCCGCAGCTCCACTCACATCCACCAGAGGAAGCTTATGGCCAGAACCAGCCAAAGTACCACTCATGACCACAGGAGGGAGCTTGACCACAGAATTCACAACAGTACCCCCCCTTGAGGAGGGGTCACCGAACCCTCACCAGAGCCCCCAGGTCGACCAGGATGAGCCAAATGAAAGGCAAGAACCAGATCGGCAGCATGAACATCAGAGGCAAAGACCCAGGAATTATCTTCCTGACCATAACCCTTCCACTTAACCAGGTACTGGAGTTTCCGTCTCGAAATACGAGAATCCAAAATCTTCTCCACTATATACTCCAACTCCCCCTCAACCAAAACCAGGGCAGGAGGATCAACGGATGGAACCACAGGTGCCACGTATCTCCGCAACAATGACCTATGGAATACATTATGGATGGAAAAAGAAGCTGGAAGGGTCAAACGAAAAGACACAGGATTAAGAACCTCAGAAATCCTATACGGACCAATGAAACGAGGCTTAAACTTAGGAGAGGAAACTTTCATAGGAATATAACGAGACGACAACCAAACCAAATCCCCAACACGAAGTCGGGGACCCACACAGCGCCTGCGGTTAGCGAAACGTTGAGCCTTCTCCTGGGACAATGTCAAATTGTCCACTACATGAGTCCAAATCTGCTGCAACCTATCCACCACAGTATCCAAACCAGGACAGTCCGAAGACTCAACCTGCCCTGAAGAGAAACGAGGATGGAAACCAGAATTGCAGAAAAACGGCGAAACCAAAGTAGCCGAGCTGGCCCGATTATTAAGGGCGAACTCAGCCAAAGGCAAAAAAGACAACCAATCATCCTGATCAGCAGAAACAAAACATCTCAGATATGTTTCCAAGGTCTGATTGGTTCGTTCAGTTTGGCCATTTGTCTGAGGATGGAAAGCCGAGGAAAAAGACAAATCAATGCCCATCCTAGCACAAAAGGCTCGCCAAAACCTCGAAACAAACTGGGAACCTCTGTCAGAAACGATGTTCTCCGGAATGCCATGTAAACGAACCACATGCTGGAAAAACAATGGCACCAAATCAGAGGAGGAAGGCAATTTAGACAAGGGTACCAAATGGACCATCTTAGAGAAGCGATCACAAACCACCCAAATGACCGACACCTTTTGAGAGACGGGGAGATCCGAAATAAAATCCATAGAGATATGTGTCCAAGGCCTCTTCGGGACCGGCAAGGGCAAAAGCAACCCACTGGCATGAGAACAGCAGGGCTTAGCCTGAGCACAAATCCCACAGGACTGCACAAACGAACGCACATCCCGCGACAGAGACGGCCACCAAAAGGATCTAGCCACCAAATCTCTGGTACCAAAGATTCCAGGATGACCAGCCAACACCGAACAATGAACCTCAGAGATAACTCTACTCGTCCTTTTATCAGGGACAAACAGTTTCTCTGCTGGGCAACGGTCAGGTCTATTAGCCTGAAATTTTTGCAGCACCCGCCGCAAATCAGGGGAGATGGCAGACAAAATTACCCCCTCTTTGAGAATACCCGCCGGCTCAGGCAAACCCGGAGAGTCGGGCACAAAACTCCTAGAAAGGGCATCCGCCTTCACATTCTTAGAGCCCGGAAGGTACGAAACCACAAAGTCAAAACGGGAGAAAAACAGCGACCAACGAGCCTGTCTAGGATTCAACCATTTGGCAGACTCGAGATAAGTCAAGTTCTTGTGATCAGTCAAGACCACCACGCGATGCTTAGCTCCTTCAAGCCAATGACGCCACTCCTCGAATGCCCACTTCATGGCCAGCAACTCTCGATTGCCAACATCATAATTACGCTCAGCAGGCGAAAACTTCCTGGAAAAGAAGGCACATGGTTTCATCACCGAGCCATCAGAACTTCTCTGCGACAAAACAGCCCCTGCTCCAATCTCAGAAGCATCAACCTCGACCTGGAACGGGAGCGAAACATCTGGCTGGCACAACACAGGGGCAGAAGAAAAACGACGCTTCAACTCCTGAAAAGCTTCCACAGCAGCAGAAGACCAATTGACCACATCAGCACCCTGCTTGGTTAAATCAGTCAATGGTTTAGCAATACTAGAAAAATTATTGATGAAGAGACGATAAAAATTAGCAAAGCCCAGGAACTTTTGCAGACTCTTCAGAGATGTTGGCTGAGTCCACTCATAAATGGCCTGAACTTTAACAGGGTCCATCTCGATAGTAGAAGGGGAAAAAATGAAACCCAAAAATGAAACCTTCTGAACACCAAAGAGACACTTTGACCCCTTCACAAACAAAGAATTAGCACGCAGGACCTGGAACACCATTCTAATCTGCTTCACGTGAGACTCCCAATCATCCGAGAAGACCAAAATATCATCCAAGTATACAATCAGGAATTTATCCAGGTACTCTCGGAAGATGTCATGCATAAAGGACTGAAATACTGATGGAGCATTGGAAAGCCCGAATAGCATAACCAGGTACTCAAGATGGCCCTCGGGCGTATTAAATGCTGTTTTCCATTCATCGCCCTGTTTAATACGCACAAGATTATACGCATCACGAAGATCTATCTTGGTGAACCAACTAGCCCCCTTAATCCGAGCAAACAAATCAGACAGCAGCGGCAAGGGGTACTGAAATTTGACTGTGATTTTATTTAGAAGGCGGTAATCAATACAAGGTCTCAACGAACCATCCTTCTTGGCCACAAAAAAGAACCCTGCTCCCAATGGCGACGACGACGGGCGAATATGACCCTTCTCCAAGGATTCCTTTACGTAACTCCGCATAGCGGCGTGCTCAGGCACAGACAAATTAAGCAGTCGACCTTTAGGAAACTTACTACCAGGAATCAAATCGATAGCACAATCGCAATCCCTATGCGGAGGTAGGGCACAGGACTTGGGCTCATCAAATACATCCCAGTAATCTGACAAGAACTCTGGGACCTCAGAAGGGGTGGATGATGAAATAGACAGAAATGGAACATCACCATGTACCCCCTGACAACCCCAGCTGGACACAGACATAGATTTCCAATCCAATACTGGGTTATGGACTTGTAGCCATGGCAACCCCAACACGACCACATCATGCAGATTATGCAACACCAAAAAGCGAATATCCTCCTGATGCGCAGGAGCCATGCACATGGTCAGTTGGGTCCAGTACTGAGGCTTATTCTTGGACAAAGGTGTAGCATCAATTCCTCTCAGTGGAATAGGATACTGCAAGGGCTCCAAGAAAAACCCACAGCGCCTAGCATACTCCAAGTCCATCAAATTCAGGGCAGCGCCTGAATCCACAAATGCCATGACAGAATAGGATGACAAAGAGCAGATCAAAGTAACGGACAAAAGAAATTTTGACTGTACCGTACCAATGGTGGTAGACCTAGTGAAACGCCTGGTGCGCTTAGGACAATCGGAGATAGCATGAGTGGAATCACCACAGTAAAAACACAGCCCATTCCGACGTCTGTGTTCTTGCCGTTCAGCTCTGGTCAAAGTCCTATCACATTGCATAGGCTCAGGTTTATGCTCAGATAATACCTCCAAATGGTGCACAGTTTTACGCTCACGTAAGCGTCGATCGATCTGAATGGCCAAAGACATAGACTCATTCAGACCAGCAGGCATAGGAAATCCCACCAGGACATCCTTAAGGGCTTCAGAGAGACCCTTTCTGAAAATTGCTGCCAGCGCACATTCATTCCATTGAGTGAGCACAGACCACTTTCTAAACTTCTGACAATAAATCTCTATCTCATCCTGACCCTGACACAGAGCCAGCAAATTTTTCTCTGCCTGATCCACTGAATTAGGTTCATCATAAAGCAATCCGAGCGCTAGAAAAAACGCATCAATACAACATAATGCAGGATCTCCTGGCGCAAGGGAAAATGCCCAGTCTTGAGGGTTGCCACGTAATAAAGAAATAATGATCTTAACTTGTTGAATTGGGTCACCAGAGGAGCGGGGTTTCAAAGCCAGAAATAGTTTACAATTATTTTTAAAATTCAGAAACTTAGCTCTATCTCCAGAAAATAACTCAGGAATAGGAATTTTAGGTTCTAACATAGGATTCTGAACCACTAAATCTTGAATGTTCTGTACACTTATAGTGAGATTATCCATCAAAGAGGACAGACCTTGAATGTCCATGTCCACACCCGTGTTCTGAACCACCCAGATGTAAAGGGGAAAAGAAAGACAAAACACAGTGCAAAGAAAAAAACTGGTCTCAGAACTTCTCTTTTCCCTCTATTGAGAAGCATTAGTACTTTGGGCCTCCAGTACTGTTATGAACTGGTGATTCAGAACCACAATGGACCTGGTGGTTAAGAGCACATAAAGTGACCTGATAGTTACTAATAACATAGGACGAGCTCTGAGACGTGGGAACTCTGCTGACCGCAATCCCTAATCCTATCACACCACACCAGAGGTAGCCATGGAGCGCTCCTGACCAGACCTAGGCGCCTCGGGCACAGCCTGAGAAACTAGCTAGCCCTGAAGATAGAAAAATAAGCCTACCTTGCCTCAGAGAAATTCCCCAAAGGAAAAGGCAGCCCCCCACATATAATGACTGTGAGTAAAGATGAAAATACAAACACAGGGATGAAATAGATTTTAGCAAAGTGAGGCCCGACTTACTGAATAGACCGAGGATAGGAAAGATAGCTTTGCAGTCAGCACAAAAACCTACAAACAACCACGCAGAGGGCGCAAAAAGACCCTCCGCACCGACTAACAGTACAGAGGTGTTTCCTCTGCGTCCCAGAGCTTCCAGCAAGCAAGACAAACCAAAATAGCAAGCTGGACAGAAAAAATAGCAAACCAAGAAACACAAGCAGAACTTAGCTTATGCAGGCCACAAGGATGATCCAGGAGAGAGCAAGACCAATACTGGAACATTTGAAAAGAAAACACCGTGTGCACAGCTCACAGACTGGTGCTAAGACTTAGGTTCCCAAACCGTCAATATATGTAATGTAAAAGTCTAGCACTCAACTTCAGTAACCGTAGAAACAATGGTAACCGTGAAAACGATTTATTAGTAGCACCAGAAACGTTTCAGTCCCTTGGGACTTTCATCAGTCGCTACAACATAAAAAAGAGTGAAATAACAAAAAGGGAGTACAACCTGTACAAAAATAACTAAAGTATATACAAAAACCACAAATAAATGAACAGACAAGGTTAACATGAAGTATAGGTCAAAAATAACATGTAACATCGCTAATAGGTATAACCTGGGAAATAGTCGCAAATATCCAGGCCAAGTGTCACTCGAGAAAGGGGCGTGGTGGAGCCAGTGGACGGGACCAAGATACGAAGAGGGTGGAGCCGACGGACATGCAAATCATGCTAATGGAAGCCTACCCGGGCAGTGAAATACAGCTAAGTGAATAGTGGCTAGGCATGGAGAAATATAGCCAAGTATCGTGTAGCTACAAATGACGAGCGTGGTTAAATGAGTGATATAAAGAGGGAGCACGGTGTGGTTCCGGAGGAGAAAAAGAAATGGGCGGGAGAATAGATAAAGAGTAAAGAAATAAACAGACACACATACCGTGCCTATGAGGGCCAAAACAGGCAAATTCAGTATGGTTGAATAGAATATGGGTATAACCAGCGCCTGAATATGAGGAGAGCAACCGAAGGTAATGTGTATACGGCGGTATCCGCTCCTGCTTCTTCACCCCTCTCCCTGGTCCAGCATTTTACTATTGTTTCTTCTTTTTCTCCCCCATAGTCACGGGTGTTTCACCCGACAGGTGGACAGTCTCCACCATATCCTATCTGTTTGTAAGGTACCGGTTTTGATTATTTCTTCTGAGACTGGCGGTGTTTACTGATCTTTACTAAATCTTCCTCTACATCTCCTTTTCAGTACATCTCCCTCATATTAGAGCGTTACACACATAAGTGAGTATTTGGAGTATTCCCTTGTGTCCCTGCATTTTCTGTGGCTCGTATTTTCATTTTTATTTTTATTCTTTATCTTCGGTTGCTCTCCTCATATTCAGGCGCTGGTTATACCCATATTCTATTCAACCATACTGAATTTGCCTGTTTTGGCCCTCATAGGCACGGTATGTGTGTCTGTTTATTTCTTTACTCTTTATCTATTCTCCCGCCCATTTCTTTTTCTCCTCCGGAACCACACCGTGCTTCCTCTTTATATCACTCATTTAACCACGCTCGTCATTTGTAGCTACACGATACTTGGCTATATTTCTCCATGCCTAGCCACTATTCACTTAGCTGTATTTCACTACCCGGGTAGGCTTCCATTAGCATGATTTGCATGTCCGTCGGCTCCACCCTCTTCGTATCTTGGTCCCGTCCACTGGCTCCACCACGCCCCTTTCTCGAGTGACACTTGGCCTGGATATTTGCGACTATTTCCCAGGTTATACCTATTAGCGATGTTACATGTTATTTTTGACCTATACTTCATGTTAACCTTGTCTGTTCATTTATTTGTGGTTTTTGTATATACTTTAGTTATTTTTGTACAGGTTGTACTCCCTTTTTGTTATTTCACTCTTTTTTATGTTGTAGCGACTGATGAAAGTCCCAAGGGACTGAAACGTTTCTGGTGCTACTAATAAATCGTTTTCACGGTTACCATTGTTTCTACGGTTACTGAAGTTGAGTGCTAGACTTTTACATTACATATATTGACGGTTTGGGAACCTAAGTCTTAGCACCAGTCTGTGAGCTGTGCACACGGTGTTTTCTTTTCACGTGTACTCCTATACGTGTGGCACGCCACTAGGTCATGTCCACCCTTCCGACCTTCTCATATAATGCAGAGGAAACTGCAAATATCCTCGCTCAGTCTAAACTGTCCAGTGATTTCCTCTCTATACCACCACGGGAAACCCGAGGTAGAGATCTAGAGCGTGAACTCAGGTCCCTGGTCAACCTTGAATTACATTGCGCCACCCTAACTGAATATCTTCGGGTGCAACGCATCCCTAGAGGTTTACGGGTTCCTCTGCGCCCCACTTTGTTTAGAGATTCACCTGAATTCTGTGTTAAGTTTGAACATATTCTTAATAAGTGTTCTTTGGATCTAATCACGTTGACAGTGGAACATCTCCAGCGAGCGATCTCTAATAACTCAGAAAAAATCAAATCGATAGAAGCCCAGCTATCCACGATGGGCACACCTGAAGAACTCACTTCCTTGAAAACCGAAATACAGGACCGCATCAATCGTCACAAAAGGGACATTGAAACGAGAAAGCGCAATAAATTCGCAAGGGACGCGGAGGACTATAGAAACAACCGAGTGTATCGATGGCAGGACAGTTCCTGGCGCACCAACACACGAGGAACTCAGCCCATCTCATCAGATGTCTCCACCTCGGGTTCGGACCACGAACTAGGATCCTCCTCTTCTATTCCTCCTCCTTCTTTTTTAGGCCCTCGCCGTTACCCCAGAAGAAAACCCGACGGGGACAGGGATCCAAGAAGAAATCAGGAGCCAAACCGGATAACCAGATCAAAGGTACGGACAATTTGGTGATCAATATCTCTTCCAGAACTCTTAGTGTGGCCGAACATTCCCTTTTACAAAAGGGACTCTCATTTTGTCCATCTTATCGCTGTCGAACATTTGATCTTGATATGGATCTCCAGCGTTTCTTTCGTCAGATTAGATTAAAAGCCTATTTCGCCACCACACCAACCCTTAGTGAAAGGGGTACTGAAGTTAGCAACTCGAGAGTTTTGTCTTCCACTTCCCTGGGATTACGCCTGAAGAGTCACTTTAGGCCCCCTCAGTCATCTCACGCGGTTGAAACCTTTATTGGTTTCATACAGGACTCATTCTCCTCTTTTAAGGAGGATGTAGTGAGGGGCACTCTCTTCTATCCACCAAACCTTTCAGTGGAGGAGAGGCACTCCCTCAGAAACTTACAGGAGGATAAGTCCATCATATTTAAACCAGCTGATAAGGGTGGGGCTTTAGTCATAATGGATAGAACCATGTACCAATCTGAGATAACTCGCCAACTTAGTGATGCTTCAATCTATAAAGTACTGGATAGGGATCCCTCACACCGAATTCATCAGGAGATTGAGGATATTCTACATAAATGTACGAATCTGGGGGTCTTAGACCAAAAAACGTGCGAGTTTTTGAGAAATCCCAACCCGATCACACCAGTCTTTTACACGTTACCCAAAATTCATAAAAATCTTGAAAACCCTCCAGGTAGGCCAATCGTGGCCTCCACCGATTCCCTGCTATCCCCCATAGCGAGATATCTTGAGAAAATACTAACACCACTCATCAAGGGATCCAAGTCATTCCTCCTGGATACAGGTTCTTTTCTCCACCTCATCCGTGAAATACATCAGATACCTTCTGAAGCCCTTTTGGTGACCCTCGACGTTAGGGACTTATACACTTCTATTCCACACATAGAAGGCGTGAACTCCGCTCGCCGCCTCTTGGAGGGCGCTGAGATGGATCCAGAACATGTATCACTTTGTATTGAATTACTGAGATTAATCCTAACTTCAAATTTTTTCTTATTTCAAGATACCTTCTACCTACAGGTAATGGGGACAGCTATGGGGTCACACGCAGCGCCTCCATACGCTAACGCCTATATGATAGATTTCGAAGAGAACGTTATTTACAAAAATTCCCTCTTTCAGGATCATGCGATTATCTGGAAAAGATACATTGACGACGTGTTTTGCATTTGGCACGGGTCACCGGATTCTCTAAAAAACTTTGAGTTCCTTAATGTCTCATGGCTTGGCATTAAATTTACCATCAACACTAGTCAGGACAAGATGAACTTCCTAGACACACTTGTTATTAAGGATAGTGACGGTAGGTTGAGCACTGATCTATACTTCAAGGATACAGACCGGAATAGTCTGTTACACTACGACAGCTTACATCCTCCTTCAACCAAGAGATCTATTCCACGAGCACAATACCATAGGGTGCAAAGGATTGTATCCAACACCGAAGTTAGAGAGTCACGTATTGAGGGCATGACAAGGAAATTTCTGGCTAGAGGCTATCCTCCTGCTCTGCTAGAAAACTCCCGAACTGTATCTAATACCCCTAAGATAGACAACACGAGACGCATCCCATTTGTACATGGGTTTCATCCATCGGTATATATCTTACATAAAGCCATACGCAGACATTGGCCATTGCTCTCTACGGCCCACCCAGACGTCCCGGAATTTAAACAGCCGTTCTTACCCTGTTTTAAACGGGCCCCCAATCTCCGTGATACCTTGGTTAAAGCTGACATAGGTTCCAACACTGTTACACGGCAACTCTTTTTGAATACCCCAAGAAAAGGCACCTTCCCGTGCCTTCATTGCGCACAGTGCAATAATGTCCTGAAAGGTGACACCATTACACATCCACGCTCGGGTAAAGAACACAAAATCCATGGTTTCTTTACGTGTAACTCGTCCTATGTCGTCTATGTCCTAAAGTGCCCTTGTGGCCTTCTCTATGTAGGTGAAACATCACAATCCATCCGTGATAGAATATCGAAGCATAAATCCACCATCCGATGCAATAACCTCCTTCTACCTGTACCCCACCATTTTGCCGCTGCAGGACATAATATCTCACAGCTAAAATTTCTAATTTTAGAACAGATACCACCACCACGTCGGGGTGGCAACAGGATTCTCACTCTAAAAAAACGGGAGGCCTACTGGATCCATACACTCGATACATTGACACTGAAGGGTCTTAATAGAGAATATGAATTGTCGGCTTTCACTTAGTGAAATGTACTTAGGCTGTTGTCAACTGTATTTTGTTGCATTTTGTATCTGATATTAATACGTGTTTCTGTTTTCCATAGAATCGTCTCTATTAAATGACGAGCACTATATACCCCTCACCTCAGCTACCAATATCCACCGGAGGATCCCTCATCACGGCTTTCTCTAGACACCAGCAGTTCACTCATCTCACGACTGTTATAATATGTATAGTTTTCTGTGGCTTGCATTATAATCCGTGTGTTCCTTAAGAACTAGGGGCACTTTCTGGTGTTAGCACCACCATACGTTAATCACCTGACACTATACTCCACCATTCATTTTCATATTTCTCTCCCTTCTCCTTTTCTAGCTAATTTCCACCAATGTTCTCCCATCATATTATCCTCCCGTTTTTTTGTTCCTCGTTTTTGTCCTTTTCACCTAGGTTTTCCCTAGACTCATATCCTTACGGTATATTTCCTTTTTTTCATTTTATCTTCCCTATCTATATTCATCCTTCTTTTATCATTTCCCCATATGTTTTCTTAGTATTCGCCTTAGAGATGTCCTTCCGGTTCCTTTTTCTCCTATTTTGTTCTAATTCTGTGGCTCCCCTGCATTCTGTACACGCCCGGCATCCAGGTGGAACGCACACACTAGGTGAACCGCATCACCATCTTTACTCTGTTCCACTGATGCCGGCGCTACGTCATTTCCGGTCTGGCGTCTCTGCCCCCTAGTCTCGGCGCTGACTGTTGGCGCTATTTAACCCGGCGTGTCCCACCGCTTCACAGACTTGCGGTGGACGCCGTGTCCCGAGTTGGCTCTTCTCCTCTCCCCCTCGCCAGCATTCTTAAGGTAATGTGTATACGGCGGTATCCGCTCCTGCTTCTTCACCCCTCTCCCTGGTCCAGCATTTTACTATTGTTTCTTCTTTTTCTCCCCCATAGTCACGGGTGTTTCACCCGACAGGTGGACAGTCTCCACCATATCCTATCTGTTTGTAAGGTACCGGTTTTGATTATTTCTTCTGAGACTGGCGGTGTTTACTGATCTTTACTAAATCTTCCTCTACATCTCCTTTTCAGTACATCTCCCTCATATTAGGGCGTTACACACATAAGTGAGTATTTGGAGTATTCCCTTGTGTCCCTGCATTTTCTGTGGCTCGTATTTTCATTTTTATTTTTATTCTTTATCTTCGGTTGCTCTCCTCATATTCAGGCGCTGGTTATACACATATTCTATTCAACCATACTGAATTTGCCTGTTTTGGCCCTCATAGGCACGGTATGTGTGTCTGTTTATTTCTTTACTCTTTATCTATTCTCCCGCCCATTTCTTTTTCTCCTCCGGAACCACACCGTGCTCCCCCTTTATATCACTCATTTAACCACGCTCGTCATTTGTAGCTACACGATACTTGGCTATATTTCTCCATGCCTAGCCACCATTCACTTAGCTGTATTTCACTGCCCGGGTAGGCTTCCATTAGCATGATTTGCATGTCCGTCGGCTCCACCCTCTTCGTATCTTGGTCCCGTCCACTGGCTCCACCACGCCCCTTTCTCGAGTGACACTTGGCCTGGATATTTGCGACTATTTCCCAGGTTATACCTATTAGCGATGTTACATGTTATTTTTGACCTATACTTCATGTTAACCTTGTCTGTTCATTTATTTGTGGTTTTTGTATATACTTTAGTTATTTTTGTACAGGTTGTACTCCCTTTTTGTTATTTCACTCTTTTTTATGTTGTAGCGACTGATGAAAGTCCCAAGGGACTGAAACGTTTCTGGTGCTACTAATAAATCGTTTTCACAGTTACCATTGTTTCTACGGTTACTGAAGTTGAGTGCTAGACTTTTACATTACCAATACTGGAACATTGACTGGAGGCCAAGAACAAAGAACTAGGTGGAGTTAAATAGAGCAGCACCTAACGACTTAACCTCGTCACCTGAGGAAGGAAACTCAGAAGCCGCAGCTCCACTCACATCCACCAGAGGAAGCTTATGGACAGAACCAGCCGAAGTACCACTCATGACCACAGGAGGGAGCTTGACCACAGAATTCACAACAGTTAACACATTAGATGAATATAACAGGTGAATGTGGCCATGCCCCTGGCCCACCTCGGCGTCTTACCAATTCTGCACAATTCAGCAGAGCAAATTCAAACTGGTGTGAAAATGACAAATGTGGCAAAAATTTGGCGCACATTTTTTTCCAGCTTTGCAAACCTTTTAAGCCACTTTTCTGGTGTAAAAGGTTTGATGAAGCCTATTTTCCCTCTCCCTTTTCATTTGTTTCTCAATGTCAAAGAATAATGTAACGACCGTTATGCCGGTCGCTGCTCGAGAACAGAATACGGCGCTGCTATGAATGAATCAGGGCACAACATGATATTAAACCAACTGTTCTTTATAACTTGTGCAAAGAATGACAGAATTTTCTCTCCCAACACAATATGGGCCACAACAGCCACAACTCACAGAATACAAGTTATGCAGCCTGAGAGACCCCAAGTGCCAGCTTCACAGACAGGAATCCGACTACCCCACAACTATACCACTCCCTCCCTTATGTGTAATGGGCCTACACGGGGTTATACTGTGCCTGTGACACGTGGTCCTCTCAGGAATACAATCTTACACCCGCCTCCCGCCTAGTTTACAATAAATAACGGGTCCCCGGTTTTTCCCTATATATATATATATATATATATATATATATATATATATATATATATATATATATATATATATACTAGATTGTGGCCCGATTCTAACGCATCGGGTATTCTAGAATATGCATGTCCTCGTAGTATATGGACAATGATGATTCCAGAATTCGCGGCAGACTGTGCCCGTCACTGATTGGTCGAGGCAACCTTTATGACACCATCGTCGCTGTGCCCGTTGCTGATTGGTCGAGGCAACCTTTATGACATCATCGTCGCCATGGCAACTATTATGACATCATTGTCGCTGTGCCCGTCGCTGATTGGTCGAGGCAACCTTTATGACATCATTGTCGCCATGGCAACCATTATGACATCATCGTCACTGTGCCCGTCGCTGATTGGTCGAGGCCTGGCGGCGGGATGTCTACGTCCTTTATGACATCATCGTCGCTGTGCCCGAAGTATATGGACAATGATGATTCCAGAATTCGCGGCAGACTGTGCCCGTCGCTGATTGGTCGAGGCAACCTTTATGACATCATCGTCGCCATGGCAACCATTATGACATCTACGTCGATACTGTGCCCGTCGCTGAATCAGAAACGTGGGAATTCTACGTCCTTTATGACATCATCGTCGCTGTGCCCGTTGCTGATTGGTCGAGGCCTGGTGGCCTCGACCAATCAGACGCGGGATGTCTACGTCCTTTATGACATCATCGTCGCTGTGCTCGTCGCTGGCGGCCTCGACCAATCAGAGACGCGGGATTTCCAGGACAGACAGACAGACAGAAAGACAGACAGACAGACAGAAAGACAGACAGACGCAAAAACCCTTAGACAATTATATATATAGATATATATATATACTAGATTGTGGCCCGATTCTAACGCATCGGGTATTCTAGAATATGCATGTCCCCGTAGTATATGGACAATGATGATTCCAGAATTCGCGGCAGACTGTGCCCGTCGCTGATTGGTCGAGGCAACCTTTATGACATCGTCGCCATGGCAACCATTATGACATCTACGTCGATACTGTGCCCGTCGCTGAATCAGAGACGCGGGATGTCTACGTCCTTTATGACATCATCGTCGCTGTGCCCGTTGCTGATTGGTCGATACTGTGCCCGTTGCTCGACCAATCAGAGACGTGGGATTTCTACGTCGATGCTGTGCCGGTCTCTGATTGGTCGAGGCCTGGCGGCCTCGACCAATCAGAGACGTGGGATTTCCAGGACAGACAGACAGACAGACAGACGGAAAAACCCTTAGACAATTATATATATACTAGATTGTGGCCCGATTCGAACGCATCGGGTATTCTAGAATATGCATGTCCCCGTCGCTGATTGGTCGAGCAACCTTTATGACATCATCGTCGCCATGGCAACCATTATGACATCTACGTCGATACTGTGCCCGTCGCTGAATCAGAAACGTGGGATTTATACGTCCTTTATGACATCATCGTCGCTGTGCCCACTGCTGATTGGTCGATACTGTGCCCGTTGCTCGACCAATCAGAGACGCGGGATGTCTACGTCCTTTATGACATCATCGTCGCTGTGCCTGTCGCTGATTGGTCGAGGCCTGGCGGCCTCGACCAATCAGAGACGCGGGATTTCTACGTCGATACTATGCTCGTCGCTGATTGGTCGAGGCCTGGCAGCCTCGACCAATCAGAGACGCGGGATTTCCTGGACAGACAGACAGACAGACAGACAGACGGAAAAACCCTTAGACAATTATATATATAGATATATATATATATATATATATATCACAGTATGTACTCAATGTATACGCAGTGCACTGTCTTATTGTTGAGCGCTCAGAGTATACTCCTTCACAATATATGCTTCAACGGTAAGTAACTGAATTTGTTATACAGACGTCCAGCAGCGGATTAAATACCGTATATACTCGAGTATAAGCCGAGATTTTCAGCCCAAATTTTTGGGCTGAAAGTGCCCCTCTCGGCTTATACTCAAGTCACGGTCGGTTGTGGGGTCGGCGGGTGAGGGGGAGAGGGCGCTGAGGCATACTTACCTAGTCCCAGCGATCCTGGCGCTCCCCCTGCCGTCCCACGGTTTTCGGTGCTGCAGTTCTTCCTCTATCAGCGGTCACGTGGGACCGCTCATTAGAGAAATGAATAGGCAGCTCCACCTCCCATAGGGGTGGAGCCGCCTATTCATTTCTCTAATCAGCGGTAACGGTGACCGCTGATAGAGGAAGAAGCTGCAGCACCGAAGACAGCTGTCCGGGGGAAGGAGCCGGACGCCAGGACCAGGTAAGTATGTAATATTCACCTGTCCGCGTTCCAGCTGCCAGGCGCCGCTCCATCTTCCCGGCGTCGCTCCATCTTCACTGCGTCTCTGCGCTCTGACTGTTCAGGTCAGAGGGCGCGATGACACATATAGTGTGCGCGGCGCCCTCTGCCTGATCAGTCAGAGCGGAGAGACGCCGGGACGAGACGCCGGAACGAGACGCCGGGAGCTGCAAGCAAGAGAGGTGAGTATGTGTTTTTTTTTTTTTTTCACTGCAGCTGCAGCAGCGACAATGGCAGAGCTTTCTATGGGGCAATATGAACGGTGCAAGAGCACTATATGGGGCAGAGCTTTCTATGGGGCAATATGAACGGTGCAGAGCACTATATGGGGCAGAGCTATAGGGCAATAATGAACGGTCCAGAGCACTATATGGGGCACAGCTATAGGGCAATAATGAACGGTGCAGAGCACTATATGGGGCACAGCTATAGGGCAATAATGAACGGTGCAGAGCACTATATGGGGCACAGCTATAGGGCAATAATGAACGGTGCAGAGCACTGTATGGGGCACAGCTATAGGGCAATAATGAACGGCGCAGAGCACTATATGGGGCACAGCTATAGGGCAATAATGAACGGCGCAGAGCACTATATGGGGCACAGCTATAGGGCAATAATGAACGGTGCAGAGCACTATATGGGGCACAGCTATAGGGCAATAATGAACGGTGCAGAGCACTATATGGGGCACAGCTATAGGGCAATAATGAACGGTGCAGAGCACTATATGGGGCACAGCTATAGGGCAATAATGAATGGCGCAGAGCACTGTATGGGGCACAGCTATAGGGAAATAATGAACGGTGCAGAGCACTATATGGGGCAGAGCTATAGGGCAATAATGAACGGTGCAAGAGCACTATATGGGGCAGAGCTATAGGGCAATAATGAACGGTGCAGAGCACTATATGGGGCACAGCTATAGGGCAATAACGAACGGCGCAGAGCACTATATGGGGCACAGCTATAGGGCAATAATGAACGGTGCAGATCACTATATGGGGCAGAGCTATAGGGCAATAATGAACGGTGCAGAGCACTATATGGGGCACAGCTATAGGGCAATAATGAACGGTGCAGAGCACTATATGGGGCACAGCTATAGGGCAATAATGAACGGTGCAGAGCACTATATGGGGCACAGCTATAGGGCAATAATGAACGGTGCAGAGCACTATATGGGGCACAGCTATATGGCAATAATGAACGGTGCAGAGCACTATATGGGGCACAGCTATAGGGCAATAATGAACGGTGCAGCGCACTATATGGGGCACAGCTATAGGGCAATAATGAACGGCGCAGAGCACTATATGGGGCACAGCTATAGGGCAATAATGAACGGTGCAGAGCACTATATGGGGCACAGCTATAGGGCAATAATGAACGGTGCAGAGCACTATATGGGGCACAGCTATAGGGCAATAATGAACGGTGCAGAGCACTATATGGGGCACAGCTATAGGGCAATAATGAATGGCGCAGAGCACTGTATGGGGCACAGCTATAGGGAAATAATGAACGGTGCAGAGCACTATATGGGGCAGAGCTATAGGGCAATAATGAACGGTGCAAGAGCACTATATGGGGCAGAGCTATAGGGCAATAATGAACGGTGCAGAGCACTATATGGGGCACAGCTATAGGGCAATAATGAACGGTGCAGAGCACTATATGGGGCACAGCTATAGGGAAATAATGAACGGTGCAGAGCACTGTATGGGGCACAGCTATAGGGCAATAATGAACGGTGCAGAGCACTATATGGGGCACAGCTATAGGGCAATAATGAACGGTGCAGAGCACTATATGGGGCACAGCTATAGGGCAATAATGAACGGTGCAGAGCACTATATGGGGCACAGCTATAGGGCAATAATGAACGGTGCAGAGCACTATATGGGGCACAGCTATAGGGCAATAATGAACGGTGCAGATCACTATATGGGGCACAGCTATAGGGCAATAATGAACGGCGCAGAGCACTATATGGGGCACAGCTATAGGGCAATAATGAACGGTGCAGAACACTATATGGGGCGGAGCTATAGGGCAATAATGAATGGCGCAGAGCACTATATGGGGCAGAGCTATAGGGCAATAATGAACGGTGCAGAGGACTATATGGGGCACAGCTATAGGGCAATAATCAACGGTGCAGAGCACTATATGGGGCACAGCTATAGGGCAATAATGAACGGTGCAGAGCACTATATGGGGCACAGCTATAGGGCAATAATGAACGGTGCAAGAGCACTATATGGGGCACAGCTATAGGGCAATAATGAATGGCGCAGAGCACTATATGGGGCACAGCTATAGGGCAATAATGAACGGTGCAGAACACTATATGGGGCGGAGCTATAGGGCAATAATGAACGGCGCAGAGCACTATATGGGGCACAGCTATAGGGCAATAATGAACGGCGCAGAGCACTATATGGGGCACAGCTATAGGGCAATAATGAACGGCGCAGAGCACTATATGGGGCAGAGCTATAGGGCAATAATGAACGGCGCAGAGCACTATATGGCACAGCTATGGGGAAATAATGATCTATTTTTATTATTGAAATTCACCGGTAGCTGCTGCATTTCCACCCTAGGCTTATACTCGAGTCAATAAGTTTTCCCAGTTTTTTGTGGCAAAATTAGGGGGGTCGGCTTATACTCGGGTCGGCTTATACTCGAGTATATACGGTAGGTATTTGAGCCACCAAATCTTCTGATGCAGATCCAGATAAAGTTCACAAATAATTCCAGGAATATCCCATAGCCAGAATCGTGAAGCGCAGGAATCCACACAGTGTCTATTAGTTATCAGGCAATTCTTAGTACAAGACTGTCCTTAATTAGGCTGTGATTCCTATCTGGCTATCCCCAGCTAACTGCACAGTCGGTGACCGGTCACATTTCTCTGTTTACTCACAAGAATATTTTTGAAGTCACACAGTCCCAAAACAGGAATGTCTCAAGATCTGGATTCTCCACTCTCCATCATCGCGCTGCTTCTTCTCAAACGCCCAGAAACTCTCTCTGAGGTAACTGTCCTGTTTCCAGAATCTTCTTGTCTGTAACTCAAGGGTGACCTCAGGTGGATGAACAAAATTACTGCAACAACATTGTAATTATCTTGTTTATTACTTAAGGGTGACCTCTGGTGGCTGAACACAGTTACAGCATCAAAACTGTTTAGAACAGAAACTATCAGGGTTAAATTACTACATGATCACTGTTTATGATAGAAAAACATCACCATACTACAATAACATTCAGCAGTAGTAATGAATGAACGTGCTCAGATGGCGTCTTATCATGCATGCTCGGTGTTATCCGAGTACCTCAGAGTGCTCGTATATTATGTTCATGTCGTGGCTACATGATTTGCGGCTGTTAGACTGCCTGAATACATGCAGGGATTGCATGTTTGTTAGGAAATCCCCACATGTGTTGAGGCTGTCTAACAGCCGCAAATCATGCAGCCGCAGGGACTCGAACATAATATACGAGCACGCCCGAGCATGCTCAGCTAGGAGGTTATCTGAGCATGTTCATTCATCACTACTCAGCAGATAATATGTGTGTTAGTTCGCTCAGCATTACGGCCAGCTGTTGGTCAGTGCTGGGGTGCGGTTACAGCCGCCACTCTCTATACTCAGTGCGGGCACCACGCAGGCTCAGAACGCTATTAGCCTGCAGATTAACTCCCCATCTGCAGTTTAATAGTGTTTTTATCACGTGACAGGTTCCCTTTAAATATGTTTTACCAGTAGCAATTCTTATAATCGTGAAGTTGTGTTGAAATGCTTATTCCACATACTTAATAAACCCATAGTGATAAATATATTTCACAGAAATCATAAGTAATGTAACCATAAGCAAAATATATACTCATTCACCAGTTAAACATAGAATTGATTGTTACCTATGTAAAAAGAAGAAGAAAATGTCCCATGTTGATGCCTGTGGATTTGTCTTTTATAATATACACTATTATCAATAGGTGGCAGCACATCACTTTCAATCTTTATACCGTGTAACCAGAAACCTATGCGCCTATTGACACATGCAATATATAAGGCAGCAGACTTACAGCAATTAGAGATGAACAAATACATTGGATTCAAATTGAATTTGAGTCCAATTTTAGGAAATTCGCTGGACCTGGCAAATTCAAACAATTGACACCTTGATTTGTGTGAAATGCCAAAATTTCCCACTATTATTTTGCACAATGCAGAACATCGCATCATCTAGAAAAGGCTTACATAACTGCAGGCGCCTCTGGGATGGGCTTTCTAATAATGCTTTTCAGGGGTTGTTATAGTTGAAGTACATATACCACATCAGTACTATACACATCACTATATATGTCATGTGCTGTAATACATATTACAGCACATCACATAGTACAGCACATCACATAGCACACCATGTCACATAGTACAGCACAGCCACCACATAGTATGCTACATCCCATATTATAGCACATCACATAGCACAACATGTCACATAGTACAGCACAGCCACCACATAGTAAACTACATCTCATATTATAACACATCACATAGTACAGCATGTCACATAGTACAACATGTTACATAGGACAGCACAGCCACCACATAGTATGCTACATCCCATATTATAGCACATCACATAGCACAACATGTCACATAGTACAGCACAGCCACCACATAGTAAACTACATCTCATATTATAACACATCACATAGTACAGCATGTCACATAGTACAACATGTTACATAGGACAGCACAGCCACCACATAGTATGCTACATCCCATATTATAGCACATCACATAGCACAACATGTCACATAGTACAGCACAGCCACCACATAGTATGCTACATCCCATATTATAGCACATCACATAGCACAACATGTCAAATAGTACAGCACAGCCACCACATAGTATGCTACATCCCATATTATAGCACATCACATAGCACAACATGTCACATAGTACAGCACAGCCTCCACATAGTATGCTATGTCCCATATTCTAGCACATCACATAGCACAACATGTCACATAGTACAGCACAGCCACTACATCGTATGCTACATCCCATATTATAGCACATCACATAGCACAACATGTCACATAGTACAGCACAGCCACCACATAGTATGCTACATCCCATATTATAACACATCACACAGCACAACAGATCACATAGTACAGCACAGCCACCACATAGTATACTACATCCCATATTATAGCACATCACATAGCACAACATGTCACATAGTACAGCACAGCCACCACATAGTAAACTACATCCCATATTATAGCACATCACACAGTACAACAGATCACATAGTATCACATAGTACATCACAGTGGTGGACATAGACATAAGTGGGCCCCGGTACAAGAACAATATATTGACCCTTTGCAGTCCAAGAGCTCATCATAATGCACAATTCCACCTGCTTTAGCGGTGGAAATGGACCCCCTTACCTCTTGGGCCCCTGTTCGGCCACACTGGTTGCACCAATGTTATGTCCGCTGTTGGCACATCGCATAATATAGCACAGCACATCACATCACGTAGTAAAGCACAACACATACCATTGGACATCACATACTATAGCACAGCATATACTATAGCACATCACATACTGTACCACATAACATAGTATAGCACATCCAGGGCTGTTATGTCCATGAGACTGAATGAGCACCTCAGCTCAGGCAGCACTTTGAGGATTCTGATATGGATGGCAAAATACTTGCTCTTTTAATTGACTGAGACGCTTTTATACTAGTCACTGTCATGCCAGGGCATGGAGATTCCCAGTGCGCAACACAATGGGAGGGGGTGCGGAAGCCAGTAATAGGGAGAGGGGGAGGATGGTGACCCCTCAACACTCACCTTATGCTGAAACCTGCGCTCCCTATTGCCCTAAACAGGTCTTTTTCCCTGTGCGCCCTCACATGGTCCCCAGACCAGGCTCTACTTTCAGCCTCCTGCTGCCTCCTTCCGCCGAGAATAATCACAGTGTTTTCTGCACTACATATAATAGTAACATAGTTAGTAAGGCCGAAAAAAGACATTTGTCCATCCAGTTCAGCCTATGTTCCATCATAATAAATCCCCAGATCTACGTCCTTCTACAGAACCTAATTGTATGATACAATATTGTTCTGCTCCAGGAAGACATCCAGGCCTCTCTTGAACCCCTCGACTGAGTTCGCCATCACCACCTCCTCAGGCAAGCAATTCCAGATTCTCACTGCCCTAACAGTAAAGAATCCTCTTCTATGTTGGTGGAAAAACCTTCTCTCCTCCAGACGCAAAGAATGCCCCCTTGTGCCAGTCACCTTCCTTGGTATAAACAGATCCTCAGCGAGATATTTGTATTGTCCCCTTATATACTTATACATGGTTATTAGATCGCCCCTCAGTAGTCTTTTTTCTAGACTAAATAATCCTAATTTCGCTAATCTATCTGGGTATTGTAGTTCTCCCATCCCCTTTATTAATTTTGTTGCCCTCCTTAGTACTCTCTCTAGTTCCATTATATCCTTCCTGAGCACCGGTGCCCAAAACTGGACACAGTACTCCATGTGCGGTCTAACTAGGGATTTGTACAGAGGCAGTATAATGCTCTCATCATGTGTATCCAGACCTCTTTTAATGCACCCCATGATCCTGTTTGCCTTGGCAACTGCTGCCTGGCACTGGCTGCTCCAGGTAAGTTTATCATTAACTAGGATCCCCAAGTCCTTCTCCCTGTCAGATTTACCCAGTGGTTTCCCATTCAGTGTGTAATGGTGACATTGATTCCTTCTTCCCATGTGTATAACCTTACATTTATCATTGTTAAACCTCATCTGCCACCTTTCAGCCCAAGTTTCCAACTTATCCAGATCCATCTGTAGCAGAATACTATCTTCTCTTGTATTAACTGCTTTACATAGTTTTGTATCATCTGCAAATATCGATATTTTACTGTGTAAACCTTCTACCAGATCATTAATGAATATGTTGAAGAGAACAGGTCCCAATACTGACCCCTGCGGTACCCCACTGGTCACAGCGACCCAGTTAGAGACTATACCATTTATGACCACCCTCTGCTTTCTATCACTAAGCCAGTTACTAACCCATTTACACACATTTTCCCCCAGACCAAGCATTCTCATTTTGTGTACCAACCTCTTGTGCGGCACGGTATCAAACGCTTTGGAAAAATCGAGATATACCACGTCCAATGACTCACCGTGGTCCAGCCTATAGCTTACCTCTTCATAAAAACTGATTAGATTGGTTTGACAGGAGCGATTTCTCATAAACCCATGCTGATATGGAGTTAAACAGTTATTCTCATTGAGATAATCCAGAATAACATCCCTCAGAAACCCTTCAAATATTTTACCAACAATAGAGGTTAGACTTACTGGCCTATAATTTCCAGGTTCACTTTTAGAGCCCTTTTTGAATATTGGCACCACATTTGCTATGCGCCAATCCTGCGGAACAGACCCTGTCGCTATAGAGTCCCTAAAAATAAGAAATAATGGTTTATCTATTACATTACTTAGTTCTCTTAGTACTCGCGGGTGTATGCCATCCGGACCCGGAGATTTATCTATTTTAATCTTATTTAGCCGGTTTCGCACCTCTTCTTGGGTTAGATTGGTGACCCTTAATATAGGGTTTTCATTGTTTCTTGGGATTTCACCTAGCATTTCATTTTCCACCGTGAATACCGTGGAGAAGAAGGTGTTTAATATGTTAGCTTTTTCCTCGTCATCTACAACCATTCTTTCCTCACTATTTTTTAAGGGGCCTACATTTTCAGTTTTTATTCTTTTACTATTGATATAGTTGAAGAACAGTTTGGGATTACTTTTACTCTCCTTAGCAATGTGCTTCTCTGTTTCCTTTTTGGCAGCTTTAATTAGTTTTTTAGATAAAGTATTTTTCTCCCTATAGTTTTTTAGAGCTTCAATGGTGCCATCCTGCTTTAGTAGTGCAAATGCTTTCTTTTTACTGTTAATTGCCTGTCTTACTTCTTTGTTTAGCCACATTGGGTTTTTCCTATTTCTAGTCCTTTTATTCCCACAAGGTATAAACCGCTTACAGTGCCTATTTAGGATGTTCTTAAACATTTCCCATTTATTATCTGTATTCTTATTTCTGAGGATATTGTCCCAGTCTACCAGATTAAGGGCATCTCTAAGCTGGTCAAACTTTGCCTTCCTAAAGTTCAGTGTTTTTGTGACTCCCTGACAAGTCCCCCTAGTGAAAGACAGGTGAAACTGTACAATATTGTGGTCGCTATTTCCTAGATGCCCGACCACCTGCAGATTTGTTATTCTGTCAGGTCTATTAGATAGTATTAGGTCTAAAAGTGCTGCTCCTAATAATCTGATAATAGTGAGCGCTTATTATAAGATTATTAGTGCAGTGCAGTTCAATGCATTTATTGTCTGGTGGTAGCCTTATGAGATTATTTTATGTTTTGCAGCTAATGCTGGACTTCTATCTTCAGAGGGGGTCTTTGAGGAACTTATTATAACAGACTTGGGCCTTATTATTATTTGTGAGATTATTGAGTGCAGTGCAGTTTATACCTGAATTACTATGGGGTCGGAGCATGGGGGGGCTGAGACCATGTAATGATGGTTGATCAGTTACTGTATATGTTGGTCACCATCTTACTTAGCCCCCCAGAGATTAATCGTGATGTGCAATAAATAATTATACATCATAGTCTCAAAAAGTGCATTTACACTGAAAGATTACAGTGAACAAACTTTCGTATGAACACTCGTTTCCCAATAATCGTCCAGTGATATACGAGCTGTGATCACTTAATGAACTAACAAAACTTGGGTGAAATAATCTTTTGGTTTTCACAAAATATCATCGTTTCCGGAATTACATCAGTCATCCTGTGTAAGCTGCATCCTGTTTACACAGCGCGATTATTGGGATTTTCAGGAATAAATGTGAAGTGTAAATCCACAATAAAAGTATATGATGGATGATTACTGCACATCATCATGGTTACTCTGTGACAATAAATGGTGCAGGGGGATGGCGATGGGGATTGACATTACTTGAATGATTACTGAAATTTAGTTTTACTATCTTAAAGGGGTTGTTTGGTCTCAGAAGAAAAGTTTGCAGTTACTGTACAGAATGTGAGTGGTTAATCACTACAGTGTGCAATGTACATGCCATCACGTTTACCCATGTGGGTGGGGGATCAGTTGACCACATGTATGGGATTTGCACCCATGCAGTCACATACCAACTAGTCTCATTCAGCTCATTCCATAATTCTATTGAGAGAATCTGGGTCAAATTAGATGGCACAGGACTAGTGTTGAACATTTCGATACTGCAATATCGAGTATCGGCCGATATTCGCGGTATCGGAGTTCCGATACTTTTACAATATTGAATTCCTTGAATCGGAAGTTCCCATAATGCATTGAGCCAGTTTGATTTTATTCAGCCAATGAGGAATCCTAAGAGGTGTGGGCACATAGTGTTATGCATGTTAGGCATGTTAACTAATGGCATGGCTGTGATTGGCTGCTGAAATGATGTCATGATGCACTATAAAAGCCGCCGCCGCCATTTTGGGTTCACTCTGCTGTGAATTTACTTAGGGACAGGACGCTACTGTTCTGACTCTGAGGGACAGTTTGAGATAGCGATTTGCTTTATTGTGCTTTACCCAGGCTTGTTTAGCAACCGCTGTGTGAGAATTGAGAAGCTTTCTTTAGCCTTGCAGCGCTGTTCACGGCTGTCTGCGAGGTCTGTGTGTATGAGTGCAGCTCATGCTGTAGTTGTGTTCTGCAGCCACTTCCGTTTGTAGTCCACTCAGCGTGCGTCACTGCCTCATACATTGTCCTTTTTTTCATTAGTGCAGCTCATTTTTCCTGATTTCTTCTATTAGTGTGTTTCCATCCGTATCCAGCTAGATTGCTTGAAAACACTATATATGAGTAGATAGAGGAGCTTTTCTGTGGCCTTGCAGCGCTGTGCACGGCTGTCTGCGAGGTCTATGTGTGAGTGCAGCTCACGCTGTAGTTGTGTTCTGCAGCCACCTCTGGTTGTAGTCCGCTCAGCGTGCGTCACTGCCTCATACATTGTCCTTTTTTTCATTAGTGCAGCTCATTTTTCCTGATTTCTCCTATTAGTGTGCTTCCATCCGTATCCAGCTAGATTGCTTGAAAACACTATATAGGAGTAGATAGAGGAGCCTTTCTTCTGGCTTGTGCCCTGCAGCCCCAGCCAGATTAGTATTACCCTATTTTTTGGAGCCTCATCTATTGCATTGTAGGTTACCTTCCTGTATTGTAATAGCTACAAAAAGTTTGTGATACTATCGGTTTGACATCTTTGGGCACATCCAGTGTCTTTTTGTGAAAAAAACAAAAAGTTAATAAAGTTCACCAAACACTACACTTTACAGTTGTGTAGGCCACATTAGCTCATATTAAAGTCTAGTCCACACTTTATAAAATTAGTGTTTCTTATACCTGTTAGCAGCTGTTCAGGAATAAGAACACTAAGCCCTTAGTACTTTTCTGCCTATCTTTATCAGTCTACCAAGATGAAGAAGGCAGGGAGTAAGGCACGTGGTCGTGGGCATGGAGTTTCTACAGGGAGAGGACGTGGGGATTCTGTGCCTGCTGCGGGCACCAGTGACTCAGCATCCCCCAGTTTTACCAAGGAACAGTCCTTTATGCGCAGCTTTATAGGAGCTCGCCGTACCCCACTGCTGCGGGACGAACAAATTGAAGCTGTTGTCAGATGGATGGCAGCTAACGCATCGACTTCAATTAGTTCCAGATCCTCTCAGGTCCAGAGCACTGAAGAGCACCCATCTGTCTCTTCACCACCTGCCAAATTTCCCAGGCAGTCAGAGAGCCCTGTACAGGAGCCATCTCTACTTCTGTTCTCTGAATCTTGGAAAGAGGGGGCCAGCCAAGCAGCATTCTAGAATCTGAAGAAGAGGTAGTATGCAGTGATACGCAACAGCTTTGTCTCTCTGAATCTGAAGAGGCGGGTGGGCCAGTGCCTATGGTCAGCACTCCTCAGTACACATCTGATGATGAAACTCAGGTGCCACTTTCTGGTGCATACTGTGCTGTCGAGACTACCCAGGAGAAGTAGTCGTTTGAAGAGGGTAGTGTAGATGATTAAGTCCTTGACCCATCATGGTGTGAGGTACAGGAAGGTGGTGGGAGCAGCTCTGAGGAAGAGATTCCCCGAACGGCCAAAAAAGGAGGGAGAGGGAGGGGGCAGACTCTGTTGCCTGTAGCCTCCACTTCGGCACCCATTAGGAGCATGCCTCTTCCAAAACCCAAAACGGGCACTCCCAAGACTTGCAGTGCCTGGTCCTTTTTTGACACAGTTGCAGATGACATTTGCTTTGTTAAATGCAAGCTGTGTAATCAGAAAGTGAAAAAAGGAAAAGTGTCAGCAACCTCAATACCACAAATATGTGGAAACATGTGCGGACCAAGCACGTGGGGGAGTTACAAAGACACACTGAATACCTAGGCCAACCTACAGCACCACCTACCACCTCTTCAGCTCATGTTGTAGCCTCTTCCTCCAGCTCACACACAGCTGGTTTGGCTTCCTCACAGGATTGCCATTGAAGAACCTCTGGCACTGTTGTACAGACATACAGTGTCATTCCACCCAAAGCACCACATTCCCTGTCATCCTCACACACCCAGGCCAGTCTACAGCCATCGGTAACACAGGCATGGGAGAAAAGGCGCCCATACTCGGCAAACCACCCCCGAGCACAGGCTCTGAATGCTGACATTGCAAAACTACTGTCCCTTGAAATGCTCTCATTCAGGCTGGTGGAGACTTACACCTTCCGTAACTTCATGGCATTGGCAGTCCCACAACACAATGTGCCAGCCGCTTCTATTTCAGCAGGCTAGTCCTGCAAAATCATGTGGAGGGAAAAATTAAACATGCGCTACTAAACGCCATCAGCAGCAAGGTCCACCTGACCACTGATGCGTGGACCAGTAACCATGGACAGGGACGATATCTTTCCTTCACTGCCCATCGGGTAAATGTTGTAGAGCCGGGTACAGATCTTGAGAGTGGCGCTGTATGTGTTCTGCCAACTACATGGATTGCAGGAATTCAGTCTGTACACATTGACTCCTCCTCATACTCCAGTTCCTCTGAATCAGCACTGCAGGAGCCATCACAGTCTACCTCCACATGGACCCATGAATGCTTACCTGTTACGACCGATATGAGCACAGCCGTGGCCAAACGTCAACAGGCCGTATTGAAATTAATTTCTTTGGGGAATCGAAGCCACACAGCGCAGGAGCTCTGGAATGCCATCAAGCAGGAGAGCGACGTGTGGTTTGTGCCAGCGAATCTCCAGCCAGGCATGGTAGTGTGTGACAATGGCTGAAATCTGGTGGCAGCTCTGGGCCTAGGCAACCTCACTCACATCCCATGTCTGGCACATTGTAATAATTATATAGGTACCACGGAATCTGATAGCATGGGATAAAGCCAGTCTGAGAGCAAAGTTGCAACAAAAGATGTATTTACTCAAAAACAGAACTAACAGATATTTCTGCAATTGTAACAAAGTCCTCAGCTCTATATAGAAAATCACAGCAAACAGAGTAGCGAACAATACATAGTACAGATATTCCTGCAATAGTAACGAGGTCCTCAGCTCTATATAGAAAATCACAGCAAACAGAGTAGCGGGCGCGACCGCTAATATGAACCAGTCCAGCAAGGAAATGTGGAAGCAAACAAAACACTTAAACGAGGAAGTCCAATAAGGTTATTAGTGCGAATGCACACAGTACTTAAATGATGAAGTCCAGCAAAACTTGCTCACAGTACTTGTTAGTAGAAGACCAATTGTTCACAGATGATGCGTCATGTGAATGACATCCTGGAAAAGCGAGGACGAGGGGAGAAAGAGGGAGAGCGCTATCTAAGCGTAGTAGATGAGTAGATCTTTCTTGGAGAGAAAAGCACAGCTTGAATCTTGCTCACCTGGTGTGGTTGTGCAAAGAGGTACAACCCTGTGAAACGTTTTGTAAACAAAGGAGATTCTTCCACTGGTGCACAGCCCGTCGCAGCAGTTCCAGAGGAGAGAGGTAGCTGAATGGGGTGAGGCAGACCACCGAGTAGTGAGCAGCAGAAGCAGGGAGTTAACCAGCAAACAGGTTGATGCTCAAGAGCCAGCAGCACAAAATACTCAGGCACAGGTGAACACAAGACTGGACTTAAATAGTCAGGACAGACAGGAAGTTCCATGACAGGGCGAGATCCAAGACTCCATCTTGGATCAGGGCAAATAGACACCAGGAAAGTCCGGAATCCTTACACACATGTGCTCAACTTGGTCGTGCAGAGTTTTTTGAGGGACTATCCGGATCTTGATGCACTGCTGCACAAGGTTCGCATAGAGTGCGCTCACTTGCAACGTTCCAGCATGGCAAGATCGCACATTGCAGCTCTGCAGCGCCGATTCCGCCTTCCGGAACATTGCATCATATGTGACCTACCCACCAGGTGGAATTCAACATTACATATGTTGGAGACGTTGTGTGAGCAGCAGGCAGCAGTAATGGAGTACCAGCTGCATCAGGCGCAAATAAGTCGTACTGCGCGCCGTTCACACTTCACCACCAGTGAGTGGGCCTCTATGAAGGACATCTGCCACGTTTTGCGTGCCTTCGATGATTCCACGTGGATAGCGAGTGCAGATGATGCACTAGTCAGCATGACTATCCCCATTATCTGCCTGCTTGAAAAAACACTGCAAGCGCTAAGGGAGGAGGTTGTGGAAGAGGTGGAAGATGAAGAGTCACAAATGCCATCTGCTTCTGGACAGACTGCGCAACGTGGTTCCTCACAAAGGCCTAGGCAGGGGACACTTTGTGAGGAGGATGATGAGGAGTCAATGGAGGAGGAAGACATCTGTCCAGAGGAGGGAGGTACACAATGCTCTAGTAGTCAGTATGTAGAGTGAGGGTGGGGTGATGCAGAGCAGGCAGAGATGACGCCTCAAGCAGGGGACAGCGCTTGGCCAGTTGGCAGTCTGCAGCACATGGTTGATTTCATGCTGCAGTGCCTGAGAAACGACCGCCGCATCGCCCACATTCTCAACACGGCTGATTATTGGGTGTACACCCTCCTAGATCCTCACTACTAGGACAACTTACAAAGCCTCATAACACCGTTGAACCGGGAGCGTAAAATGCGGGAGTACCAAGACACACTGGTGCATTCCATCATGTTCTCCATTCCACCCGAGAGCAGTTCTGCTAGTGTTTTACAAAGGATCTCAGTGTATCGAGGCAATGGAGGAAGCTCTGTACAAAGAGGGAGCAGAAGCAGCGCCTCAGCACAAGGCAAGACCAGCATTGCCCAAATGTGGCAAAGTTTTGTGTCCCTGCCACAAATGTCTACACCATCACAGAAGGCTCCAGTCAGCAGGAGGCAACGTTTCCGTCAGATGGTGACAGACTACATGTCTTGCCCTCTCAGTGTTCTCCCACATGGCTCTTCCCCATTCAAGTTTTGGGTCTCTAAGCTGGATACATGGCCAGAGCTTAGCCAGTATGCATTGGAGGTGCTGGCTTACCCTGCTGCTAGTGTATGATCGGAACGCGTCTTTAGTGCCGCAGGTGGTGTACTAGCAGACCGTCGCATGCGACTATCCTCCGATAACATTGACCGGCTTACTTTTCTGAAAATGAACAAGGCCTGGATCTCGCAGGAATTTGCCAGTCCTCTTCCAGATTAAATAATTGGTTGGCAACAGTATCCAGGTCTCCTGTTGTGTTCATGTTTGTACCACCTGAACTGTAATCCCTGGGCTCCAACACCGCCAGTTGATGCTCAGAAGTGCCGTGTGCACAGTCAACACATGCTCCAGTGTTATTGGGTTTCAGTAACATCAGCTGATCCCCAGCTGTGTGTGCGGCAATTTCTCCTGCTCCGTCCACACTCCCACTACTACAGATATTAACCCCTTCCCGACCTTTGACGCATACGCTGCGTCATGAAAGTCGGTGCCATTCCGACCCATGACGCAGCATATGCGTCATGGAAAGATCGCGTCCCTGCAGGCCGGGTGAAAGGGTTAACTCCCATTTCACCCGATCTGCAGGGACAGGGGGAGTGGTAGTTTAGCCCAGGGGGGGTGGCTTCACCCCCTCGTGGCTACGATCGCTCTGATTGGCTGTTGAAAGTGAAACTGCCAATCAGAGCGATTTGTAATATTTCACCTAAAAAACTGGTGAAATATTACAATCCAGCCATGGCCGATGCTGCAATATCATCGGCCATGGCTGGAAACACTTATGTGCACCCACCCCACCCCTCCGATCGCCCCCCCAGCCCCCCGATCTGTGGTCCGCTCCCCTCCGTCCTGTGCTCCGCTCCCCCGTCCTCCTGTCCGCTTCCCCCGTGCACCAATCACACCCCCCGCGCTCCAATCAAACCCCCCCGCACTCCGATCCCCCCCCGCACACAGCGACCCCCCCCGTGCTCCGATCCACCCCCCCCGCACAGCGATCCCTCACCCCGTGCTCCAATCCTCCCCCGTGCTCCAATCCTCCCTCCCGTGTTCCGATCCACCCCCCCCATGCTCCGATCCACCCCCCCGTGCTCCGACGCCCCCCCCGTGCCCTGATCTCTCCCCCCTTATACTTACCTAGCCGCCCGAGGTCCATCTGTCTTCTTTCCTGGGCGCCGCCATCTTCCAAAATGGCGGGCGCATGTGCAGTGCGCCCGCCGAATCTGCCGGCCGGCAGATTCGTTCCAGAGTGATTTTTGATCACTGAGATATAACCTATCTCAGTGATCAAAATAAAAAAAATAGTAAATGACCCCCCCCTTTGTCACCCCCATAGATAGGGACAATAAAAAAAATAAAGAATTTTTTTTTTCACTAAGGTTGGGGTAAGAACTAGGGTTAGGGTTAGGGTTAGGGGTAGGGTTAGGGTTAGGGGTAGGGTTAGGGGTAGGGTTAGGGCTAGGGTTAGGGTTAGGGGTAGGGTTAGGGCTAGGGTTAGGGTTTCGGTATGTGCACACGTATTCTGGTCCTATGCGGATTTTTCCGCAGCGGATTTGAAAAATCCACAGTGCTAAACCGCTGCCGATTTATCGTGGATTTACCGCGGTTTTTCTGCGCATTTCACTGCGGTTTTACAACTGCGATTTTCTATTGGAGCAGTTGTAAAACCGCTGCGGAATCCGCAGAAAGAAGTGACATGCTGCGGAATGTAAACCGCTGCGTTTCCGTGCAGTTTTTCCGCAGCATGTGTACAGCGATTTTTGGTTCCCATAGGTTCACATTGAACTGTAAACTCATGGGAAACTGCTGCGGATCCGCAGCATTTTCTGCAGCGTGTGCACATACCTTTAGAATTAGGCTATGTGCACACGGTGCGGATTTGGCTGAGGATCCGCAGCAGTGTTCCATCAGGTTTACAGTACCATGTAAACATATGGAAAACCAAATCCGCTGTGCCCATGGTGCAGAAAATACCGCGCGGGAACGCTGCGTTGTATTTTCCGCAGCATGCCAATTCTTTGTGCGGATTCCGCAGCGTTTTACACCTGTTCCTCAATAGGAATCCACAGGTGAAATCCGCACAAAAAACACTGGAAATCCACGGTAAATCCACAGGTAAAACGCAGTGCCTTTTACCCGCGGATTTTTCAAAAATGGTGCTGAAAAATCTCATACGAATCCGCAACGTTGGCACATAGCCTTAGGGTTGGGTTGGAATTAGGGTTGTGGTTAGGGTTAGGGGTGTGTTGGGGTTAGGGTTGTGGTTAGGGGTGTGTTGGGGTTAGGGTTGTGATTAGGGTTACGGCTACAGTTGGGATAAGGGTTAGGGGTGTGTTGGAGGTAGAATTGAGGGGTTTTCCACTGTTTAGGCACTTCAGGGGGTCTCCAAACGCAACATGGCGCCACCATTGATTCCAGCCAATCTTGTATTCAAAAATTCAAATGGTGCTCCCTCACTTCCGAACCCCGACGTGTGCCCAAACAGTGGTTTACACCCACATATGGGGTACCAGCATACTCAGGACAAACTGCGCAACAATTACTGGGGTCCAATTTCTCCTGTTACCCTTGAGAAAATAAAAAATTGCTTGCTAAAACATCATTTTTGAGGAAAGAAAAATGATTTTCACAGCTCTGCGTTGTAAACGTCTGTGAAGCACTTGGGGGTTCAAAGTGCTCACCACTATCTAGATAAGTTCCTTGGGGGGTCTAGTTTCCAAAATGGGGTCACTTGTGGGGGGTTTCTACTGTTTAGGCACACCAGGGGCTCTGCAAACGCAACGTGACGCCCGCAGACCATTCCATCAAAGTCTGCATTTCAAAAGTCACTACTTCCCTTCTGAGCCCCCACGTGTGCCCAAACAGTGGTTTACCCCCACACATGGGGCATCAGCGTACTCAGGAGAAACTGGACAACAACTTTTGTGGTCCAATTTCTCCTGTAACCCTTGGGAAAATAAAAAATTCTGGGCTAAAAAATTATTTTTGAGGAAAGAAAACGTATTTATTATTTTCACGGCTCTGCGTTATAAACTTCTGTAAAGCACTTGGGGGTTGAAAGTGCTCACCACACATCTAGATAAGTTCCTTTGGGGGTCTAGTTTCCAAAATGGGGTCACTTGTGGGGGGTTTTTACTGTTTAGGCACACCAGGGGCTCTGCAAACGCAATGTGACGCCCGCAGACCATTCCATCAAAGTCTGCATTTCAAAAGTCACTACTTCCCTTCTGAGCCCCCACGTGTGCCCAAACAGTGGTTTACCCTCACACATGGGGTATCAGCGTACTCAGGAGAAACTGGACAACAACTTTTGTGGTCCAATTTCTCCTGTAACCCTTGGGAAAATAAAAAATTCTGGGCTAAAAAATTATTTTTGAGGAAAGAAAACGTATTTATTATTTTCACTGCTCTGTGTTATGAACTTCTGTGAAGCACTTGGGGGTTCAAAGTGCTCACCTCACATCTAGATAAGTTCCTTTCGGGGTCTAGTTTCCAAAATGGGGACACTTGTGGGGGGTTTCTACTGTTTAGCCACATCAGGGGCTCTGCAAACGCAACGTGACGCCCACAGAGCATTCCATCAAAGTCTGCATTTCAAAACGTCACTACTTCACTTCCGAGCCCCAGCATGTGCCTAAACAGTGGTTTACCCCCACATATGGGGTATCAGCGTACTCAGGAGAAACTGGACAACAACTTTTGGGGTCAAATTTCTCCTGTTACCCTTGGGAAAATAAAAAATTGCGGGCTAAAATTCATTTTTGAGAAAATAATTTTTTTTTTTTATTTTCATGGCTCTGCGTTATAAACTTCTGTGAAGCACTTGAGGGTTCAAAGTGCTCACTACACATCTAGATTAGTTCCTTTGGGGGTCTAGTTTCCAAAATGGGGTAATTTGTGGGGGATCTCCAATGTTTAGGCACACAGGGGCTCTCCAAACGCGACATGGTGTCTGCTAATGATTGGAGATAATTTTCCATTTAAAAAGCCAAATGGCGTGCCTTCCCTTCTGAGCCCTGCCGTGCGCCCAAACAGTGGTTTACCCCCACATATGGGGTATCTGCATACTCAGGACAAACTGGACAACAACATTTGTGGTCCAATTTCTCCTATTACCATTGGCAAAATAGGAAATTCCAGGCTAAAAAATCATTTTTGAGAAAAGAAAAATTATTTTCTATTTTCATGGCTCTGCATTATAAACTTCTGTGAAGCACCTGGGGGTTTAAAGTGCTCAGTATGCATCTAGATAAGTTCCTTGGGGGGTCTAGTTTCCAAAATGGGGTCACTTGTGGGGGAGCTCCATTGCATAGGCACACAGGGGCTCTCCAAATGCGACATTGTGTCCGCTAACAATTGGAGCTAATTTTCCATTCAAAAAGTTAAAAGGCGCGCCTTCCCTTCCGAGCCCTGCCGTGTGCCCAAACAGTGGTTTACCCCCACATATGAGGTATCGGCGTACTCGGGAGAAATTGCTCAACAAATTTTAGGATCCATTTTATCCTATTGCCCATGTGAAAATGAAAAAATTGAGGCGAAAATAAATTTTTTGTGAAAAAAAAGTACTTTTTCATTTTTACGGATCAATTTGTGAAGCACCTGAGGGTTTAAAGTGCTCACTAGGCATCTAGATAAGTTCCTTGGGGGGTCCAGTTTCCAAAATGGGGTCACTTGTGGGGGAGCTCCAATGTTTAAGCACACAGGGTCTCTCCAAACGCGACATGGTGTCCGCTAACGATGGAGATAATTTTTCATTCAAAAAGTCAAATGGCGCTCCTTCCCTTCCGAGCCTTACCATGTGCCCAAACAGTGGTTTACCCCCACATGTGAAGTATCGGTGTACTCAGGAGAAATTGCCAAACAAATTTTAGGATCCATTTTATCCTGTTGTCCATGTGAAAATGAAAAAATTGAGGCTAAAAGAATTTTTTTGTGAAAAAAAAGTACTTTTTCATTTTTACGGATCAATTTGTGAAGCACCTGGGGGTTTAAAGGGCTCACTATGCATCTAGATAAGTTCCTTGGGGCATCTAGTTTCCAAAATGGGGTCACTTGTGGGGGAGCTCCAATTTTTAGGCACACGGGGGCTCTCCAAATGTGACATGGTGTCCGCTGAAGAGTGCAGCCAATTTTTCATTCAAAAAGTCAAATGGCGCTCCTTCCCTTCCAAGCCCTGCGGTGCGCCCAAACAGTGGTTTACCCCCACATATGAGGTATCAGCGTACTCAGGACAAATTGGACAACAACTTTCGTGGTTCAGTTTCTCCTTTTACCATTGGGAAAATAAAAAAATTGTTGCTGAAAAATCATTTTTGTGACTAAAAAGTTAAATGTTCATTTTTTCCTTCCATGTTGCTTCTGCTGCTGTGAAGCACCTGAAGGGTTAATAAACTTCTTGAATGTGGTTTTGTGCACCTTGAGGGGTGCAGTTTTTAGAATGGTGTCACTTTTGGGTATTTTCAGCCATATAGACCCCTCAAACTGACTTCAAATGTGAGGTGGTCCCTAAAAAAAATGGTTTTGTAAATTTCGTTGTAAAAATGAGAAATCGCTGGTCAAATTTTAACCCTTATAACTTCCTAGCAAAAAAAAATTTTGTTTCCAAAATTGTGGTGATGTAAAGTAGACGTGTGGGAAATGTTATTTATTAACTATTTTGTGTCACATAACTCTCTGGTTTAACAGAATAAAAATTCAAAATGTGAAAATTGCGAAATTTTCTAAATTTTTGCCAAATTTCCGTTTTTATCACAAATAAACACAGAATTTATTGACCTAAATTTACCCCTAACATGAAGCCCAATATGTCACGAAAAAACAATCTCAGAACCGCTAGGATCCATTGAAGCGTTCCTGAGTTATTACCTCATGAAGGGACACTGGTCAGAATTGCAAAAAACGGCAAGGTCTTTAAGGTCAAAATAGGCTGGGTCATGAAGGGGTTAAACTTGCTCCAATTAGGCCTCTGGCTACACTCTGTTTCTCCTGTAATCCCTGGGTTCCAGCACCATGAGATGCTGCTCAGAAGTGCCGTCTGCACAGTCAACACTTGCTCCTGTGTTATTGGGGTTCAGTAATGTCAGCAGATCCACTGCTGTGTGTCCGGCAATTTCCCCTGCTCCATCCACATTCACATTACTACAGATATTAATCTTGCTCCAATTAGGCTTCTGGCTACACTCTGTTTCTCCTGTAATCCCTGGGCTCCAACACCGCGAGTTGCTGCTCAGAAGTGTCTTTGGCATGGTTACTCCCTCCTGCCCAGCCTGGTTCCAGCACGCCAGCTGTTCCCAGGTAGTGTCAACTTCACTTTGCCTCCAATACGTTGTCCTGTCGTGTTGCGGTCGGGTTAGCCGACTCTATGGTGCCTGCAGTTTAGGGGCTTCCTATGTGGGTTGCGGGATCTGGCAATGACGGCTGGTTCCATAGTGCCAATTGGACAAGCTCCCCCTGTAGGACTGTGGCTTTCGGTAACTCCGGCCGGATTGCGGCCTTGCAAATTTTTTTTCATGCGTACCTTCGGCTGCCTATCTGAGTTCCATTACCATTAGCTGTTTCTTTGGAAGTCAATCTTGAATATGTCCCCCTGGGTTCCAGTAACATCTGCTGGTTCCAGGCAGAGCCTTTGGCTTAGGTGCCTCCTTCTGGGTATCCGAGTTCCACCAACGTCTGCTGGTCCTTGGTAGTGCTTTCTGGCACAGGTACCTTCTGCTTAGTAACCGGGTTCTAGTACCATTAGCTGGTCCTTGGTAGTTCCATTGGCTCTTGTACCTTCTGCTACCCATCTGGGTTCCAGTACCATCAGCTGGTTCTCGGCAGTGTCTTTGGCTCTTGTACCTTCTGCTACCCATCCAGGTTCCAGTACCGTCAGCTGGTTCTCGGCAGAGCCTTTGGATTAGGTGCCTCCTTCTCGGTATCCGAGTTCCACCAACGGCTGCTGGTCCTTGATAGTGCTTTCTGGCACAGGTACCTCCTGCTTAGTAACCGGGTTCCAGTACCATCAGCTGGTCCTCGGTAGTTCCATTGGCTCTTGTACCTTCTGCTACATTTCCAAGTTCAAGCTTTTTGAAATGGTTTTTGGTAATCACTCTGGATCTCCCTGACAACGACCCTAAAGACAATGACCCTGAAGACCACCCCGAAGACTACGACGACCCCGAAAACGATGACCCTGGAGACGACGACACTGAAGACCACCCCGAAGAAGACGACGATCCCAAAAACGACAACCCTGAAGACCACCCCGAAGAAGACGACGACCCCAAAAATGACGACCTTGGAGACGATGATCCTGAAGACCACCCGAAGAAGACGACGACCCCGAAACCGACGACCCTGGAGATGACGACCCTGAAGACCACCCCAAAGAAGACGACGACCCTGAAGACCACCCTGAAGAAGATGACGACCCTGAAAACGACGAGCCTGGAGACGACGACCCTGAAGACCACCCCGAAGACGAAGACCCCGAAAATTACGACCCTTGAGATGACAACCCTGAAGACCACCCCAAAGAAGACAATGACCCTGAAGACCACCCCGAAGAAGACCAAGAAGATGACCCTAAAGAGGATGATGGAGAAAGTGTGGGAGAAGTAAAAAAGAAGGTGAAGAGCATGGAAGTAGTGAAACATAAATAGCTGACAAAATATAAAAAAGCTTAACATAGTCAATATCTTTGTAACTCCGAAGATCTTAAAAAAAATTAATTCCTGCTATTCCATTTGATTGGGCTAAACCTCTATGCCTTAAATGTCTCCTCCACCTCCCCCATACATTCTACATTATTCTTAGTTGTTTTCCTTCATGTAGAATTAACCTACAAGGAAAGAAAGGGTTTATTTTCATTCCGATATTTTTGTCCCATTGACTTGCATTGGTTTCCGGTATCGGAATCGGCGATATCTGAAATTTTTGGGGTATCGGTCCGATCCAATCCGATCCAATATTTCCCGATATCGGAAGGTGTCACTCAACACTACATAGGATTGCAAGGATGCAAATCGCATACATGTGGTCATGTGACCGTCCACCCACATGACGTCATGCATATTGCATACTGTAGTGATTTTGCAGTCACTCTAAACTTTTTAGGAGACTGGACAATCCCTTTAATAAATTGAAAAGGGAGCATGGTGATTACTGCAATAATTAAGGTAATTATAATCTGGGGTAAAATGATGTACTGTGTGATTACTGCCATTTTTACTGTGATTTTGCATGTTGATATTTATGTGTACAGTTTATTCATTGGTATATGTTGTTGTATTCAGAAGTGTATACTTTCTTCATGCTAATATATATTTATGTGTATGGTTTACTCAATACAGTTATATATTTAAAGGGGTCATCTCATCGTCTTAAAGGCTTACAATTCCATATTGCTTGTAAAAACAATTTACGGTACCTGTTATTAAAAATACTCTCTGTTCTTAAGAACAGATGGGTTTTAATTTTATCACTGAATGCCTAGGTTACAGATACTTCTGCATTGCATCAAAGGTGGCCAGTTTCATAGCCAAGGAGCACAGTACCTGCAAGATCTTTGCAATAGAGCTTGAAAGTGCTGCACCGAAGCTGGCCGGATCCTGCAATCTGATCAGCGTATGTGCTCCTGTACTCTAATGCTGCAGACGAAAAGCTGCCTCTGCTTACCGCATGAGACTATGGTCACAAACTGTCATTTAGATGCTGGCATAACTGCATTATTTTTTCTAGGAAAAACCTTGGTGGTGTTTTTATTGAGGCATATTTTTACACTTCTTTTTGGACTTACTTTGTGGCACCTTTGACGTTGATGTTTCTTTAATATTCTATGCGTTAAATGGGAGACATTTGGAAGACGCCACGAGAATCTACTGGTGACTTCTTTTAACCACTTCACGATGTTGAACAACGAAAGGGTACCTTATAAAGATAGGATATATGCATATTATAGCATATAACATATTATATCACAGCTAATACATACTATAGTACAGCCACCAGATAGTATAGCACATACATCATGTAGTGTAGCACATCCATCACATATAATAGCACTTTACATAGTCCAGCACAGCATATATTAGCCTGTATAAAAGCTGAAGCAGGGAATGGAGTTCACCAACCATTTTGGGGTGAATTTGCTTAGTGAGAGGATATCACAGCTTAACAATAATAATGCAGAGAAAAAGCAAACAAACTCTGATTATAGAGTACAGATTGTGTGACAACACAACAGTGAGGCCATGTGCACACGTTCAGTATTTTTCGCGTTTTTTCGCTATAAAAACGCGAAAAAAATGCTTACATATGCCTCCTATTATTTACAGTGTATTCTGCATTTCTAGTGCAAATGTTGCATTTTTTTCCACGAAAAAAATCGCATTGCGGAAAAAAAAGCAACATGTTCATTAAATTTGCGGAATTGCGGGGATTCCACACACCTAAGAGTGCATTGATCTGCTTACTTTCCGCATGGGGCTGTGCACACCATGAGGGAAGTAAGCAGATTATGTGTGGTTGGTACCCAGGGTGGAGGAGAGGAGACTTACCTCCACGGACTGGGCACCATATAATTGGTAAAAAAAAAGAATTAAAATAACAAATAGTGATATACTCACCCTCTGATGGCCCCAGTGTCTTCCCGCCTCTCATCGGTGCATGCTTTCTCTTCCATTCCTATAGATGCTCTGTGTGAAGGACCTGCGATGACGTCGCCGTCTTGTGATTGGTCGCGTGACCGCTAATGTGACCGCTCACGTGACCGCGACGTCATCGAAGGTCCTGCACACACACACCATCTATAGGAACGGACGCCGCTGAGGAGATCGGCTGTTTGCAGGTAAGTATAACCATTTTTTTTAATTATTTTTAAACATTCTATCTTTTACTATTGATGCTGCTTAGGCAGCATCTATAGTAAAAAGTTGGTCACACTTGTCAAACACTATGTTTGACAAGTGTGACCAACCTGTCAGTCAGTTTTCCAAGCGATGCTACAGATCGCTTGGAAAACGTTAGCATTCTGCAACCTAATTTGGCTTGCAAAATGCTAAAAAAAACACACAAAAAAAATGCGGATTTCTTGCAGAAAATTTCTGGTTTTATTCAGGAAATTTCTGCAAGAAATCCTGACGTGTGCACATACCCTGAAGAATGATTGCCAAATGTTTACCAATAGCCATGTCTGTGACATTAATAAGGCTGTGTTTGCGTTAAAGATCTTGAAAGAGGTTCGATACAATCCTACTAGACCTCAGAGCCTTAGAATCATCCTTTCAGGACACTTGGAGAACCTGCCATTCGAGTAAATGGAATTTTTTGGAAAGATTCACTGAAGGTGGACTAATTTGAATTTCAAAAGATTTGATTATCTCTAATAGCAATGCGATTTAATTGTAAAGATAAAATTATTATGAATATATTTTTACAATTATCATGTTTGAGCAATTTTATACAGTTGAGTATTCCCATAAAAGGAATATATCAGACGGGCATACAATGATTACAAATTCTAACGGAAATGAGGATTTTGTCGACAACTTTGTTAAATGAGTCACTGTGAAATGCAAATAAATTTATATAATTTATACAATTTTCTGGATGTTATTTTTGATATTCTATCTCGCAATGTTAAAATTAACCTACTCTTAAAATTAGAGACTGTTCATGTCTTTGTCAGTGAGCAAACTTACAAAATCAGCAAGGGATCAAATACTTATTTCCCCACTGTACTGTATATCTCTCTATATAGCTCTCTCATGTAGCGTGTAAGCTGTTATGGTCAGCTAAGATCTCTCTTTCCCTCACCCCCATATTTTAACAATTACCAGCTTTCCAAAATTGCGATTCGCACAATTTTGATGTAAAAGTCGGAGAATTAGAATTTCAAAAGTTCCACTCATCTCTCTTGTTATTCGTATCAGCAGAATTTTGGCACACCAAAAACGTGACTAAAATGAAGGAATCGTGCTCTAACTGACACTAGTGGGGCCTTGGGGAACCTGAGAGACTCTCATTAATGGTACCCACTTAATAGGCCTTGTTCACAGTGGAAATTAGGCCTAATAGTTACATGCAATATGCAATCTTGGATAATTTCTAAATTCTATAAATGACCATATTAAAGGGAACCTGTCACCCCCAAAATGGAAGGTGAGCTAAGCCCACCGGCATCAGGGGCTTTTCTACAGCATTCTGTAATGCTGTAGATAAGCCCCCGATGTATCCTAAAAGATGAGAAAAAGAGGTTAGATTATACTCACCCAGTGGTGGTCCCGGTTCGGTTCTGGTCCGATGGAGGTCGTGGTCCGGTCCGGGGCCTCCTATCTTTATCAGATGACGTCCTCTTCTGGTCTTCACGCTGTGGCTCTGGTGCAGGCGTACTTTGTCTGCCCTGTTGAGGGCAGAGCAAAGTACTGTAGTGCGCAGGTGCCGAGAAAGGTCAGAGAGGCCCGGTGCCTGCGCACTGCAGTATTTTGCTCTGCCCTCAACAGGGCAGACAAAGTACTCCTGCGTCGGCGCCGCAGTGTGAAGACCAGAAGAGGACATCATCTGATGAAGATAGGAGGCGCCGGAACGGGCCTGATGCCCATCGGACCAGAACCGGACCAGGACCACCCCTGGGTGAGTATAATCTAACCTCTTTTTCTCATCTTTTAGGATACATCGGGGGCTTATCTACAGCATTACAGAATGCTGTAGATAAGCCCCGGATGCCGGTGGGCTTAGCTCACCTTCCATTTTGGGGGTGACAGGTTCCCTTTAAGGCTCCTTCTGAAAAGGGATGTAATATGAGACAGAAAGTAAAATTAAATAATATCAACTTATTGTCTCTGGCATATAGCACCACACCGGTTTGCTTGCACATGGAGTCCAATTAGCGAAATCCATAAACTGACATGAGTCTATGCGAGGCCTCGGTCTAAAACAGTGGTCATCAACCTGTGTGTCCACAGCTGCTGTGAAACAACAACTCCCAGCATGACCTGACAGTATATCCACGGTGTTAATGTACTATTTTCTTCTTTGCTTACAGAAAGTTAAAAAAACAATAGTTATAAACAACTTTTCTATTGTTTTTGCCTACAATTAAATTCATATTCTTTAATCATCTTCATCGTTGATGTCCCCAGGTGCTTCCTCATCTCATTTAACCAATTCTCTATGTCATTAGCTAATTATATTAACCTGTCATTAACCTGGTGAAGGTATTCTGCACAAGAACTGCAGGCAATGAAGGCATTCAGATCATCACCAGTAGATAATGTATGCAATCATATTCTGTTTATAGGGGCAGAACATAACCAGAATGATTTAAAGGGGATCTTTCCTTTTATCTAAGTTTGTACACTGGCTGCAGGTAATAGAACAATAAACTGTACCCCCCTTTCGCGGGTCCACCGGCGAGTCTCTGTCACCACTCTTGGTGCCCAGCTTTGGCTGCTGCACTGACATCAGGTCACCAGCGCTATTACCGCTCAACTGGTGAAGTGAACTCTACAAGCCCCGTGTACAGGTGGTCACATTGGCCCTGTACGTTGGTACAACTGGCAGGGTGACATGTGCAAAGTGAGGACGAGACACCCTCAGCATCTTGGGAACAGCAGGTTGGATGCATCTTAGTCACCAGGGCTGCAGGAATAGAAGCAAGTGACATGGTGTATAGGAAGAGGTGAGTAACAAGTCTTGAATGACAATCTGAAAGCACAGATGTGTGTCCTAATGGACTTTGAAAGGCCTAGGGAGATGATGTCACATGTGGGGCTTCCTGCAAAGCCTAATTTGGAGCAAAACAGAGGGCTGTGGACCAAGGTGAAGGGAGCAGAGCCTGGATCTGGGACAGATGTTTAACAATTATGGCAGCCATTTAGATAGCTTGTAAGGCAGAGTATCATCTATATTGGCAGATACTGAGCTCACTGATTGGCTGCCATGCTATAAAGGTGACGTCAGCCCTGTAGCCATTGCCAGGCACCAGCAGAGACTTGTCAATGGACCAGGGGAAGGTGAGTACAATGCAGTTCGTTGTTTTACAACAAATTGCAGCCAGGGGACAAAACTAATTGAAAAGGAATAATTCTTACAATGTACAGTTGACAACTATTGTTCCATACGAGCCTCCATTCCTGTCTGACTGGAAGGTGACTACTAGTCATGTGAAGTCCAGAAAAAATATCTGCCCCCCCACCCATATAATTACAATTTTACCTCACATATCTCAATTTCCAAGAACCTTCAAGAATGAAAATGTAAACATATTTTTATTAAACATACATTGTTACAATACATTTAGAAATAAAGGGGATACAATACAAAATAGCTGCACACACAATGCATTGCACTCCAAGCAAATATCATGTATAGATAAATTGACATCAGTTCAAGAATTGTAATTTGTATTAAAAAATATAAAAGGTATTCTTAAGGAACTATATGAACTAAATAGCTAAAAAATTGATCAAAAACCCATAGAAAACCTGAACTGAATTCTAGCCAACCTATTGATCATATAAATACCAAGTGGAAATGTCAGTTATTTGGCAATAAACCTATCCTATTAAAGTGTCCAGTGGATCTGGATAAGTTGGAAACTTGGGCTGAAAGGTGGCAGATGAGGTTTAACAATGATAAATGTAAGGTTATACACATGGGAAGAAGGAATCAATATCACCATTACACACTGAACGGGAAACCACTGGGTAAATCTGACAGGGAGAAGGACTTGGGGATCCTAGTTAATGATAAACTTACCTGGAGCAGCCAGTGCCAGGCAGCAGCTGCCAAGGCAAACAGGATCATGGGGTGCATTAAGAGAGGTCTGGATACACATGATGAGAGCATTATACTGCCTCTGTACAAATCCCTAGTTAGACCGCACATGGAGTACTGTGTCCAGTTTTGGGCACCGGTGCTCAGGAAGGATATAATGGAACTAGAGAGAGTACAAAGGAGGGCAACAAAATTAATAAAGGGGATGGGAGAACTACAATACCCAGATAGATTAGCGAAATTAGGATTATTTAGTCTAGAAAAAAGACGACTGAGGGGCGATCTAATAACCATGTATAAGTATATAAGGGGACAATACAAATATCTCACTGGGGATCTGTTTATACCAAGGAAGGTGACGGGCACAAGAGGGCATTCTTTGCGTCTGGAGGAGAGAAGGTTTTTCCACCAACATAGAAGAGGATTCTTTACTGTTAGGGCGGTAAGAATCTGGAATTGCTTGCCTGAGGAGGTGGTGATGGCGAACTCAGTCGAGGGGTTCAAGAGAGGCCTGGATGTCTTCCTGGAGCAGAACAATATTGTATCATACAATTATTAGGTTCTGTAGAAGCACGTAGATCTGGGGATTTATTATGATGGAATATAGGCTGAACTGGATGGACAAATGTCTTTTTTCGGCCTTACTAACTATGTTACTATGTTACTATGTTAAAACAGGTGTGAAAAGATCATAATCTATATATATAATTGTCTAAGGGTTTTTCCGTCTGTCTGTCTGTCTGTCCTGGAAATCCCGCGTCTCTGATTGGTCGAGGCAGGCAGGCCTCGACCAATCAGTGACGGGCACAGCATGGCGACGATGATGTCATAAAGGTTGCCTCGACCAATCAGCGACGGGCACAGCATGGCGACGATGATGTCATAAAGGTTGCCTCGACCAATCAGCGACGGGCACAGTCTGCCGCGAATTCTGGAATCATCATTGTCCATATACTACGGGGACATGCATATTCTAGAATACCCGATGCGTTAGAATCGGGCCACAATCTAGTACTAAATATATATCAATAGGACACACAAAGTGCCAAGTAACTAATAGCAGCAAGTAATAAGAGGCAAGTAATAATGCAGAGTGCTAAAATGCCAGCAGCCAAAGAAGCAGGCTAGAAATGGAGGAAATACATGACCTGTGATAGTAGCGCAGAGCCCCTGTGCTGCTATCACATGTCATGTTTTGACCTGTGTAATTTCGCAATGCATCCTTGGAACGGAAGATGGCGGCAGCCGCACGCCTATCGCCGGAGCTTCGGTGGATCCCAGAGGGTGAGTATATGACTATTTTTAATTTTAATTATTTTTTAAACAGGGATATGGTGCCCACACTGCTGTATACTACGTGGGCTGTGTTAGATACCGCGTGACTGCTATATACTACATAGGTAGTGTTATATACTACATGGCTGCTATATACTGCGCTATATATTACGTGGCCACTGTTGGTGCGCACACTGCTGTATACTATGTGGGCTGTGTTAGATACCACGTGGGCTGTGCTATATATTACGTGGCCAGTGTTATATACTACGTCGCCTGTGTTATATACTGTGTGGCTGCTATATACTGCGTGGGCTGTGTTATATACTGCGTGGGCTGTGTTATACACTGCGTGGCCTGTTGTGAATTCTGTTATTGAACTCCCTCCTGTGGTCATGAATGGTACTTCGGCGAGTTCTGTCCATGGACTCCCTCGGGTGGCTGTGAGTGGAGCTGCTGCTTCTGAGGTTCCTTCCACAGGTGACGTAGTTTACTCTTTTGCTGGCTGTTCTATTTAACTCCACTCAGATCATTACTCCATGCCAGCTGTCTATGTTCCTGTACTGGTTCAGTTCGCTCTTGGATCTTTTACTGGTGACCTGTCTCTTCTTGCAAGAAGCTAAGTTCCCGATTGTTATTTTCTGTTCATAGTTTTCTTGTCCAGCTTGCTTTCATGATTTTGCTTTGCTAGCTGGAAGCTCTGGGATGCAGAGTGGCACCTACGCACCGTGAATCGGTGCGGGGGTCTTTTTGCACACTCTGCGTGGTCTTTTGTAGTTTTTTGTGCTGACCGCACAGATACCTTTCCTATCCTCTGTCTGTTTAGTTAGTCTGGCCTCCCTTTGCTAAAACCTGTTTCATTTCTGTGTTTGTGTCTTTCATCTTAACTCACAGTTAATATTTGTGGGGGGCTGCCTATTCCTTTGGGGAAATTTCTCTGAGGCAAGGTAGGCTTTATTTTCTATCTCTAGGGCTAGCTAGTTCTTAGGCTGTGTTGAGGTGTCTAGGCCATGTCAGGTACGCTCCACGGCTATTTCTAGTGTGTGTGATAGGATTAGGGATTGCGGTCAGCAGAGTTCCCACTTCCCAGAGCTTGTCCTGTATCGGTTTAACCATCAGGCCATTTTGGGTGCTCCTAACCACCAGATCATAACAGTACAGCTGGCCCAAAGTATTAATGCATCTCAATAGAGGGATAAGAGAAGTTCTGAGACCATTTTTTTTTCTTTTCAGTGTTTTTTGTCTTTCTTTTCCCCTAAGCCTCTGGGTGGTTCAGGACACAGGTGTGGATATGGACATTCAAGGTCTGTCCTCTTGTGTGGATAATCTCACTGCAAGGGTACAAAACATTCAAGATTTTGTGGTTCAGAATCCGATGTTAGAGCCTAGAATTCCAATTCCTGATTTGTTTTCTGGGGATAGATCTAAGTTCTTGAATTTCAAAAATAATTGTAAACTGTTTCTAGCTTTGAAACCCCGCTCCTCTGGTGACCCCGTTCAACAAGTAAAAATCATTATTTCTTTGTTGCGTGGTGACCCTCAAGACTGGGCATTTTCCCTTGCGCCAGGAAATCCTGCATTGCGTGATGTAGATGCGTTTTTTTTCTGGCACTTGGATTGCTTTATGATGAACCAAATTCAGTGGATCAGGCAGAGAAAATCTTGCCGACTTTGTGTCAGGGTCAGGATGAAGCGGAGGTGTACTGTCAGAAGTTTAGAAAGTGGTCTGTGCTTACTCAGTGGAATGAGTGTGCCCTGGCGGCAATTTTCAGAAAGGGTCTTTCTGAAGCCCTTAAGGATATCATGGTGGGATTTCTGTTGTGAATTCTGTGGCAGAGTTCACTCCTGTGGTCACAAGTGGTACTTCGGCTGATTCTCTCTGGGAGCTTCCGTTTGTGGAGGAAAGTGGTACTGCAGCTTCTGAGTTTCCTCCCTCAGGTGATCTGGTGAGGTCGTTAGCTGCTTCTCTACTTAACTCCACCTCATGCTTTGATCCATGCTTCCTGTCAATGTTCCAGTGTTGGACTTGTGTTTCTCTGGATCATTCCTGTGGCCTGCTGCTCTACATAGCTAAGTGCTTCTTTGCTATTTGTTGCTATTTTTTCTGTCCAGCTTGTCTATTTGTTTTGCTGGAAGCTCTGGGACGCAAAGGGTGTACCTCCGTGCTGTTAGTTCGGTACGGAGGGTCTTTTTGGCCCCTTTGCGTGGTTTTCTTTAGGGTTTTGTGTAGACCGCAAAGTTATCTTTCCTATCCTCATTCTGTCTAGAATATCGGGCCTCACTTTGCTGAATCTATTTCATCCCTACGTTTGTCTTTTCATCTTACTCACAGTCATTATATGTGGGGGGCTGCCTTTTCCTTTGGGGTATTTCTCTGAGGCAAGGTAGGCTTATTTTTCTATCTTCAGGCTAGTTAGTTTCTCAGGCTGTGCCGAGTTGCATAGGGAGCGTTAGGCGCAATCCACAGCTGCCTCTAGTTGTGTTTGGAGAGGATCAGGAATTGCGGTCTACAGAGTTTCCACGTCTCAGAGCTCGTTCTATTATTTTGGGTTATTGTCAGATCACTGTATGTGCTCTGATCGCTATGTACATTGTGTTACTGAATTGCCTATCATAACAGTACAGGAAGCCAAAAGTACTAATGATTCTCAATAGAGGGAAAAAAGAAGTTCTGAGACCATTTTTTTCCTTTGCACTGTGATTTGTCTTTTTTTTTCCCTAGACATTTGGGTGGCTCAGGACACAGGTTTTACAATGGACATTAAAGGTCTGTCTTCATGTGTAGATCAGCTCACGGCAAGAGTTCAAGATATTCAAAATTTTGTGGTTCAGAATTCATTGTTAGAACCGAGAATTCCTATTCCAGATTTGTTTTTTGGAGATAGAACTAAATTTCTGAGTTTCAAGAATAATTGTAAACTGTTTCTGGCTTTGAAACCTCGCTCCTCTGGTGACCCAGCGCAACAGGTTAGGATCGTCATTTCTTTTTTGCGTGGCGACCCTCAGGAATGGGCATTTTCTCTTGCGTCAGGAGTTCCTGCATTGAGTGATATCGATGCGTTTTTCCTGGCGCTTGGATTGCTGTACGATGAGCCTAATTCAGTAGATCAGGCAGAAAAAAATTTGCTGGCTCTTTGTCAGGCTCAGGATGAGACAGAGCTATATTGCCAGAAATTTAGAAAATGGTCCGTGCTCACTCAATGGAATGAATCTGCGCTTGCAGCCATTTTCAGAAAGGGTCTCTCTGAAGCCATTAAGGATGTCATGGTGGGATTTCCTATGCCCGCTGGTTTGAATGAGTCTATGTCTTTGGCCATTCAGATCGGTCGACGCTTGCGTGAGCGTAAATCTGTGTACCATTTGGCGGTATTACCTGAGATTAAACCTGAGCCTATGCAGTGCGATAGGACTATGACCAGAGTTGAACGGCAAGAACACAGACGTCTGAATGGGCTGTGTTTCTACTGTGGTGATTCCACTCATGCTATCTCTGATTGTCCTAAGCGCACTAAGCGGTTCGCTAGGTCTGCCGCCATTGGTACTGTACAGTCAAAATTTCTTCTGTCCGTTACCTTGATATGCTCCTTGTCGTCGTATTCTGTCATGGCGTTTGTGGATTCAGGCGCTGCCCTGAATTTGATGGTCTTGGATTATGCTAAACGTTGTGGGTTTTTATTGGAGCCCTTAAGTGTCCTATTCCATTGAGAGGAATTGATGCTACACCTTTGGCCAAGAATAAGCCTCAATACTGGACCCAGCTGACCATGTGCATGGCTCCTGCACATCAGGAGGTTATTCGCTTTCTGGTGTTGCATAATCTGCATGATGTGGTCGTGTTGGGGTTGCCATGGCTACAAGCCCATAATCCAGTATTGGATTGGAATTCCATGTTGGTGTCCAGCTGGGGTTGTCAGGGGGTACATGGTGATGTTCCATTTCTGTCAATTTCGTCATCCACCCCTTTTGAGGTTCCAGAGTTCTTGTCTGATTACCGGGATGTATTTGATGAGCCCAAGTCCGATGCCCTGCCTCCGCATAGGGATTGTGATTGTGCTATCAATTTGATTCCTGGTAGTAAATTCCCAAAAGGTCAACTGTTTAATTTATCCGTGCCTGAGCACACCGCTATGCGCAGTTATGTGAAGGAATCCCTGGAGAAGGGGCATATTCGCCCGTCATCGTCGCCATTGGGAGCAGGGTTCTTTTTTGTAGCCAAGAAGGATGGTGCGCTGAGACCGTGTATAGATTACCGCCTTCTTAATAAGATCACTGTTAAATTTCAGTACCCCTTGCCATTGTTATCTGATTTGTTTGCTCGGATTAAGGGGGCTAGTTGGTTCACTAAGATAGATCTTCGTGGTGCGTATAATCTGGTGAGAATCAGGCAAGGCGATGAATGGAAAACTGCATTTAATACGCCCGAGGGTCATTTTGAGTATCTAGTGATGCCGTTTGGACTTGCCAATGCTCCATCAGTGTTTCAATCCTTTATGCATGACATCTTCCGTGAGTACCTGGATAAATTCCTGATTGTGTACTTGGATGACATTTTGATCTTCTCGGATGATTGGGAGTCTCATGTGAAGCAGGTCAGAACGGTTTTTCAGGTCCTGCGTGCTAATTCTTTGTTTGTGAAGGGATCAAAGTGTCTCTTTGGTGTGCAGAAGGTTTCATTTTTGGGGTTCATCTTTTCCCCTTCTACTATCGAGATGGATCCGGTTAAGGTCCAAGCCATCCATGATTGGACTCAGCCGACATCTCTGAAAAGTCTGCAAAAGTTCCTGGGCTTTGCTAATTTTTATCGTCGCTTCATCTGCAATTTTTCTAGTGTTGCCAAACCAGTGACCGATTTGACCAAGAAGGGTGCTGAATTGGTCAATTGGTCTTCTGCTGCTGTGGAAGCTTTTCAAGAGTTGAAGCGTCGTTTTTCTTCTGCCCCTGTGTTGTGTCAACCAGATGTTTCTCTTCCGTTCCAGGTCGAGGTTGATGCTTCTGAGATTGGAGCAGGGGCTGTTTTGTCACAGAGAGGTTCTGGTTGCTCAGTGATGAAACCATGCGCTTTCTTTTCCAGGAAGTTTTCGCCTGCTGAGCGAAATTATGATGTGGGCAACCGAGAGTTGCTGGCCATGAAGTGGGCATTCGAGGAGTGGCGTCATTGGCTTGAAGGAGCTAAGCATCGCGTGGTGGTATTGACTGATCATAAGAACTTGACTTATCTCGAGTCTGCCAAGCGCTTGAATCCTAGACAAGCTCGTTGGTCGTTGTTTTTTGCCCGTTTTGACTTTGTGATTTCGTACCTTCCGGGCTCTAAAAATGTGAAGGCGGATGCTCTGTCTAGGAGTTTTGTGCCCGACTCTCCGGGTTTATCTGAGCCGGTGGGTATCCTCAAGGAAGGAGTAATTGTGTCTGCCATCTTCCCTGATTTGCGGCGGGTGCTGCAAAAATTTCAGGCTAATAAACCTGATCGTTGCCCAGCGGAGAAACTGTTTGTCCCTGATAGGTGGACGAATAGAGTTATCTCTGAACTTCATTGTTCGGTGTTGGCTGGTCATCCTGGAATCTTTGGTACCAGAGAGTTAGTGGCTAGATCCTTTTGGTGGCCCTCTCTGTCGCGGGATGTGCGTACTTTTGTGCAGTCCTGTGGGATTTGTGCTCGGGCTAAGCCCTGCTGTTCTCGTGCCAGTGGGTTGCTTTTGCCCTTGCCGGTCCCGAAGAGGCCTTGGACACATATCTCTATGGATTTTATTTCTGACCTTCCCGTTTCTCAAAAGATGTCAGTCATTTGGGTGGTCTGTGATCGCTTTTCTAAGATGGTCCATCTGGTACCCTTGTCTAAATTGCCTTCCTCCTCTGATTTGGTGCCTTTGTTCTTCCAGCATGTGGTTCGTTTGCATGGCATTCCAGAGAATATTGTTTCTGACAGAGGTTCCCAGTTTGTTTCGAGGTTTTGGCGAGCCTTTTGTGGTAGGATGGGCATTGACTTGTCTTTTTCCTCGGCTTTCCATCCTCAGACTAATGGCCAGACCGAACGAACCAATCAGACCTTGGAAACATATCTGAGATGCTTTATTTCTGCTGATCAGGATGACTGGGTGTCCTTTTTGCCTTTGGCTGAGTTCGCCCTTAATAATCGGGCCAGCTCGGCTACCTTGGTTTCGCCGTTTTTCTGCAATTCTGGGTTCCATCCTCGTTTCTCTTCAGGACAGGTTGAGTCTTCGGACTGTCCTGGTGTGGATACTGTGGTGGACAGGTTGCAGCAGATTTGGACTCAGGTAGTGGACAATTTGACCTTGTCCCAGGAGAAGGCTCAACTTTTCGCTAATCGCAGACGCCGTATGGGTCCCCGACTTCGTGTTGGGGATCTGGTTTGGTTATCTTCTCCTCATATTCCTATGAAGGTTTCCTCTCCTAAGTTTAAACCTCGTTTTATTGGTCCGTATAGGATTTCTGAGGTTCTTAATCCTGTGTCTTTTCGTCTGACCCTTCCAGATTCTTTTTCCATACATAACGTATTCCATAGGTCATTGTTGCGGAGATACGTGGCACCTATGGTCCCATCTGTTGAGCCTCCTGCCCCGGTTTTGGTGGAGGGGGAATTGGAGTATATTGTGGAGAAGATTTTGGATTCTCGTGTTTCTAGACGGAAACTCCAGTATCTGGTTAAATGGAAGGGTTATGCTCAGGAAGATAATTCCTGGGTTTTTGCCTCTGATGTCCATGCTCCCGATCTTGTTCGTGCCTTTCATGTGGCTCATCCTGGTCGGCCTGGGGGCTCTGGTGAGGGTTCGGTGACCCCTCCTCAAGGGGGGGGTACTGTTGTGAATTCTGTGGCAGAGTTCACTCCTGTGGTCACAAGTGGTACTTCGGCTGATTCTCTCTGGGAGCTTCCGTTTGTGGAGGAAAGTGGTACTGCAGCTTCTGAGTTTCCTCCCTCAGGTGATCTGGTGAGGTCGTTAGCTGCTTCTCTACTTAACTCCACCTCATGCTTTGATCCATGCTTCCTGTCAATGTTCCAGTGTTGGACTTGTGTTTCTCTGGATCATTCCTGTGGCCTGCTGCTCTACATAGCTAAGTGCTTCTTTGCTATTTGTTGCTATTTTTTGTGTCCAGCTTGTCTATTTGTTTTGCTGGAAGCTCTGGGACGCAAAGGGTGTACCTCCGTGCCGTTAGTTCGGTACGGAGGGTCTTTTTGCCCCCTTTGCGTGGTTTTCTTTAGGGTCTTGTGTAGACCGCAAAGTTATCTTTCCTATCCTCGTTCTGTCTAGAATATCAGGCCTCACTTTGCTGAATCTATTTCATGCCTACGTTTGTCTTTTCATCTTACTCACAGTCATTATATGTGGGGGGCTGCCTTTTCCTTTGGGGTATTTCTCTGAGGCAAGGTAGGCTTATTTTTCTATCTTCAGGCTAGTTAGTTTCTCAGGCTGTTCCGAGTTGCATAGGGAGCGTTAGGCGCAATCCACAGCTGCCTCTAGTTGTGTTTGGAGAGGATCAGGAATTGCGGTCTACAGAGTTTCCACGTCTCAGAGCTCGTTCTATTATTTTGGGTTATTGTTAGATCACTGTATGTGCTCTGATCGCTATGTACATTGTGTTACTGAATTGCCTATCATAACAGATTTCCCACACCTGCTGGTCTGAATGAGTCTATGTCCTTGGCCATTCAGATCGATCGGCGCTTGCGTGAGCGCAAAGCTGTGCACCATTTGGCGGTGTTCTCTGAGCATAGGCCTGAGCCTATGCAGTGTGATAGGACTTTGACTAGAGCTGAACGGCAAGAACATGGACGTCGGAATGGGCTGTGTTTTTACTGTGGTGATTCCACTCATGCTATCTCCGATTGTCCTAAGCGCACTAAGCGGTTCGCTAGGTCTGCCACCATTAGTACGGTACAGTCTAAATTTCTTTTGTCTGTTACTCTGATTTGCTCTCTGTCGTCCTATTCTGTTATGGCATTTGTGGATTCAGGCGCTGCCCTGAATTTGATGGACTTGGAGTTTGCCAGGCGCTGTGGTTTTTTCTTGGAGCCTTTGCAGTATCCTGTTCCATTGAGAGGAATTGATGCAACGCCTTTGGCCAAGAATAAGCCTCAGTACTGGACTCAATTGACCATGTGCATGGCTCCTGCACATCAGGAGGATATTCGCTTTTTGGTGTTGCATAATTTGCATGATGTGGTCATTTTGGGGTTGCCATGGCTACAGGTCCATAATCCAGTATTGGATTGGAAATCTATGTCTGTGTCCGGCTGGGGTTGTCAGGGGGTACATGGTGATGTTCCATTGCTGTCAATTTCGCCTTCCACTCCTTCTGAAGTCCCTGAGTTTTTGTCAGATTACCGGGATGTATTTGAAGAGCCCAAATCCGGTGCCTTACCTCCTCATAGGGATTGCGATTGTGCTATTAATTTGATTCCTGGTAGTAAGTTTCCTAAGGGCCGACTGTTCAATTTATCTGTGCCAGAGCACGCCGCTATGCGGAGTTACATAAAGGAATCCTTGGAGAAAGGTCATATTCGCCAGTCGTCATCACCGTTGGGAGCAGGGTTCTTTTTTGTGGCCAAGAAGGATGGTTCTTTGAGACCTTGTATTGATTACCGCCTTCTTAATAAGATCACAGTCAAATTTCAGTACCCTTTGCCGCTGTTGTCTGATTTGTTTGCTCGGATTAAGGGGGCTAGTTGGTTCACCAAGATAGATCTTCGAGGGGCGTATAATCTTGTGCGAATTAAACAGGGCGATGAATGGAAAACAGCATTTAATACGCCCGAGGGCCATTTTGAGTACCTGGCTATGCCATTCGGGCTTTCTAATGCTCCATCTGTGTTTCAGTCCTTTATGCATGACATCTTCCGAGAGTACCTGGATAGATTCATGATTGTATATTTGGATGATATTTTGGTCTTTTCGGATGATTGGGAGTCTCATGTGAAGCAGGTCAGAATGGTGTTCCAGGTCCTTCGTGCTAATTCCTTGTTTGTGAAGGGGTCGAAATGTCTCTTTGGGGTTCAGAAGGTTTCATTTTTGGGTTTCATTTTTTCCCCTTCTACTATCGAGATGGACCCTGTTAAAGTTCAGGCCATTTATGATTGGACTCAGCCGACATCTGTGAAGAGCCTGCAGAAGTTCCTGGGCTTTGCTAATTTTTACCGTCGCTTCATCGCTAATTTTTCTAGTGTTGCTAAACCGTTGACTGATTTGACCAAGAAAGGTGCTGATGTGGTCAATTGGTCTTCTGCGGCTGTAGAGGCTTTTCAGGAGTTGAAGCGTCGTTTTTCTTCTTCCCCTGTGTTGTGCCAGCCAGATGTTTCACTCCCGTTTCAGGTCGAGGTTGATGCTTCTGAGATTGGAGCAGGGGCTGTTTTGTCGCAAAGAAGTTCTGATAGCTCGGTGATGAAACCATGTGCCTTCTTTTCTAGAAAATTCTCGCCTGCTGAGCGCAATTATGATGTTGGCAATCGAGAGTTGTTGGCCATGAAGTGGGCATTCGAGGAGTGGCGACATTGGCTTGAAGGAGCCAAGCATCGCGTGGTGGTCTTGACGGATCACAAGAATTTGACTTATCTCGAGTCTGCCAAACGGTTGAATCCTAGACAGGCTCGATGGTCGCTGTTTTTCTCTCGTTTTGATTTTGTGGTTTCGTACCTTCCGGGCCTTAAGAATGTGAAGGCTGATGCCCTGTCAAGGAGTTTTGTGCCTGACTCTCCGGGTGTTCCTGAGCCGGCGGGTATTCTCAAAGAGGGGGTAATTTTGTCTGCCATCTCCCCTGATTTGCGGCACGTGCTGCAGAAGTTTCAGGCTGATAGACCTGACCGTTGTCCAGCGGAGAAACTGTTTGTCCCTGATAGATGGACTAGTAGAGTTATCTCTGAGGTTCATTGTTCGGTGTTGGCGGGTCATCCTGGAATCTTTGGTACCAGAGATTTGGTGGCTAGATCCTTTTGGTGGCCTTCTTTGTCACGGGATGTGCGTTCTTTTGTGCAGTCCTGTGGGACTTGTGCTCGGGCTAAGCCCTGCTGTCCTCGTGCCAGTGGGTTGCTTTTGCCCTTGCCAGTCCCGAAGAGGCCCTGGACGCATATTGGATTTTATTTCAGAGTTCCCTGTCTCTCAAAGGATGTCGGTCATTTGGGTGGTTTGTGATCGCTTCTCTAAGATGGTCCATTTGGTACCCTTGTCTAAATTGCCTTCCTCCTCTGATTTGGTGCCATTGTTTTTCCAGAATGTGGTTCGTTTGCATGGCATTCCGGAGAACATCGTCTCGGACAGAGGTTCCCAGTTTGTTTCGAGGTTTTGGCGGTCCTTTTGTGCTAAGATGGGCATTGATTTGTCTTTTTCTTCGGCTTTACATCCTCAGACAAATGGCCAAACCGAACGAACTAATCAGACTTTGGAAACATATCTGAGATGCTTTGTTTCTGCTGATCAGGATGATTGGGTGTCCTTCTTGCCTTTGGCTGAGTTCGCCCTTAATAATCGGGCCAGCTCGGCTACTTTGGTTTCGCCTTTTTCTGTAATTCTGATTTCCATCCTCGTTTCTCTTCAGGGCAGGTTGAGCCTTCGGACTGTCCTGGTGTGGATACGGTGGTGGACAGGTTGCAGCAGATTTGGACTCATGTGGTGGACAATTTGACATTGTCCCAGGAGAAGGCTCAACGTTTCGCTAACCACCGGCGCTGTGTTGGTCCCCGACTTCGTGTTGGGGATTTGATTTGGTTGTCATCTCGTCATGTTCCTATGAAGGTTTCCTCTCCTAAGTTTAAGCCTCGTTTCATTGGTCCGTATAAGATTTCTGAAGTCCTCAATCCTGTGTCATTCCGTTTGTCCCTTCCAGCTTCTTTTGCCATCCATAATGTGTTCCATAGGTCGTTATTGCGGAGATACGTGGCGCCTATGGTTCCCTCCGTTGATCCTCCTGCCCCGGTGTTGGTCGAGGGGGAGTTGGAGTATGTGGTGGAGAAGATTTTGGATTCTTGTATTTCGAGACGGAAACTCCAGTACCTGGTCAAGTGGAAGGGTTATGGTCAGGAAGATAATTCCTGGGTTTTTGCCTCTGATGTTCATGCTGCCGATCTAGTTTGTGCCTTTCATTTGGCTCATCCTGATCGGCCTGGGGGCTCTGGTGAGGGTTCGGTGACCCCTCCTCAAGGGGGGGTACTGTTGTGAATTCTGTTATCGAACTCCCTCCTGTGGTCATGAATGGTACTTCGGCAAGTTCTGTCCATGGACTCCCTCGGGTGGCTGTGAGTGGAGCTGCTGCTTCTGAGGTTCCTTCCACAGGTGACGTAGTTTACTCTTTTGCTGGCTGTTCTATTTAACTCCACTCAGATCGTTACTCCATGCAAGCTGTCTATGTTCCTGTACTGGTTCAGTTCGCTCTTGGATCTTTCTGGTGACCTGTCTCTTCTTGCAAGAAGCTAAGTTCCCGATTGTTATTTTCTGTTCATAGTTTTCTTGTCCAGCTTGCTTTCATGATTTTGCTTTGCTAGCTGGAAGCTCTGGGATGCAGAGTGGCACCTCCGCACCGTGAGTCGGTGCGGGGGTCTTTTTGCACACACTGCGTGGTCTTTTGTAGTTTTTTGTGCTGACCGCACAGATACCTTTCCTATCCTCTGTCTGTTTAGTTAGTCTGGCCTCCCTTTGCTAAAACCTGTTTCATTTCTGTGTTTGTGTCTTTCATCTTAACTCACAGTTAATATTTGTGGGGGGCTGCCTATTCCTTTGGGGAGATTTCTTTGAGGCAAGGTAGGCTTTATTTTCTATCTCTAGGGCTAGCTAGTTCTTAGGCTGTGTCGAGGCATCTAGGCCATGTCAGGTACGCTCCACGGCTATTTCTAGTGTGTGTGATAGGATTAGGGATTGCGGTCAGCAGAGTTCCCACTTCCCAGAGCTTGTCCTGTATCGGTTTAACCATCAGGTCATTTCGGGTGCTCCTAACCACCAGGTCATAACAGTGGCCACTGTTATATATTGCGTGGCCTGTATTAACGCATCGGGTATTCTACAATATGTATGTATATAGCAGTCACATAGTATATAGCACAGGCCAAGTAGTATTTGTCTGCTATGTACTACATAGCTCTTATATACTATGTGGCCTGTGCTACAGTATATACTATGTGGCTGCTATATACATACATAAATACATATTCTAGATTACCCGATGCGTTAGAATCGGGCTTCCATCTAGTGATTTAATATTGGGCATTATTTTCATGCCTCTTATCAATCTGCTGCTATGAGTCACTTGGCATTTTTATAACCCTATTCTACTGACTTTCATGAGTTCATGCACCTGGCAGCAAGTTACTAACCTGGTTACAAATCTAGCACTGTGCATTATTTGCCTTCACTAGGTTTTGGGCAGCAATTCGTAGTGTCTCTAGGCTAGGGTTACTTAACCTTTTCTTATTACTATTGATGTATTAGATTTATTATTTGTGTTATCTAGTCCTATTGATATATATTTATTATAATGATCTTTTCACACCTGTTTTAAGCACTGGACACTGTAATAGGATAGGTTTATTGCCAAATAAATCACATTTCCACTTGGTATTTATATGATCAATAGGTTGGCTAGAATTCAGTGCAGGTTTTCTATGAGTTTTTTTCTGTGCAATAGCTATTTAGCTCATATAGTTCCCTAAGAATACCTTTTATATTTTTTAACTACAAATTACAATTCTTGAACTGATGTCAATTTATCTACGAGGGGCGATCCACAAGTAATGATAATCAATACTAAACACAATGAATATAGTCAAAATTTTTTTTTTTTACATAGTCTCCTATCAAGTCTATACATTTAGTCCATCTCTTTTCTAAACTTAGAATTCCCTTAGAAAAAAATTCTTGATCTTGACCCTCAAAAAAATCCCCAACAGTGGTTATCACGTCGCTATTGTCATCAAATTTCTTGCCCCGGAGGTGTTCCTTGAGTCGAGGAAAGAGAAAGAAGTCACTGGGGGCTAGATCTGGCCAATAGGGGGGTGTTCCACCAGTTCAAAGCCCGCTTCTTGAATGGTAGCCATGGCAACTGCAGCTTTGTGAGCCGGCGCGTTATCTTGGTGAAACAGCACTCTAGCCTGCAGTTTGCCGCGCCTTTTCTCCTTGATAGCCTCCCACAATCTTCTTATTTGTTCTGCGTAGTAGGAGCCCGTAATAGTGGCTCCCTTCTCCAAATAGTTCACCATAATAATTCCTTCATCGTCCCAAAAAACGGACGCCGTAACCGTGGTGGATCCAGGTCCTGTCCATGGTCAAAAAACGTTACAAAAAATTTTCCTTATCTGCTTGGAACTTTTCGAGATTTGCTATTGAAATGTCAACTCGTTTCTTCTTTTGCTCGTCGGTTAACATTTTTGGCACCCAACGCGTGGAGACCTTTCTCATATGCAATTCTTTTGCAAGGATTCTTTGAATACTGCCATATGAGATCCCTGGGACCTCAGCTACATGCCTGATAGTCACTCTTCGATCTGCCAATACAACTTCTTCAACTTTTTTCACGTTTTCTTCATTGAGGGACGAGGATGGGCGTCCTTGACGATGTTCATCTTCCGTCGATGTTCTTCCCAGCTTAAATTCCTTGGCCCAGCATGCAACTGTGGAATATGGAGAAGAGTCCCCCAATGTTTCCACCAAGTCGCTGTGTATGTCTTTGGTAGTCATTTTTTTCAAGCAGAGGTATTTGATGACAGCTCTGAGCTCGTTTTTTTCCATTTTGATGTTCACTCCTCGGCAGTTCATATTCAAATGAATGTAGCTCCCGGGAATCGTGGTCTATTTAAGTGATTTTTTTTTCCTGGACTAGTGGGTACCTAAGAGAGAAGAAAACATTTTATTTTAATTTCTGTGTGCAATAGAAATAACCGATTATCATTACTTTTGGATCGCCCCTCGTATGCCTGATATTTGCTTGGAGTGCAATGCATTGTGTGTGCAGCTATTTTGTATTGTATCTCCTTTATTTTTAAATGTATTGCAACAATGTATATTTAATTAAAATATGTTTAAGTTTTCTATATTTTTCATATGCATACGTTGTTTTGTAGGAATTAGGCATTAAAATGGTTGTCCAACACTATGATTTTTTTATAAACAGCTTATAATGGTCTAAAATAACACAAGGAGTAATATTCCCCTCAACTAATCCACTACCAACACCACCCTGGTCCCATAAACAGGTAAAGCCGCAAAATGTCTTAAAACTTAAAACAAGAGCTCCAAGTAAGAACCTGTAATGAATTAAATGTTTTCATAGGGGGTCAGGATATTTTGCTTTGGTAAAAGATCAGGAAGGAAAATGCAGAATTTTTGTAATGTAAGTAGACATTAGTCGGTCTGAGGTTTGGCTCAAGCATAAAGGGTATAATTATGTAAATGTGATCTTCATCATGACTTTTTCTATGAGGAACAGCCATAAATAAATCAATAAAGCATGTATGATCATATTCACATTAAATGTGTGAGACAGTCGTGGCATCTTCTTTCTAACGAGCTTCCATCTGAAAGCTGTAGATATGTGCTTAATTATAGCAGTTTATGTAAATGTGTAAGAGCCGTCATGTATGAAAGATACAGAATAGGCACATCTGATATGTCCGGGTGTATTCAGTTACATTGTGCATCACAGGTTGAAAGAAAACAATGAACATGTGATAGTTTTTTAGTTTTATATTTATTTTTCTAAACTGCAAAACTTCCCTTACTCTACCTCATGACTAATGTCAGTATGGTGACTGTTGCCATTTATTGTCACGGATCAGATCTAAAAGGCAAAAAGTAATTTTTTCTTCCAAATCCATTGAATCTTTTAATTTGTGGTTATGCAAAACATGGAAAATACAGGAGCAAGGAGTTAAACCTAATTATTATTATTGGAAAGCCAACTTCACAAAATTAATTTATTATTCCCTGGCGTTGACAAATTTATGCATCTATGCCTCATTTAATACATTCCATGACTTTTCTTGCCGCCTTAGCAGCAGCTGCTTGGCACTGGTCACCAAAGTTCAGTTTATTATCTGCCAATACACCCAAGCTTTAGACTTGTTAGTTTTTTTTTTCTTCACTATATATGCATTATAGAACCAAATTTATTTATTTTTTTAAGTGATCAATTTAAAAAAAAAATCTGTCTTGCTTGGTGTGATGGAGCCGAATACCACCTCTTTGTCACACAGCTTTTATTAAGTCACTGCCATAGGTGCGAGCAACTGATCATTATGGTATCGGCCCCCACCAATCTGATATTGATAATCTACATAGATGCTTGGTCAACAATACTGGTGTACTGAAAAACCTGTTTAACCCATTTCTGACATTGGGTATAATAGTACACCGATGTCTGAGAGTGTTTGGTGCAGGCTACGGCGCTGAGTTTGCACCTTTCTGGGCACATGACAGCTGATTTATATAGCTGACATATGCCCGCATCAGCCTCGAGTGTAATCGTGATCCACCCTCGGATGTTAACTTGCGTTTACTGGAAGTGCGTTGCTAATCCCTCCCATCGGTGAGCCTGTCACATGATAGCAGATCACCGATGGAACGGCATGACAACCAGAGGTCTGAAGCAGACGTCTATGGTTGTCATTGCCGGATTGCTATGAGGGCCACCCCGCGAGTGCGAGTGCAAGTGAGCATTTCTGCTACACACAGGTGATCTGATCATCGCCTGTGTGTAACAGAGGTGACTGAAGTACTGCAGCTTCTAGTCTCTTATGGAGACTATTAAAGCATGCAAAAGGTAAAAAAAAATATTAATAAAATAAAAATAATATAAAAGTTCAAATCATCGTCCTTGCTCGCCATTCAAATTAAAACAAAAAAACACAAATATACACATATTTGGTATCACTTTGTTCAGAATCGCCAGATTTATCAATATAAAAACAGAATTAACCTGATCGCTAAACAGCATAATGAGAAAAAAATTTTAAGTGTCAGAATTAAGTTTTTTGGTTCCCGCTACATTGCAATAAAATGCAATAATGGGTGATCAAAAGATCGTATCTACATCAAAATGGTGTTAATAAAAATGTCAGCTCACCATGCAAAAAATAAGCCCTCATCTAGCCCCAGGTCATGAGAAATGGTGACAATACAGGTCTTGGAAAATTGCGCCATTTTCTTTTACCAAATTTTAGATTTTTTTTTCACCACTTAAATAAAAAATTGAGATGAGCGAGCGTACTCGTTGCTCAGGTTTTCCCGAGCACGCTCGGGTGATCTCCCAGTAGTTGTTAGTGTTTGGAAATTTAGTTTTCATCGCAGCAGCTGAATGATTTACAGCTACTACCCAGACTGAGTACATGTGGGGGTTGCCTGGTTGCTAGGGAATCCCCACATGTACTCAGCCTGGCTATTAGCTGTAAATCACTTAGCTGCTGTGATGAAAACTAAATCTCCGAGCAGTTACAAATACTCGGAGACCACCCGAGCGTGCTCAGGAAAACCCCAGCAATGAGTACACTTGCCATCACTAATATGTCACGGGGGTATTGGGTAGACTAAAGCTGATTACCCGGGCCCCTGCGATATCCCTCAGACAAGGGAAAACCCTGTCTGTCCCTCTCCCAGAATTTACACTGATGGTGTGCTTGTCTGGGCCGCCAGGCCTGACCCTGACTCCTGTTTCAGCCCTATGCTGAAACCTCCACCCGCCACACAGTGATAAGACCTCACACCAACCTACACAGAAAGTACAGACAGGGAAAACTAAATATGCACCACGCCGCAGACACACAGGAAAACACTATAATGTGCACAGGGCAAAAATAAGCACAAATATAGGAAGGAGAAATATGACAAAGGATATTACACCACCAGATACGATACTTCAACTCCTAGACCACCACTCCAGACCGAGATCACCAGGCACAAGACACAAGCTATAATCGGCGACGCCCAAAGTCCGGAATGACTATTTAAAGGCCACAGGTGTGACCCAGCCTCCAACCAGATTACCAGCCAGATTAACCCTGGATAACCTGGATAAAATCTAGCCGGCGCCACTGAGCGTATAGTGGACAAATGTGGAATTACCGCTGTCTGTCGGACGCCCTAGTGTGAATAGCGTCCGACATGACATAATAAAAAAGAACCTATACATGTTTGATATCTATGAACTCATAATGACCTGTAGAATCATATTGATAGGTCAGTTTTAGCGTTTAGTGAACATGGCAAAAAAAAAAAACCACAACTGTATAATTGCACTATTTTTGCTGCTTCACCGCACTTGGAATTTTATTCCCGTTTTCCAGTACAAGATATGTTAAAAACAGTCATGTTGTTCAAAAATACAACTTGTCCCACAAAAAACAAGCCCTTACATGGCCATTGTGACTGAAAAATAAAAAAGTTATGGCTCTGGGAAGAAGGGGAGCAAAAGACACAAAAATGCAAAAACTGAAATACCTCTTGTCGTTAAGGGGTTAAAATTCAATAAATAAAATCCATACTTCCTCACTATTTCAAGTGCTTGCTTAATGCAAATATCTTCAATAGCATGGGGTTGTGTGTAAACATCTATTTTCAAGTCCACAAGTATACAGTCTCATTACAATTGCCAGAGGAACGCTATTCCTGGAAATTAGAGACACATTCACATTGCAGTATTTTGCAATATATGTCTTAGAAAATGAATCTTCTCCCAAACTCCAGTCTAAGCCAAAAATAGAAGCAAAATCTAAAAACTTTTGAATATACTTTTAAATCTGTGTACATTCAGCTTGTATTGTAAGCTAGCACCAAAAATTTGCAGGAAAATGTCAAACCTAACTTTGATTTTATACCATCTTGTTCAGCATCTGTTTTTTATTTAGAAGTGTTGTCCTGGAAAACGACCAGTTCTCTTGCAGACTGCATTAGGTTTTCTCTTAGTTTTCTTATTGGACTAGAACTAGGATTTGTAATGGAAATGACAAATAAGATAGTAGTTGAACTGTATATCTATACAGAATGGGAAGAATAGAACTAAGCAACAACATGTGTGAAAAAGACTTGGATATATTAATAGATCACAAACTGCACATAAGTCAAGAGTGTGATGCAGCAGCAAACACAGTTCTAGGATGTATTAAGAGAATAGAGCATAGAGTCTAGTTCACGTGAAGTAATTATCCCCCTCTACCCCTCCTTGGTCAGGCCTCATCTGGAATACTGTGTCCAGTTCTGGGCACCACATTTTAAAAAAAGAGACTGAAAAACTGGAGCAAGTTCAGAGAAAACCTACCAGTATGTCCACGAGGAACGGTTAAATGATCTAGGAATGTTAAACTTGTAAAAAAAGAAGGCTAAGATGAGACTTAATAGCTGTCTACAAATATCTAAAGGGATATCACAGTGTAGAGGGATCATCCTTATTCTCATTTTCACATGGAAACACGAGAAGCAATGGAATGAAACTAAAAGGGAGAAGATGCACATTAGATATTAGAAAAAAACTTTTTGACAGTGAGGATAATCAATGAGTGGAACAGGCTGCCATGAGAGGTGGTGAGTTCTCTTTCAATGGATGTCTTCAAACAGAGGCTGGACAGATATCTGTCTGAGATGGTTTAGTGAATCCTGCACTGAGCAGGGAGTTGGACACAACGATCCTTGAGGTCTCTTCCAACTCTAAGATGCTATGATTCTATGATTCTATCATTTTGGAGTACTCTTGACTTTTTTAAATTAGATGTAAATGAATTAAAATTCCAGCAATTCCCATTTGACTACCCATTGATTATGATAAGAACTGGTCAGGGAGGAAAGTAGACAATTCAATTATAACATACCCACATAGCCGCAAAATTGTCTTTTTTAAATGTCCGATAGATTGTAAGCAACTCACAGCATAACAACAAGCCTGTAGCACAACCAATTAATTTTTACTCTTCCCCCATAGTTGTAAAGCATTTGTTGTGAACCTAAAATATCTGCACTGATTTACATAATATGGAAACAGAATGCCTTTGCAAATATTAAAGGCACAAATAATCAAAGTTGACTTAAATCCTGTAAAGGCCCCTTCACATTTAGCGACGCTGCAGCGATACCGACAACGATCCGGATCGCTGCAGCGTCGCTGTTTGGTCGCTGGAGAGCTGTCACACAGACCGCTCTCCAGCGACCAACGATGCCGGTAACCAGGGTAAACATCGGGTAACTAAGCGCAGGGCCGCGCTTAGTAACCCGATGTTTACCCTGGTTACCATGCTAAAAGTAAAAAAAAACAAACACTACATACTTACCTACCACTGTCTGTCCTCCAGCGCTGCGCTCTGCTTCTCTGCTCTCCTCCTGTACTGTCTGGGAGCCGGAAAGCAGAGCGGTGACGTCACCGCTCTGCTTTCCGGCTCACAGACAGTACAGGAGGAGTGCAGAGCGCAGCGCTGGAGGACAGACAGCGGTAGGTAAGTATCTAGTGTTTGTTTTTTTTTACTTTTAGCATGGTAACCAGGGTAAACATCGGGTTACTAAGCGCGGCCCTGCGCTTAGTTACCCGATGTTTACCCTGGTTACCAGTGAAGACATCGCTGGATCGGTGTCACACACGCCGATCCAGCGATGTCCACGGGAGATCCAGCGACGAAATAAAGTTCTGGACTTTGTTCAGCGACCAACGATCTCCCAGCAGGGGCCTGATCGTTGGTCGCTGTCACACATAGCGATTTTATTAACGATATCGTTGCTACGTCACAAAAAGCAACGATATCGTTAACAATATCGTTATGTGTGAAGGTACCTTAAGTAAAATTGGAGAATAGGCCCAACATGTGCAATGGCTTGTAGCAATACTGAGCTGGATGAATAAATGCATTTAAAGCATTATTAACTTTTCCAGACACTGAAACCAAAGTGAGACAACAGTGATAAAAGAGAAAGAATTGCATTATCACATCCCTTGATATTTATGCTTTCAGCTCCTGTTAGTTTATTTATGTAGCCATTCATCGTCTTTATAATGATGTTGGATTTTGTTATGTTTGCATGAAATTTTATTATGTTTTGTATTTATGCCTTGTGATAGCTTGTCATCCCTCATATTTCAAGATGTCTATGCCCAATGAATTTTTAATAAGTTCATTAAAAAAATTATCAAAAACTATTTTCATCTTCTACGCTGTTAATATTATGATTAAACAGTCATACCATGATGTAATGTGACAGTAATAATTTTACTCAGCTGCTGAATAAATAGGTAGACGCAGTCACTAGAGTTGAGCGACCTTGACCTTTTTAGAGTCGAGCCGGGTTTTGCGAAACCCGACTATGTCCAAAGTCGGGTCGAGTGAAATCGGCCGATTATGACGTAAAGTCGGGATCGACCGAAACACGAAACCCAATGCAAGTCAATGGGGCAGCATAGTCGGCAGTGAGTGGGGGCCAGGAAAACACCTAGAGTGGCCATTTTAATGTCAAAACCATCCATTCTTCTTAATGAAGCTTGTCAAGCGTAATTTACCTTATAATAATTGGAAGGCATTTGAAATTGGGGGTCATTTGGCTAAAGTTGTGGGGGGTAGGGCTGGTTCAAGTAATTAGTGGGCCCAGGAAATCTGGACCACGTCACGGCAGTGGAGCAGGGAGAGGTAAGTATTTCAACTTTGCAAGTGCTGTGAACCTGAGCAAGCAGGGGGGGCCCACTCGTTGGCATTGGCACTGGCACAGGGCCCCTCAAAGTACAGCGGTGTGTTTGCACGGCGGGGGCGCCTCCCACCGGCAGCAACACTTTTGCGTACTATGAGAGGCCCTGTGCCAGTGACGTCGCCAACTAGTATTCCTCCCCCCACCTGATGAAGGAACCTGCACTTTCATCTGCACCTTCCTCTTTGTCCCCGTGTAAGGTGGTATGGTATGCGGGAAGAGCAACCTGACTTTCAGCAGGGTCACAATGTTGTTGTGTAGCGTGCACGGGGAATGTTGCGTTATGGGTCAATGTACCAGCAGACTCATCTATCACTGGCTGGGCAATGGGCACGATGAAGTGGAAACACAGATATAGGCCCAAAGAAGAAAGTGGGCTAAATGCAGTTCAAAATTGGTAACACAGGAATAACCAGGGGGCATTGCAGTGGAGGACAACTGGAATGAGAGGCTGACACAGAGAGTAGGGCCAAATCAGTAAGTAGTCGAAATGCAGTTCAAAATTGGCAACCGTAGTAAACAGGCGGCACAGCTTTGTTCAGTGGAGGAGAACAGCAAGGAGTGGCAGACACCGATAGTAGGCCCCAAACCAACTAGTACGCCAAATGCAGTTGTTCCATTTAACCACAATTTAATGAGAGCCTGAAGATAGAAGCTCAGGAAAGGCAACCTGGGGAACACCTTGGAGTGTAACACACCATCTCTCTCCACCCCATACCCATTTTGTATGGCCTAATGCAGTGTACTTTTCTACAACTACTAAACGAGAGTCGGAAGACCGAAGCAATGGCAAGGAAACCTGGGGAACACCTTAGAGTGTAACACACCCTCTCTCTACACCCCATACCCAATTTGAAGGCCTAATGCAGTGTAGTTTCCAAGAACTACTAAACGAGAGCCGGAAGATCGAAGCTCAGGAAAGGCAACCTGGGGAACACCTTGGAGTGTAACACACCCTCTCGCTACACCCCATACCCAATTTGAAGGCCTAATGCAGCGTAGTTTCCAACAACTACTAAACGAGAGCCGGAAGATCGAAGCTCAGGAAAGGCAACCTGGGGAACACCTTGGAGTGTAACACACCCTCTCGCTACACCCCATACCCAATTTGAAGGCCTAATGCAGCGTAGTTTCCAACAACTACTAAACGAGAGCCGGAAGATCGAAGCTCAGGAAAGGCAACCTGGGGAACACCTTGGAGTGTAACAAACCCTCTCTCTACACCCCATACCCAATTTGTAGGCCTAATGCAGCGTAGTTTCCGACAACTACTAAACGAGAGCATGAAGATCGAAGCTCAGGAAAGGCAACCTGGGGAACACCTTGGAGTGTAACACACCCTCTCTCTACACCCCATACCCAATTTGTAGGCCTAATGCAGCGTAGTTTCCAACAACTACTAAACGAGAGCCGGAAGATCGAAGCTCAGGAAAGGCAACCTGGGGAACACCTTGGAGTGTAACACACCCTCTCTCTACGCCCCATACCCAATTTGTAGGCCTAATGCAGCGTAGTTTCCGACAACTACTAAACGAGAGCCGGAATATCGAAGCTCAGGAAAGGCAACCTGGGGAACACCTTGGAGTGTAACAAACCCTCTCTCTACACCCCATACCCAATTTGTAGGCCTAATGCAGCGTAGTTTCCGACAACTACTAAACGAGAGCATGAAGATCGAAGCTCAGGAAAGGCAACCTGGGGAACACCTTGGAGTGTAACACACCCTCTCGCTACACCCCATACCCAATTTGAAGGCCTAATGCAGCGTAGTTTCCAACAACTACTAAACGAGAGCCGGAAGATCGAAGCTCAGGAAAGGCAACCTGGGGAACACCTTGGAGTGTAACACACCCTCTCGCTACACCCCATACCCAATTTGAAGGCCTAATGCAGCGTAGTTTCCAACAACTACTAAACGAGAGCCGGAATATCGAAGCTCAGGAAAGGCAACCTGGGGAACACCTTGGAGTGTAACACACCCTCTCTCTACGCCCCATACCCAATTTGTAGGCCTAATGCAGCGTAGTTTCCGACAACTACTAAACGAGAGCCGGAATATCGAAGCTCAGGAAAGGCAACCTGGGGAACACCTTGGAGTGTAACACACCCTCTCTCTACGCCCCATACCCAATTTGTAGGCCTAATGCAGCGTAGTTTCCGACAACTACTAAACGAGAGCCGGAATATCGAAGCTCAGGAAAGGCAACCTGGGGAACACCTTGGAGTGTAACACACCCTCTCTCTACACCCCATACCCAATTTGAAGGCCTAATGCAGTGTAGTTTCCAAGAACTACTAAACGAGAGCCGGAAGATCGAAGCTCAGGAAAGGCAACCTGGGGAACACCTTGGAGTGTAACACACCCTCTCGCTACACCCCATACCCAATTTGAAGGCCTAATGCAGCGTAGTTTCCAACAACTACTAAACGAGAGCCGGAAGATCGAAGCTCAGGAAAGGCAACCTGGGGAACACCTTGGAGTGGAACACACCATCTCTCTACACCCCATACCCAATTTGAAGGCCTAATGCAGAGTAGTTTCCAAGAACTACTAAACGAGAGCCGGAAGATCGAAGCTCAGGAAAGGCAACCTGGGGAACACCTTGGAGTGTAACACAACGTCTCTCTACACGACGGAAGGGCTGATTCTTAGGAAGGAAGGCTGTTGGAAATAAGCATTGCGCGTCCGAGGGTGATTATATTCTTATTAGGTATATACTCACCCTCGGACGCGCCCTGCTTCTTTATTTGGAATGAATGTTTATTTGCAATGTGGTGTTGACTTTCTCTATTATTTTGGTAATTAATGATTTTATTATTTTCATTATTTTGCATCTTCTCGGCAATAATATAAAGAAGACGCGACAGGACAACACTCGGTGGATGCCATATGTGTGTTTTCAATTTAAAAAAACTTTCAGTTAACTACTTGCAGGAGAAAGTAATTGTAGCTGGTGGCCATTTTTAGTACTGTACCAGATTAGAGTTGTGTGTTTGTTTTTAATGTTAAAATGTCTGCATTTGATATCTCACCAGTATTTTCTTTTTTATAAGCAAAATACTTATTTTTATATTTTCTGATGTTGGTTCCAGGGGTACACGGCCAGCAGTGCCCTGGTCAGTGTAGTAGTAGTTGAAAGAATGGACCGCAGACAGGCATCGAAGGCCTAAAATAATAACACATGGCTGTAGGCAATTTTAAATTGGTTCCAGGGGTACACGGACAGCAGTGGTGTGGTCAGTGGAGGCCTAGTGGAAGGAGTGACCGCAGACAGGCATCGAAGGCCTAAAATAATAACACATGGCTGTAGGCAATTTTAAATTGGTTCCAGGGGTACACGGGCAGCAGTGACCTGGTCAGTGTAGTAGTAGTTGAAAGAATGGACCGCAGACAGGCATCGAAGGCCTAAAATAAAAAAATTGGGCTGGCTGTAGGCAATTTTAAATTGGTTCCAGGGGTACACGGGCAGCAGTGGTGTGGTCAGTGGAGGCCTAGTGGAAGGAGTGACCGCAGACAGGCATCGAAGGCCTAAAATAATAACACATGGCTGTAGGCAATTTTAAATTGGTTCCAGGGGTACACGGGCAGCAGTGACCTGGTCAGTGTAGTAGTAGTTGAAAAAATGGACCGCAGACAGGCATCGAATGCCTAAAATAATAACACATGGCTGTAGGCAATTTTAAATTGGTTACAGGGGTACACGGACAGCAGTGACCTGGTCAGTGTAGTAGTAGTTGAAAGAATGGACCGCAGACAGGCATCGAAGGCCTAAAATAAAAAAATTGGGCTGGCTGTAGGCAATTTTAAATTGGTTCCAGGGGTACACGGACAGCAGTGGTGTGGTCAGTGGAGGCCTAGTGGAAGGAGTGACCGCAGACAGGCTTCCAAGGCCTAACATAACAAACTTGGGCTGGCTGTAGGCAATTTTAAATTGGTTCCAGGGGTACACGGACAGCAGTGGTGTGGTCAGTGGAGGCCTAGTGGAAGGAGTGACCGCAGACAGGCATCGAAGGCCTAAAATAATAACACATGGCTGTAGGCAATTTTAAATTGGTTCCAGGGGTACACGGACAGCAGTGACCTGGTCAGTGTAGTAGTAGTTGAAAGAATGGACCGCAGACAGGCATCGAAGGCCTAAAATAAAAAAATTGGGCTGGCTGTAGGCAATTTTAAATTGGTTCCAGGGGTACACGGGCAGCAGTGGTGTGGTCAGTGGAGGCCTAGTGGAAGGAGTGACCGCAGACAGGCATCGAAGGCCTAAAATAATAACACATGGCTGTAGGCAATTTTAAATTGGTTCCAGGGGTACACGGACAGCAGTGACCTGGTCAGTGTAGTAGTAGTTGAAAGAATGGACCGCAGACAGGCTTAGAAGGCCTAACATAACAAACTTGGGCTGGCTGTAGGCACTTTTAAATTGGTTCCAGGGGTACACGGGCAGCAGTGGTCTGGTCAGTGGAAGTCTAGTGGAAGGAGTGACCGCAGACAGGCTTCCAAGGCCTAACATAACAAACTTGGGCTGGCTGTAGGCACTTTTAAATTGGTTCCAGGGGTACACGGGCAGCAGTGGTCTGGTCAGTGGAAGTCTAGTGGAAGGAGTGACCGCAGACAGGCTTCCAAGGCCTAACATAACAAACTTGGGCTGGCTGTAGGCACTTTTAAATTGGTTCCAGGGGTACACGGGCAGCAGTGGTCTGGTCAGTGGAAGTCTAGTGGAAGGAGTGACCGCAGACAGGCTTCCAAGGCCTAACATAACAAACTTGGGCTGGCTGTAGGCACTTTTAAATTGGTTCCAGGGGTACACGGGCAGCAGTGGTCTGGTCAGTGGAAGTCTAGTGGAAGGAGTGACCGCAGACAGGCTTCCAAGGCCTAACATAACAAACTTGGGCTGGCTGTAGGCACTTTTAAATTGGTTCCAGGGGTACACGGGCAGCAGTGGTCTGGTCAGTGGAAGTCTAGTGGAAGGAGTGACCGCAGACAGGCTTCCAAGGCCTAACATAACAAACTTGGGCTGGCTGTAGGCACTTTTAAATTGGTTCCAGGGGTACACGGGCAGCAGTGGTCTGGTCAGTGGAAGTCTAGTGGAAGGAGTGACCGCAGACAGGCTTCCAAGGCCTAACATAACAAACTTGGGCTGGCTGTAGGCACTTTTAAATTGGTTCCAGGGGTACACGGGCAGCAGTGGTCTGGTCAGTGGAAGTCTAGTGGAAGGAGTGACCGCAGACAGGCTTCGAAGGCCTAACATAACAAAATTGGGCTGGCTGTAGGCACTTTAAATTGGTTCCAGGGGTACATGGGCAGCAGTGTATGGTCAGTGGAAGTCTAGTGGAAGGAGTGACGGCAGACAGTCTTCGAAGGCCTAACATAACAAAATTGGGCTGACTGTAGGCACTTTTAAATTGGTTCCAGGGTAACACGGCCAGCAGTGGCCTGGTCAGTGTAGTAGTTGTAGAAAGAAGGGACCGCAGACAGGCTTCGAAGGCCTAACATAACAAAAATGTCAAAACAATGGTATTGTCAGTGCCAGGCATTGAAGGATGTCAGCGGCTAGACTACACATTGGTGAAGCTGTGAGAGATAATTTTGCTAGTGGTAGAGCACTGTTTGAGCTGGGGGGGGGAACTGTCTTGTGGCCGGCGGTACAGGCACAGGGCCCCTCATATTACAACGGTGTGTCTGACGTTGGGTGCGCACCACCACCGCCAGAGACACTTTATTGTACTATGAGGGACCCAGTGGCAGTGCCGTCGACCAAAAGCGGCCACACCCACCTCTTCAGACAAACAGCACTCTCAAGGGTCCAAGCGCAAAGTGGCGATAGCACGGCCCCGTGTGGGGAGTTTGGCCATTTCGTGAGGTGGAAACATGTCGTATGCTGGACAATCAGGTGAAGAAAATTACGAGATTGGAAAAGTCATTCAGAATAGTCCACAGGCAAGACCTTTTCATAGGAAAGCTAGGTGTCAGCCGGGCAGGGTGGGGCAAAAGATTTTGAAATCCAGTTGTGGTTCATTTTAATGAAGGTTAGATCATCTACATTTTGGGTAGCCAGACGAGTCCTTTTTTCTGTTAGTATTGAACCTGCAGCACTGAATACTCTTTCTGATAGGACACTAGCTGCCGGGCAAGCAAGCTCCTGCAATGCATATTCTGCCAATTCTGGCCAGGTGTCTAATTTGGATGCCCAGTAATCAAATGGGAATGACGGTTGAGGGAGAACGTCGATAAGGGATGAAAAATAGTTTGTAACCATACTGGACAAATGTTGTCTCCTGTCACTTTGAATTGATGCTGCAGTACCTGTCCTGTCTGCGGTCATAGAAAAATCACTCCACAACCTGGTCAGAAAACCCCTCTGTCCAACGCCACTTCTGATTTCTGCCCCTCTAACACCTCTGGTCTGCTGGCCCCTGGAGCTCGTGTGAGAACGATCACGGGCGCTGTGTGCAGGGAATGCCAGAAGCAAACGGTCAACAAGAGTTGATTGTTTTGTTGCTAATATTAGTTCCAAGTTCTCATGTGGCATAATATTTTGCAATTTGCCTTTATAGCGAGGATCAAGGAGGCAGGCCAACCAGTAATCGTCATCGTTCATCATTTTTGTAATGCGTGTGTCCCTTTTGAGGATACGCAAGGCATAATCCGCCATGTGGGCCAAAGTTCCCGTTGTCAAATCTGCGGTTGTGCTTGGTTGAGGGGCAGTTGCAGGCAAATCTACGTCACTTGTGTCCCTCAAAAAACCAGAACCCGGCCTTGCCACGCCACCAATTTCCCGTGCCCCCGGGAAAGCTTCCTCATTAAAAATATACTCATCCCCATCATCCTGATCATCCTCCACCTCCTCTTCGCCCGGTACCTCGTCATGTACACTGCCCTGACCAGACAATCGCTGACTGTCATCAAGGCTTTCCTCTTCCTCTGGTGCAGACGCCTGATCCTTTATGTGCGTCAAACTTTGCATCAGCAGACGCATTAGGGGGATGCTCATGCTTATTATGGCGTTGTCTGCACTAACCAGCCGTGTGCATTCCTCAAAACACTGAAGGACTTGACACATGTCTTGAATCTTCGACCACTGCACACCTGACAACTCCATGTCTGCCATCCTACTGCCTGCCCGTGTATGTGTATCCTCCCACAAAAACATAACAGCCCGCCTCTGTTCGCACAGTCTCTGAAGCATGTGCAGTGTTGAGTTCCACCTTGTTGCAACGTCTATGATTAGGCGATGCTGGGGAAGGTTCAAAGAACGCTGATAGGTCTGCATACGGCTGGAGTGTACAGGCGAACGGCGGATATGTGCGCAAAGTCCACGCACTTTGAGGAGCAGGTCGGATAACCCCGGATAACTTTTCAGGAAGCACTGCACCACCAGGTTTAAGGTGTGAGCCAGGCAAGGAATGTGTTTCAGTTGGGAAAGGGAGATGGCAGCCATGAAATTCCTTCCGTTATCACTCACTACCTTGCCTGCCTCAAGATCTACAGTGCCCAGCCACGACTGCGTTTCTTGCTGCAAGAACTCGGACAGAACTTCCGCGGTGTGTCTATTGTCGCCCAAACACTTCATAGCCAATACAGCCTGCTGACGTATGCCAGTAGCTGCCCCATAATGGGAGACCTGGTGTGCAACAGTGGCAGGTGCGGATGGAGTGTTTGTGCGACTGCGGTCTGTGGACGAGCTCTTGCTTCTGCAGGAGGACGAGGAGGAGGAGGAGGAGGGGGTGCGAACGGCTACAGACAACTGTTTACTAGACCGTGGGCTAGGCAGAACTGTCCCAAACTTGCTGTCCCCTGTGGACCCTGAATCCACCACATTTACCCAGTGTGCCGTGATGGACACGTAACGTCCCTGGCCATGCCTACTGGTCCATGCATCTGTTGTCAGGTGCACCTTTGTGCTCACAGATTGCCTGAGTGCATGGACGATGCGCTCTTTAACATGCTGGTGGAGGGCTGGGATGGCTTTTCTGGAAAAAAAGTGTCGACTGGGTAGCTCGTAGCGTGGTACAGCGTAGTCCATCAGGTCTTTGAAAGCTTCGCTTTCAACTAACCGGTAGGGCATCATCTCTAACGAGATTAGTCTAGCTATGTGGGCGTTCAAACCCTGTGTACGCGGATGCGAGGCTAAGTATTTCCTTTTTCTAACCATAGTCTCATGTAGGGTGAGCTGGACTGGAGAGCTGGAGATCGTGGAACTAGCGGGGGTGCCGGTGGACATGGCAGACTGAGAGACGGTGGGAGATGGTATTGTTGCCGCCGGTGCCCTAGATGCAGTGTTTCCTACTACGAAACTGGTGATTCCCTGACCCTGACTGCTTTGGCCTGGCAAAGATACCTGCACAGATACAGCAGGTGGTGCGCTAAATGGTGGTCCTACACTGCCGGAAGGGATGTTGCGTTGATGACTAGCTTCATTGGCCGAGGGTGCAACAACCTTAAGGGACGTTTGGTAGTTAGTCCAAGCTTTCAAATGCATGGTGGTTAAATGTCTATGCATGCAACTAGTATTGAGACTTTTCAGATTCTGACCTCTGCTTAAGGAAGTAGAACATTTTTGACAGATGACTTTGCGCTGATCAATTGGATGTTGTTTAAAAAAATGCCAGACTGCACTCTTTCTAGCATCGGATACCTTTTCAGGCATTGCAGACTGAGCTTTAACCGGATGGCCACGCTGTCCTCCACCAGGTTTTGGCTTTGCCACGCGTTTTGGGCAAGATACGGGCCCGGCAGATGGAACCTGTGGCGATGTTGATGCCTGCTGCGGCCCCTCCTCCTCCTCTGCTTCAGAACTGCTGCCGCCTGCACCCTGTTCCCCCAATGGCTGCCAATCGGGGTCAAGAACTGGGTCATCTAATAACTCTTCTTGTACCTCCTGCGCAACTTCGTCTGTGTCACCGTGTCGTTCGGTGGTATAGCGTTCGTGATGGGGCAACATAGTCTCATCAGGGTCTGATTCTTGATCAGCACCCTGCGAGGGCAATGTTGTGGTCTGAGTCAAAGGACCAGCATAGTAGTCTGGCTGTGGCTGTGCGTCAGTGCACTCCATGTCAGATTCAATTTGTAATGGGCATGGACTGTTAACTGCTTCACTTTCTAAGCCAGGGACGGTATGTGTAAAGAGCTCCATGGAGTAACCCGTTGTGTCGCCTGCTGCATTCTTCTCTGTTGTTGTTTTTGCTGAAGAGGACAAGGAAGTGACTTGTCCCTGACCGTGAACATCCACTAACGACGCGCTGCTTTTACTTTTACCAGTTTCACGAGATGAGGCAAAAGAGCTAGAGGCTGAGTCAGCAAGATAAGCCAAAACTTGCTCTTGCTGCTCCGGCTTTAAAAGCGGTTTTCCTAATCCCAGAAAAGGGAGCGTTCGAGGCCTTGTGTAGCCGGACGACGAACCTGGCTCCACAGCTCCAGACTTAGGTGCAATATTTTTTCCCCCACGACCACCTGATGCTCCACCACTACCACTACCCTCATTACCAGCTGACAATGAACGCCCCCGGCCACGACCTCTTCCACTAGACTTCCTCATTGTTTTAAAAACGTAACCAAACTAACGTTATTTGTTGCAGTCACACAACTTACACGGTGAGCTATAACTTCAGTATGATTTAGCTACCCCTTTACAGGTTGGTGAGACCACAGCGAAAATCAGGCCCAATGTTACACACTCTTTTTTTGGTGGCTGCAAATTAGAGAGATGCCCCACACGCAGGACTGTCACTGAAGCACAAATGTTAATATTAATGTCACACTATTATTTTTTTTTTATTTTTATTTTTTTCAGGAACACTTTAGAAACCCCCCCAAAAAAAAAAAATAGATTTTTGCAGGGAGAATTTAGAAAACAAATGTAACAAACTATATGCTTTCTATGGGCCACTGAGTGAGAGATGACGCACACAGGAATCAGGAGTGGCACACAAGCCCAGAGGCCAATATTTTTCTACCAATGATTGATGGAGTTATTTTCTCTGGTAGATTTTGGAACCCAAATCAAGGAAAAAAAATGTAGGCTTTCTATGGACCACAATTGGAGAGAGAGAGAGAGAGAGATGGCACACCCAGGAGTCAAGACTGGCACACAAGCAGAAAGGCCAATATTAATCTCCCACTGTTTTTTTGGTTGTTTTTTTTTTTTTTTTTTCAGGGAGACTTTAGAAATAAAAATAATAAAAAAAATATGATTTTATCAGGAAGAATTTAGAAACCAAATAAAATAAAATGATTTTTTCAGGGAGAATTTAGAAAACAAATAAAACCAAAAATATGCGTTCTATGGCCCACTGACTGAGAGAGAGAGAGAGATGGAACGCTTAGTACTGGCACACAAGCCCAAAGGGCAATATTAATCTCCCTTTTTTTTTCCAGGGAGAATTTCTGAAACCCAAAAAAAAAATAAAATAGGCTTTCTATGGCCCACTATTTGTGAGAGAGATGGGACGCTCAGGACTGGCACAGATGGCACGCTCAGGACTGGCACAGAAGCCCAGAGGCCAATATTAATCTCCCTTTTTTTCTGGGAGAATTTATAAAACCAAAAAAATATTTAAATAGGCTTTCTATGGCCCACTATTTGTGAGAGAGATGGCACGCTCAGGACTGGCACAGATGGCACGCTCACAACTGGCACACAAGCCCAGAGGCCAATATTAATCTCCCTTTTTTCAGGGAGAATTTCTAAAACCCAAAAAAAAAATAAAATAGGCTTTCTATGGCCCACTATTTGTGAGAGAGATGGGACGCTCAGGACTGGCACAGATGGCACGCTCAGGACTGGCACAGAAGCCCAGAGGCCAATATTAATCTCCCTTTTTTTCTGGGAGAATTTATAAAACCAAAAAAATATTTAAATAGGCTTTCTATGGCCCACTATTTGTGAGAGAGATGGCACGCTCAGGACTGGCACAGATGGCACGCTCACAACTGGCACACAAGCCCAGAGGCCAATATTAATCTCCCTTTTTTCAGGGAGAATTTCTAAAACCCCAAAAAAAAATAAAATAGGCTTTCTATGGCCCACTATTTGTGAGAGAGATGGGACGCTCAGGACTGGCACAGATGGCACGCTCAGGACTGGCACAGAAGCCCAGAGGCCAATATTAATCTCCCTTTTTTTCTGGGAGAATTTATAAAACCAAAAAAATATTTAAATAGGCTTTCTATGGCCCACTATTTGTGAGAGAGATGGCACGCTCAGGACTGGCACAGATGGCACGCTCACAACTGGCACACAAGCCCAGAGGCCAATATTAATCTCCCTTTTTTCAGGGAAAATTTATAAAACAAAAAAAAAAATTAAATAGGCTTTCTATGGCCCACTATTTGTGAGAGAGATGGCACGCTCAGGGCTGGCACAGATGGCACGCTCAGGACTGGCACACAAGCCCAGAGGCCAATATTAATCTCCCTTTTTTTCAGGGAGAATTTATAAAACCAAAAAAATAAATAAATAGGCTTTCTATGGCCCACTATTTGTGAGAGAGATGGCACACTCAGGACTGGCACACAAGCCCAAAGGCCAATATTAATCTCCCACTGTATTTTTATCAGGGAGAATTTATACACCCCACAAAAAAAAATACAGAAAAATGAAAAGGCTTTCTATGGCCCACTATGTGAGAGAGATGGCACACACAGGGATGGCACTCTAGCAGAAATGCCAAATTGCCAATCTTAATCTCCCACCAAAAAAAAAAAAAAAAAAAAAACAGGGAATGTCCTACAATTACTATCTCCCTGCCTGCAGTAATCTCAGCCAGGTATGGCAGGCAGCTACTATCTCCCTGCCTGCAGTAATCTCAGCCAGGTATGGCAGGCAGCAATAAGGAGTGGACTGATGCACAAATGAAATAAAAAGTGTGGACAAACAAAAAAGATAGCTGTGCAGAAAGGAAGGAACAAGAGGATTTGTGCTTTGAAAAAAGCAGTTGGTTTGCACAGCGGCGTACACACAGCAATGCAGCTATCAGGGAGCCTTCTAGGGCAGCCCAATGAGCTACAGCGCTGAGGGGAAAAAAAAAAAAAAAAAAAATTCCACTGTCCCTGCACACCGAGGGTGGTGTTGGACAGTGCAAATCGCTGCAGCACAAGCGGTTTTGTGGTTAATGGACCCTGCCTAACGCTATCCCTGCTTCTGACAAAGCGGCAGCAACCTCTCCCTAAGCTCAGATCAGCAGCAGTAAGATGGCGGTCGGCGGGAACGCCTCTTTATAGCCCCTGTGACGTCGCAGACAGCAAGCCAATCACTGCAATGCCCTTCTCTAAGATGGTGGGGACCAGGACCTATGTCATCACGCTGCCCACACTCTGCGTTTACCTTCATTGGCTGAGAAATGGCGCTTTTCGCGTCATTGAAACGCGACTTTGGCGCGAAAGTCGCGTACCGCATGGCCGACCCCGCACAGGGGTCGGATCGGGTTTCATGAAACCCCGACTTAGCCAAAAGTCGGCGACTTTTGAAAATGTTCGACCCGTTTCGCTCAACCCTAGCAGTCACCCTTCCAAATGTGTTTATTGCCTTAACACAAAATAGAAATCTAGTAGCTATAACCCGCTAACAAAACTAAGGCCCTCGGACTCCTTACGTAATTTTTTTATAGTTATTTATTAGAGTGCAATAATAAAATGACAATTATTTAGCCATGCAGGACATGGGTAAATACTACACATCATAAAGCAACATGCGGGGATAACCATAGCTCCATACAACATCTCTGAGTTTACAATGAAATAAGCTAAATAGATATGAATGAATTAAATGTGTAGTGTTTTCTATGTGTAGAATAATAGGAAAACCAATCAAAACAATATATAAAGAGAACTGTGTGATTAATTTTCTAATATGATGAATATTTATAGTGGTAAGTGCATTTTTCAGATACATATCTCTTAATCCCCTGTTTAGCCTTAGACTAAAAGTAAGTAGCGTATTTTTCAGATTGTAAGACGCACCCCCCCCCCAAATTTGGGGTGAAGAGAGGGTGCATTTTGTAATTCGAATGTAGCTTACTGGTTTGGGTGGAGTAAGGTCCCAGGGTCACGATGCTGTGGATCCCAGGCAGGTATTAGGAGGTGTTCTTTTCCTGTTTCTCTCCACAAAATTTGGGGTGCGTTTTATAATCCGGTGTGTCTTATAGTCCGCAATTACGGTATATCATCAGAGAATTGCTAATTACTTAAATCAGATTTTCATGATAAACATATTTTTATGTGAAAAACTGTTGTCGTTTTCACACTGGCCACTAGAGCAGACATAGTACGCTGAAGCCAGGAATAAGTTTTACAGCTAGCTTTGGTGTACAGACTGGTGCAGGATAACCAGAGTTAAAACATATTATTAGCGGATGGACATAATAGTGGAGCCTGTATTGTCCTAAGTCTAAAAAAGTGTTGAGTTAATATTAATACTCTGAATATCAGTTATCTCTCCACCAGAATCTACTGTAATATCATTCACAGTTATATTTGTTGCATACTGTTTATTGTGCTTCTAGTTAGGATTTCCAACTTGACTTTTTCAGGACAGCTTACAAAAAAAATCACACATAGACAATAATTTTTACAGAAAAAGAAAGCTTTTCTGCTCTTTGATAAAAAAAAACGCTTAATGCCTTACGTTTTAGCGTTTACTGCAATATTGGAGTTCATGTATTCGTTAATGGCAGTGTACTGACACATCGTAGATGTATATTTTCGTATATTGGCCACATATCGTATTTGTGCACCTGTAGATTAGTATAATACTAAAGGTGTGCGGGCCCTATTTTTTCTTTTTTGTAGTTCATTTTGGGGGATGTGGCCACCTCCAGGGTCCAGTATTTTTATCCACCCATTTTTCCCTTACAAGTTTTTAATTGTGAGCTATGCCTGGTTTCCTTTCACTTTCCATTCAGATAAGGCCCATGGAGAGGTAGGAAATTTTAGTTGTTAAGGACCATCCAAATTTATGTACACCTGTTGGATAGATTTGGGGCTCTTTCATAACAAATGCTAAATACCTTCATGTATTCATTAATCACAGTGTGCTGATGCATCATGTATGTTATTATTTTGCAGAAAATTGGAAAATCATTCTGTTGAAGTTTCTTCAGCTTCAAATAATCACAGGCACAAAACTGCTCTAATTTAAGGACTGCCCTGGAATTTCTAGATGGTTGGCAACTTTGCTTTTACTGGTGGTTGTTATATTTTATTATGTCATCTGCAGCTGTAATTATTGTAATGTATTTCTTCCTGTTACTGCTCCTATTTTGTGAGCTTATTTCCTGCTTACTACAGTATCATCTTGGTGTAGGACTTGCATCTCAGAGCTGGAGAGAGGATTTTTAATTGATCTTTATCCTGTCATTTCCAGTGATGGGCAAACCCGCGGATGTTTGGATCCAGTGAGTTTGGCTGAACATTTGAAAAAAGATTCAGATGAATGGGAGGCTCAAACATCCATTGTTTCCCATGCTTTCATGTGCATGACAGCCCGAGAAACACTGACTCTGATCAGCAGCAAGATTGTTACCGATCAAAGCTCATAGCGCCCACACAGAATCAACAGTAAGACCGCAGTCACCCGGGATGCATGCTCAGAAAACAAGTCGAGCGTTCCAGTCTGGAACGCACATGTCAGCATTTTCCTCAGGGCGCAGGTGCGGAAGTGATGTCGTGCTTTCCAGCCCGGGATGTGCGTGATGCTACAATCCACATGAGCCGGGCATGAGTGCTACAGAGACAACACTGTATAAGGGATATTGGAATTCCTCCACCCACAACAAGTACAACCTGATTTTACCTGACTTATAGGATTGATAATTGATTTATTGATAGGCATGTATGTTTGGAGGGGGGTATATTATTAGATGACAGCCCATGCATATATCACAATGGGCAGCAAATCATCATCTGATATCCTCTATCTCCATCTCATCTGGAACTGGGCCTCCTGATGGTCACAGAAGACACAGAAATTTATCCTGAAATGATAAGTTTTTTCTTGCTTTCCTTTTGATGTTCTTGATATGCTCTCTAAGTATAGAATCTTTATGCCGAGATTAGACTAATCCTTGGATTATCTTCATGTTCAGGGATAACTAGTGTGAGTGAGGGCAAGCCAACATAGAACGGGGCAACAAATCCCATTAACTAGTGTGCCAACCCCTGCTGCTAGGCAGGACCAGCCTAGCGGACATCTGTTATGAACTGGTGATTTAGAACCACAACGGACCTGGTGGTTAAGAGCACTGAAAATGACCTGATAGTTACTAATAACATAGGACGAGCTCTGAGACGTGGGAACTCTGCTGACCGCAATCCCTAATCCTATCACACCACACTAGAGGTAGCCGTGGAGCACTCCTGACCAGACCTAGGCGCCTCGGGCACAGCCTGAGAAACTAGCTAGCCTGAAGATAGAAAAATAAGCCTACCTTGCCTCAGAGAAATTCCCCAAAGGAAAAGGCAGCCCCCCACATATAATGACTGTGAGTAAAGATGAAAATACAAACACAGAGATGAAATAGATTTTAGCAAAGTGAGGCCCGACTTACTGAATAGACCGAGGATAGGAAAGATAGCTTTGCGGTCAGCACAAAAACCTACAAACAACCACGCAGAGGGTGCAAAAAGACCCTCCACACTGACTAACGGTACGGAGGTGCTCCCTCTGCGTCCCAGAGCTTCCAGCAAGCAAAACAAACCAATATAGCAAGCTGGACAGAAAAAATAGCAAACAAAAGTAACACAAGCAGAACTTAGCTTATGCAGGGCAGACAGGCCACAAGAACGATCCAGGAGAGAGCAAGACCAATACTGGACCATTGACCGGAGGCCAGGAACAAAGAACTAGGTGGAGTTAAATAGAACAGCACCTAACGACTTAACCTCGTCACCTGAGGAAGGAAACTCAGAAGCCGCAGCCCCACTCACATCCACCAAAGGAAGCCCATGGACAGAACCAGCCGAAGTACCACTCATGACCACAGGAGGGAGCCTGACCACAGAATTCACAACAGACATCCTAGGGACAAGTGAGCCCAATTTTTTTTTTTTGTGCTATAGAACCTGGGATGGCATCACTTACCCAGCACAATATTTATCCCTATCTATGATTGTTCTTCAATATATCAATGGTGAATTTGTTATAGATATTTATATTGCTCATCTGTATTTTTGTTTTATAAAAAAAATTGACGGGATCAAAATCTTTTTATGACTTTGTAGTTTAATATCAATAGATAAATGTAGATAAAAAAATCACTATACACAGGTCTTAATTGGGTGGTTTTTTAAAAAAACCTTTTTGAAATAAAAATCTCTTTCTTTTTAAAGGGAATTATGTACATCTGTCCGTAACGGCACTGTATGCTCAAAAGTCGAATGGTTTCGATGGATGCTTGCTTTGTTGTATTCTCAGCAGTACGGTGTTCACGTCCGCTTGTTGACCTTTGAATGTAATAATAACAATAATAATTTTTATTAATATAGCACCAACATATTCCGCAGCATTTTCCAATTAGCGGGGACATGTATAGACAATAAATTCAATACAAGTTAAGACAATTTAAACAGTGACATTAGGAGTGAGCTCCCTGCTCGCAAGCTTACATTCTACAAGGAAATGGGGGGGGGGGGGGGAGGGGACACAATAGGTTAAAATTGCTTGTTATTTTAGGTCTGGCAATTATAATAAATAGGGATTTTCATATAAAGCTGCATGATCCGGTCATCATCCCATGTGTTTAAGTGCAATAGTCAAGTATCAAGTGCAGTTATGTGCATGGAGGGTGTGGAGACAGATGAATAGTAGGGTGCAGATTCAGAATAATATTTGGAAGGAGGGAACAGGGTTAGTTTACTGAGTAGTTGATGTGGTAGGTTTGTTTGAAGAGATGGGTTTTTAAAGCGCGTTTGAATAGGTTGGGGCTAGATATCAGCCTGATCGTTTGGGGAAGTGCATTTCAGAGAGCTGGCGCAGCACGAGAGAAGTCTTGGAAATGGAGGTACGAGGTTCGGATTACGGGGGATGTTAGTCTTAGGTCATTTGTAGAATGGAGGGCACGTGTAGGGCGATAGACAGAGATGAGAGAGGAGATATAAGGTGGTGCAGAAATGTGGAGAACTTTATGGGTGAGAGAGATGAGTTTATACTGGACCCTGTAGCGAATGGGTAGCCAGTGTAATGACTGGCACAAGATGGAGGTATCAGTGAAGCAGCTGGATAGAAATATGACCCTGGCTGCCGCATTCAAGATGGATTGGAGAGGAGAAAGTTTGGTAAGAGGGAGTAGTCCAGACGGGAATGAATAAGAGCGACAGTAAGAGTCTTAGCAGTTTCAATGGTGAGAAACAGTCGGATTCTGGAGATGTTTTTAAGATGCAGGTGACAAGAGCGAGTGAGTGAACGGATATAGGGAGTAAAAGAAAGTTTGGTGTCAAATGTGACCCCAAGACAGCGGGCATGCTGCTTGGGAGTTATGGTTGAACACTCCAAGGTAATTTTGATGTTGGGTAGAGTGAGGTTAGTTGAAGGGAGAAACACAAGAAGTTCCGTTTTGGAGAGATTTAGTTTCAGATAGAGGGAGGACATGATGTTAGAGACAGCAGACAGACAATCCTTGGTATTTTGAATTAGGGTAGGGGTGATGTTAGGGGAAGAAGTGTATAATTTGTTGTCGTCAGCATAGAGATGGTACTGGAACCCAAATCTGATGATTGTTTGTCCAATAGGGGCAGTGTATAGAGAGAAGAGGAGGGGGGCCTAGGACTGAGCCCTGCAGAACCCCGATAGTAAAGGGATGAGGAGCGGAAGAGGAGCCGGCAAAAGATACAGTGAAGGAGCAGTCAGAGAGGTAGGAGGAGAACCAGGAGAGGGCTGTGTCCTTGAGGCCTATAGCGTGGAGCATAGAGAGGAGGAGCTGATGATCCACAGTGTTGAATGCTGCAGAGAGATCCAGGAGAATCAGCAGGGAACAATGACTTTTGGATTTAGCTGTTATTAGATCATAGTAACATAACATAGTTAGTAAGGCCGAAAAAAGACATTTGTCCATCCAGTTCAGCCTATATTCCATCATAATAAATACCCAGATCTACGTCCTTCTACAGAACCTAATAATTGTATGATACAATATTGTTCTGCTCCAGGAAGACATCCAGGCCTCTCTTGAACCCCTTGACTGAGTTCGCCATCACCACCTCCTCAGGCAAGCAATTCCAGATTCTCACTGCCCTAACAGTAAAGAATCCTCTTCTATGTTGGTGGAAAAACCTTCTCTCCTCCAGACGCAAAGAATGCCCCCTTGTGCCCGTCACCTTCCTTGGTATAAACAGATCCTCAGCGAGATATTTGTATTGTCCCCTTATATACTTATACATGGTTATTAGATCGCCCCTCAGTCGTCTTTTTTCTAGACTAAATAATCCTAATTTCGCTAATCTATCTGGGTATTGTAGTTCTCCCATCCCCTTTATTAATTTTGTTGCCCTCCTTTGTACTCTCTCTAGTTCCATTATATCCTTCCTGAGCACCGGTGCCCAAAACTGGACACAGTACTCCATGTGCGGTCTAACTAGGGATTTGTACAGAGGCAGTATAATGCTCTCATCATGTGTATCCAGACCTCTTTTAATGCACCCCATGATCCTGTTTGCCTTGGCAGCTGTTGCCTGGCACTGGCTGCTCCAGGTAAGTTTATCATTAACTAGGATCCCCAAGTCCTTCTCCCTGTCAGATTTACCCAGTGGTTTCCCGTTCAGTGTGTAATGGTGATATTGATTCCCTCTTCCCATGTGTATAACCTTACATTTATCATTGTTAAACCTCATCTGCCACCTTTCAGCCCAAGTTTCCAACTTATCCAGATCCATCTGTAGCAGAATACTATCTTCTCTTGTATTAACTAGAGGCTTTAGTGAGGGCAGTTTCAGTGGAGTGTAAAGAGCGGAAACCAGATTTTAAGGGGTCGAGAAGAGAGTTATCTGAGAGATAGCGGATTAGACGGGAGTGTACCAAGTGATCCAGGAGTTTAGAGATGAAGGAAAGGTTAGAGACAGGTCTGTAGTTAGCAGTGCAGTTCTGGTCCTGGGATGGCTTTTTAAGTAAAGGGGTTATGATGGCATGTTTAAATGAGGAGGGAAAAATACCTGAAGAAAGAGAGAGGTTAAATATTTTAGTCAGGTGAGTGGTGACCACTGGTGAGAGAGACTGCAGGAGATGTGAAGGAATGGGGTCGCTGTTGCAGGTTGTAGGCCGAGCAGAAGCGAGGAGCTTGGAAACTTCTTCTTCTGAAACAGGCTCAAAGATGTCTATTGAGCTTGAGATGTGGCAGGGCAGGGGATCCAGGCACTGAGGAGATTTTCTCCACTACCTCTCTGCACACCTTGAGCAACGCTGAAGAAAGCGTGTTTGCATAGTGTGCCAGGGCTGCCGTTGTCTGTGTCGGATCTTTCTGCGTGTAGAAGGTGCTGCTTCATCTAGGGCATTCTTCAGTATATTATTGAAGTGTGAAAATGCTAAGTCTGGACAGGAGAGGGAGGAGATGGGGGCTAAAGATGTGTGGAGATTGTCCATAAGCTGCTGGGTATTAATGGTACGTGTATTCCAATAAGTGTGGTAAGTGCGGGTGTCCCAGGTGAGGAGACAATTCTTGACAGAGAAGGAAAGAAGGTTGTGGTCCGAGAGCGGGAGAGGGGAGTTAGTAAAGTTGTGCAGCGAGCCGGGACAGGAGAAAACCAGGTCCAGAGTATTTCCGTCCTCATGCGTAGGAGAATTAGTAAACTGTGAGCGGCCGAATGAAGAAGTTAGACAAAGAAGATGAGAGGCAGATTGGGAGAGGGGATCATTGATGGGGATGTTAAAGTCTCCCATGATGAGGGCGGGGATGTCACAGGATAGGAAGTGAGTAATCCAGGTGGCAAAATGGTCTAGAAACTGGCGGGAGGAGCCTGGAGGGTGATAAACAACCACCACTCGCAAGGAGAAGGGCTTATAGAGTCTGACGGCGTGGACTTCGAAGGAAGGAAATGTAAGTGAGGAAACCAGGGGGATGACCTGGAAAGCACATTGTGATGAAAGGAGCAAACCAACACCTCCACCCTGTCTGTTCTCAGCTCTGGCGGTATGTGAAAATTTCAGCCCACCAAACGAGAGAGCGGCAGTGGCGGTGGTGTCTGAATGCTGGATCCAGGTTTCTGTAATAGCCAACAAAAGGTTAGGCTAATACTTACCTGTATCACACTCTGACCCTAGAAACCACCTCATCAACTTACATGTGATTCAAGTTGGCTAATAGCTAATAGCATATGCCAAAGAAGACTCAGAGCACACTAGTTTCTTTATAACGTTTAAGAAAGCATTTAAAAAAAATCTAATAATATGATGCAAACTTTTATTCAATAAGTATAATGCTGCCAAGACCAAGATTTCAACATAATCATTTCCAGATTCATGTTTCTGCAATTACATTTTATGAGCTATTATAGAATTCCTGAAAAGTAAACAATGTAAAAAAAAAATTACCTGACAAGTCATGGATTATACAAGACCTCTGAATGAGTACTATAGTATCTGGCATAAAAAATATACAGTAGTTGTAGATTTTTTAAGTCTTTTAAGTTGTAAGATGAGGTTTTTTCAAACCATTCCAGAACAATTTTTGCAGACTGATAGGGAAAATTATCCTTCTAGAGGCCACCAAGAAGAAACTGTTGTCATGACCATAATTGGTGCTTTTTAGTAAAGGACAGGGATCTGAGTGGGCACACTAACTGGTCTGGGGGTAAAGCAGCCTTATTTGCAGCTATCTACAATGTATTGAATGTTCTGACACATTTCTACCATATTAGCACCAACTTTCTCAACAATTTTTTATCATAGTAGCACTTCTGTGGGATATACAGAATCTCTCTCTCTCTCTCTCTCTCTATAGATTTATTTATTTTTATATATACACACACAATACATATATATATATATATATATATATATATATATATATATACTGTTAGGTCCAGAGATACTTGAACAGTGACCCGAATCTTCATGATTTGAGCTATGCATGCCACTATTTTTTATTTAGAATGTTTAGAAATCGCAACCATTTCTCTAAAAGGACACTTTATTTCAGGGGCTCAAAAGTAATTGGAGAAGTTAACTTTACCATAAAAAGAATGTTAATTGTAGAAAATCCTTTGCAGTCAATGACTGCCTGAAGTCTGGAAGCCATAATCCCTTTGCCCTCCTTTTTTTAAGCCTATTGATGGTCTGTTTCTCTCCCACTTTGACCACATTTTGTGGGTTCACAGCAACAGCTTCCACACCCAGAATCAGCTCCAGACATTTTACTTGCTTAATTAATGATGAATTAAATTAGGCTATGAATACCTTCAAATTAAAGCTGAGAGTCTCCACTTTAACCCCTTTCTGCCATTAGACATACTATTGCGTCCATGTGGGGTGGGCTTTACTTCCCAAGGACGCAATAGTACGTCATATGCGATCGGCAGCGCTCACGGGGGGAGCGCCGCCGATCGCGGCCGGGTGTCAGCTGCCTATCGCAGCTGACATCCGGCACTATGTGCCAGGAGCGGTCACAGACCGCCCCCGGCACATTAACCCCTGGCACACCGCGATCAAAGATGATCGCGATGTGCCGGCGGTGCAGGGAAGCATCGCGCAGGGAGGGGGCTCCCTGCGGGCTTCCCTGAGCCCCCCGCAGCAACGCGATGTGATCGCATTGCTGCGAGGGTCTTACCTCCCTCCCTCGCTGCTCGAGCCCCGGATCCAAGATGGCCGCGGATCCGGGTCCTGCTCAGAGCAGGCACTGTGAAGCAGCCTGCACTTCTATCAGATCAGTGATCTGACAGAGTGCTGTGCAAACTGTCAGATCACTGATCTGTGATGTCCCCCCTGGGACAAAGTAAAAAAGTTAAAAAAAAAATTTTCAAATGTGTAAAAAAAATAAAAAAAATATTCCAAAATAATGAAAAAAAAAAATAAATATTATTCCCATAAATACATTTCTTTATCTAAATAAAAAAAACAAACAATAAAAGTACACATATTTAGTATTGCCGCGTCCGTAACGACCTGACCTATAAAACTGGCCCACTAGTTAACCCCTTCAGTAAACACCGTAGGAAAAAAAAAAAAAAACGAGGCAAAAAACAACGCTTTATTATCATACCGCCGAACAAAAAGTGGAATAACACGCGATCAAAAAGACAGATATAAATAACCATGGTACCGCTAAAAACATCATCTTGTCCCGCAAAAAACGAGCTGCCATACAGCATCATCAGCAAAAAAATAAAAAAGTTATAGTCCTGAGAATAAAGCGATGCCAAAATAATTATTTTTCTATAAAATAGTTTTTATCGTATAAAAGCACCAAAACATAAAAAAATGATATAAATGAGGTGTCGCTGTAATCGTACTGACCCGAAGAATAAAACTGCTTTATCAATTTTACCAAACGCGGAACGGTATAAACGCCTCCCCCAAAAGAAATTCATGAATAGCTGGTTTTTGGTCATTCTGCCTCACAAAAATCGGAATAAAAAGCGATCAAAAATGTCACGTGCCCGAAAATGTTACCAATAAAAACGTCAACTCGTCCCGCAAAAAACAAGACCTCACATGACTCTGTGGACCAAAATATAGAAAAATTATAGCTCTCAATATGTGGTAACGCAAAAAATATTTTTTGCAATAAAAAGCGTCTTTCAGTGTGTGACGGCTGCCAATCATAAAAATCCGCTAAAAAACCCGCTATAAAAGTAAATCAAACCCCCCTTCATCACCCCCTTAGTTAGGGAAAAATTAAAAAAAAGTATTTATTTCCATTTTCCCATTAGGGCTAGGGTTAGAGTTAGGGCTAGGGTTAGGGCTAGGGTTAGGGCTAGGGTTAGGGCTAGGGTTAGGGCTAGGGCTAGGGTTAGGGCTAGGGTTAGGGCTAGGGTTATGGCTAGGGCTAGGGTTAGGGTTAGGGCTAGGGTTAGGGCTAGGGCTAGGGTTAGGGCTAGGGTTAGGGCTAGGGTTAGGGCTAGGGTTAGGGCTAGGGTTAGGATTAGGGTTAGGGCTAGGGTTAGGGCTAGGGCTACAGTTTGGGTTGGGGCTAAAGTTACAGTTAGGGTTTAGATTACATTTACGGTTGGGAATAGGGTTGGGATTAGGGTTAGGGGTGTGTCAGGGTTAGAGGTGTGGTTAGGGTTACCGTTGGAATTAGGGTTAGGGGTGTTTTTGGATTAGGGTTTCAGTTATAATTGGGGGGTTTCCACTGTTTAGGCACATCAGGGGCTCTCCAAACGCGACATGGCGTCCGATCTCAATTCCAGCCAATTCTGCGTTGAAAAAGTAAAACAGTGCTTCTTCCCTTCCGAGCTCTCCCGTGTGCCCAAACAGGGGTTTACCCCAACATATGGGGTATCAGCGTACTCAGGACAAATAGGACAACAACTTTTGGGGTCCAATTTCTCCTGTTACCCTTGGGAAAATACAAAACTCGGGGCTAAAACATATTTTTTGTGGGAAAAAAAGATTTTTTATTTTCACGGCTCTGCGTTATAAACTGTAGTGAAACACTTGGGGGTTCAAAGTTCTCACAACATATCTAGATTAGTTCCTTGGGGGGTCTAGTTTCCAATATGGGGTCACTTGTGGGGGGTTTCTACTGTTTAGGTACATTAGGGGTTCTGCAAACGCAATGTGACGTCTGCAGACCATTCCATCTAAGTCTGCATTCCAAATGGCGCTTCTTCCCTTCCGAGCTCTGCCATGCGCTCAAACGGTGGTTTCCCCCAACATACGGGGTATCAGTGTACTCAGGACAAATTGGACAACAACTTTTGGGGTCGAATTTCTCCTCTTACCCTCAGGAAAATACAAAACTGGGGGCTAAAAAATTATTTTGGGGGGAAAGATTTTTTTTTTTTAATTTTCACGGCTCTGCGTTACAAACTGTAGTGAAACACTTGGGGGTTCAAAGCTATCACAACACATCTAGATGAGTTCCTTAGGGGGTCTAGTTTCCAAAATGGTGTCACTTATGGGAGGTTTCTACTGTTTAGGTACATTAGGGGCTCTGCAAATGCAATGTGACACCTGCAGACCATTCCATCTAAGTCCTCATTCCAAATGGAGCTCCTTCCCTTCCGAGCCCTCCCATGCGCCCAAACAGTGGTTCCCCCCCACATATGGGGTATCAGCGCACTCAGGACAAATTGGACAACAAATTGTGGGGTCGAATTTCTCCTGTTACCCTCGGGAAAATACAAAACTGGGGGCTAAAAAATAATTTTTGTGGGAAAAAATTTTTGTTTTATTTTTACGGCTCTCCATTATAAACTTCTGTGAAGCCCTTGGTGGGTCAAAGCGCTCAGCACACATCTAGATAAGTTCCTAAGGGGGTCTACTTTCCAAAATGGTGGCACTTGTGGGGGGTTTCTACTGTTTAGGTACATTAGGGGCTCTGCAAACGCAATGTGACACCTGCAGACCATTCCATCTAAGTCTGCATTCAAATGGCACTCCTTCCCTTCTGAGCCCTCCCATGTGCCCAAACAGTGGTTCCTCCCACATATGGTGTATCATCGCACTCAGGACAAATTGGGCAACAAATTTTGGGGTCCAATTTCTCCTGTTACCCTCAGGAAAATACAAAACTGGGGGCTAAAAAAATAATTTTTGTGGGAAAAAAATTTTGTTTTATTTTTACGGCTCTGCATTATAAACTTCTGTGAAGCACTTGGTGGGTCAAAGTGCTCACCACACCTCTAGATAAGTTCCTTAGGGGGTCTACTTTCCAAAATGGTGTCATTTGTGGGGGGTTTCAATGTTTAGGCACATCAGTGGCTCTTCAAACGCAACATGGCGTCCCATCTCAATTCCTGTCAATTTTGCATTGAAAAGTCAAACGGCGCTCCTTCCCTTCCGAGCTCTCCCATCCGCCCAAACAGTGGTTTACCCCCACATATGGGGTATCAGCGTACTCAGGACAAATTGTACAACAACTTTTGGGGTCCAATTTCTTCTCTTACCCTTGGGAAAATAAAAAATTGGGGGCGAAAAGATCATTTTTGTGAAAAAATATGATTTTTTATTTTTACGGTTCTACATTATAAACTTCTGTGAAGCACTTGGTGGGTCAAAGTGCTCACCACACCTCTAGATAAGTTCCTTAGGGTGTCTACTTTCCAAAATGGTGTCACTTGTGGGGGGTTTCAATGTTTAGCCACATCAGGGGCTCTCCAAACGAAACATGGCGTCCCATCTCAATTCCAGTCAATTTTGCATTGAAAAGTCAAATGGCACTCCTTCGCTTCCGAGCTCTGCCATGCGCCCAAACAGTGGTTTACCCCCACATGTGAGGTATTGGCATACTCAGGACAAATTGTACAACAATGTTTGGGGTCCATTTTCTCCTGTTACCCTTGGTAAAATAAAACAAATTGGAGCTGAATTAAATTTTTTGTGAAAAAAAGTTAAATGTTCATTTTTATTTAAACATTCAAAAAATTCCTGTGAAGCACCAGAAGGGTTAATAAACTTCTTGAATATGGTTTTGAGCACCTTGAGGGGTGTAGTTTTTAGAATGGTGTCACACTTGGGTATTTTCTATCATATAGACCCCTCAAAATGACTTCAAATTAGATGTGGTCCCTAAAATAAAATGGTGTTGTAGAAATGAGAAATTGCTGGTCAATTTTTAACCCTTATAACTCCCTAACAAAAAAAAATTTTGGTTCCAAAATTGTGCTGATGTAAAGTAGACATGTGGGAAATGTTACTTATTAAGTATTTTGTGTGACATATCTCTGTGATTTAATTGCATAAAAATTAAAAGTTGGAAAATTGCAAAATTTTCATAATTTTCGCCAAATTTTTCACAAATAAACGCAGGTACTATCAAAGAATTTTTACCATTGTCATGAAGTACAATATGTCACGAGAAAACAATGTCAGAATCACCAGGATCCATTGAAGCGTTCCAGAGTTATAACCTCATAAAGGGACAGTGGTCAGAATTGTAAAAATTGGCCCGGTCATTAACGTGCAAACCACCCTTGGGGGTAAAGGGGTTAATCTCCATATTGACTATATAACTGTATATTGAATATGTTTTGGTAAACAGCTAAAATGCCAAGACTTGCGTCACTCTCAAAATCTTTGTGGACCTAGCTGTTTATCATAAACACTTTAACAGCATTTACTGTGAAGCGTTAAAGGGGTGTATGGTTAAAGAAAGTAATTTGATATGTGCCTTTGGTGTCACTGCATGGTAATAGGATTTATTCCCACCTTAGTTTAACAGCATTGCTATATACTGTATATATGCCTACTCTATATGTATTGTTATAATGCTTTGCTATGTTCAGGTGTGCTGGCCTTCTCACCATTCTAACGGGATGATTTACTTTGCATTTTGCACTTTCTCTCCCTTGTGAGCAATTATTATTCACTAGATTGTGGCCCGATTCTAACGCATCGGGTATTCTAGAATATGCATGTCCCCGTAGTATATGGACAATGATGATTCCAGAATTCGCGGCAGACTGTGCCCGTCGCTGATTGGTTGAGGCAACCTTCATGACATCGTCATCGCCATGGCAACCATTATGACATCTACGTCGATACTGTGCTCGTTGCTGATTGGTCGAGGCCGCCAGGCGGCCTCGACCAATCAGAGACGCGGGATATCTAAGTCCTAGACTGTGGCTTGATTCTAACGCATCGGGTATTCTAGAATATGCATGTCCCCGTAGTATACGTCGATACTGTGCCCGTCGCTGAATCAGAAACGTGAGATGTCTACGTCCTTTATGACATCATCGTCGCTGTGCCCGTTGCTGATTGGTCGAGGCCGCCAGGCCTCGACCAATCAGAGACGCGGGATTTCTAAGTCGATGCTGTGCCGGTCTCTGATTGGTCGAGGCCTGGCGGCCTCGACCAGTCAGAGAGCCGGGATTTCCAGGACAGACAGACAGACAGACGGAAAAACCCTTAGACAATTATATATATAGATATTTCTACTGATTGAGTGTGCAGGCCTCTTGCATATTATTGTCAGAACTTCGGGTTAGTTACGGTTATTTAAGCTGCACCCATATAGTGTTTGAAACTACATTGCATATACAGTATGTATATTATGGCATTATGCTGGCCTGCACACCCCTCTGACTAGATAATGTACTTCGCACCTTGCACTTTCTACTTCACGTGAGATAATATAATTTATCATCTTATTGAACCGGTATGTGAATTCATTTACATATTATCCCAAAAGCTTTTTACATTCACATTGCATTTACATTGACGTAGCATTTAATTTACCTGGCATATATTTACATTACGCCATTACAGCACACCTTTTTATCTTGTCTTTGTATCATGTAAATTACTCACCCTTTTTATATGTGTTCATAGTTTTGTATATTGTTCATGAGATTAAATAATTAACCTTTAATTATTTAAGCAAGCATTTTAATCTGGGAACACATTTATTAATTTCCTATTATTTGCTTACTTTAACTACAGCAAAATTTCTAGATGACTAAATTCCATATTGGGATTGTACTGTATAATTGCTCCCAGGCTTACAGAGTAACTAAGATAGCAGTGATTAGCCGAGATAAGTGAAAATACTAAAACATTGATTTTATTTCTCTACTTAACACTGAATACCAGATCAATTATAATGCAACTGTTCAAAACACATCAGTCACAGAAATGTTACATTTTAACATTGTCAAGGAGTTGCAGGTTGAATCGCAGCATAGAAAAATACATTGTTATCATTCCTAATATTGATTTTTCCCCCTAAAGGTCAGAAGCACAAATGAGTTGATCTATGATCTAACGTTGCTACATGACAAACCATAGATCATTCTGTTCTTGTTGCTCAGGATTCCATATGTGCATAAAATAGTTTTCTTTTTCCCGTAGGAGAAAAAAAGTCTTATCTATGCATTATTCAGATTCCTCCCAAAGATAGGAACACTATTCATTACTTTATAGAGCCTGTGAGGAAAACAATTGTGTTATCATATTTTATCAAGCCCAAGTAATAGTTAGCTAGTATGATGAAGACTGAAGATTAGTATAACTTCTTAAAGTGCCGGGTTCCAAAATCTTTGCTGTAACTTTGCAGCAACACCATTGAGCTAGCACAAAACAAATATTGCTAATTAGACATGTATATGTTGACATATACATTACTTATGGACTTACTACAGGTATTTAACATTTCCATTCAACGTTTATTCCACATGTAGAAGTACGCTCATTAGAAGTGGCATCACTGCCCAACATGTTATAAATTCTGTTTTGTTTTGAGAAAACAAGAGCTGAATATAGAGTTGCAATTAGTTGCATAGTAAGATGCCCCCACAGCTCCCCACGCATAGTATGATGTCCCCAACAGTTACACAGAGCATTATACCCTAACAGTCCCCCATACATGATATGATGGCCCCCACAGCCAACCTCACCCAGTACAAGGTTTCTAAAAATCCACCATAACAGGTATGATGGATTGTCCCCACAGTTACTCAGAGAAAATATGATGGACTCCACACACACACATTATGATGACCGCCACAGTTCCCCACACAGTTAGGTGGCCACCACAGTACATTCCCACTTCACACAGTATGATGACACCCTCAGTTTCCAGACCTAATGTGATAGCCCCCACAGACTCACACACACAATATGACATCCACCACAGACCCCATATACAGTATGATAAGGTGTACAGCTCCCCTCCACCCCCACATAGTATGATGGCCCTATAGCCACTATGCATACTATTTGATGACCCTCACAGCCCTCCACACAGCATGATGGCTCTTACAGCCCCCCACAAATGGTATGATGGCCCCTACTAACCCCATACATAGTTTAATGTCCCCTACAGAAACCATTCACAGAATATGATTGCCCCAAAAGACCCATAAACAGTATGATGGCCCAAATATTCCCTCAAGTGCATTATGATGGACCGCACAGTGCCCTCACACACAGTGAGATGCAGTCTCAGTTTTCCCCAACTACTAATTGACAATTAGAAGATAAAATATATAAAACTCGCCTTGCTGTTTTCCTGATGTGCTGCTCTTCTCTGTGCACTATGTACTGTAGACTGGTGCTCCATGCAGTAGGCACAGTCTAGAGCTATCATCAAACTTGCTGTGCTGAGATTAAGGGCAATGGCTGAATGGTAGAAGACAGAGTTGACAGCCTCCTGTTTTCCTGAGGATGCAGATACCAGTGAATTTGGGACTACAGATGGGTGAGTGGGGGAGTGGCGCTGTGAGGTGTGGCCAAAAGGCATCTATTTTCTGCCTTTTGGCTGTCCTGATTTGCGGATCAAACAGGAACAACTAATGGATTGGATGTGACCCAAGTGCCACACTTGCCCAGATTTAGTCAAGGTGGATGTTGGAGTATTTGATAAGTCCTATTTATAGACAGTAATTATAAAACATCTAATAGATTCTTTGGTTTAAAGATATCTGTAAAATGACAGATCTTCTTGAAATGCTAGTTAATGATTGGTAAATGTATAGCTTACAGGCTTTTGCTTTTCATGCAGTGAGAAAGGTTGGAAAAATAATGTCATGTTTCTGTAGTAACTACATTTAAAGGGTTGTCTAAAATAATACATTTTTAGCATATCCTCAGGATCATCCATAAGTGTCTAAAAGATGCAGGTTCCGCATCCAGAACCCACATCTATTTCAAGAATGGGACTTCATTGCACACCACCGAGAATGAAAAAGTGGATGCTCATGCATTGCTTTTTCCATTAATGTCTATGGGCATTATTAAAAGAGCTGAGTGTTACATTCCAATATGGACCTGCAATATCTGCTTCTGTTGCACTGACATATTCACTCTGCAGGCAATATTGATGATAGAGGAGATATTATAGCCATACTTTATCACTGTACAGTGCAGGTGCTGTCTAGTCAGGAATAATGGTGTGCCCAGGGTCAGACTGGCCCACTGAGAAATCGGGCCCACGACTAGAGGAGGCCAGCTGTATTGCTTAACTGCTGGTGCAATAGGCTGCTGTCCTAGCAGAGGCCGGCGGTTGACGTGTGTGGCACTGTGTGCACTCACTACGGGTGGCACATGACAGTAACATCGCTGACGTATGACATCACTGTCTGTTAGGACTGGCGGAACGCACCAAGAAAGATGATAATAGATGCGTTCGCAGTCCGGGGTCCACCATGCAGGTAAAAACCTGCTGCTAGTAAATGGCAGCGTAATATGGCGGTGGAAGCGAACCCGGTAAAACCACAGGTCCGCAATACCGCACTAAAGAGTGCAAGCAAGGAGTCAGCGAACACAACCCCAAGACACAGGATTGAAGTCCGATTAGACCACTTGCTGACACAACACCGCAACAGGGTGTGTTAGGCAACTCTTATAATTAGAGCACCGAAGTGCGAACTGTGCCGTGCTGGCAGGCACCACTAAGCACCCAGACGTGGGTCAGGAAGCGCACTACTGGCGCGTGGCGCCGCACTGGCGGTCACAGCAATAGACGCTGATACGTGTGTGACACGTTGAGTGATTAGTCGGGCGCTAGATAGCAGCCATACTCCATACGCGAACGGTCATACAATAGGGTAGGGGTATTTAATGAACGACTTGCACTCACAACAAACACACGTATTCAATAGTAAGACAATACTAGCGCATGGCCGTGCGGTCATGCGCAGTTTATATAGCAGCAGCACAGGAAGTGGCTACAGTACCTTTGCCCTTCCAAGACCTGCCAAAAGGACCAATGGAATGTGCTGCAGAGCCTGAGCACATGACCCTCGATCTCCAACGGGAGATCTTACCCTGGACATGCTCAGTACGTGCAGACAAGGACTTAGTCCCAGAGAAGTCCGCTCGCTGCTGACCAGCACTGACCTTAATGGCAGAGACTGGAGAAGCAGCAGTAACTCTCTGAACAGAGTGAGAATGAGCAAGACGCTGGGACCGACGTCTTTGCTGAGCAGACTCCACTGCGGCTGGACAAGAATGGGAGACCGCAGCGGAGGTGGCTCGAGATTCCCCCTGTGCAGCAGCGGGAACTCGACCCCTAACACTGTCATGCGGCCCCTGCGACAGGTGCACTCTTGTCAGCCACCGGCCTCTGCTAGGTTGGTGGCCATTTTAACATGAGCACTCCGGATCTATAAGAAGAGGATGCCACGTGGCACCGGGAGTGCAGAAAGGTAAAAGTGATCCTTTTTTTTATTTTTTTCCCCCTTCTGTCAATGTGGATGCGGCATGATACTGGGGCCAGACCAAGGGACCACAGCAAGGGCAAAGGGACCTAGGGGGCACAGTCAGGGTCAAGGGACATAGGGTCTGTATGTCGCTTGGCCCAAGCTGTGGTACATTGTCCCTGGCTGTGCCCCCTAGGTCCATTGGCCCTGGCTCTTTATCCTAGGTCTCTTGGCCTTGGCTGTGTATTCTATGTCTGTTGGCCCTGGCTGTGCCCCCCAAGTCCTCTATCATATGGGTCACAGCCAGGGCCAAATGACCTAGGGGACACAGCCAGGGCCAAGGGACCTAGGATACACAGTCAGGGCCAAGGGACCTAGGGAACACAGCCAGGGCAAAGGAAACTAGAGGGCACAGCCAGGGCCAAAAGATATAGGAGATCCAGGAAGGGGCACATTATTAAGTGAGGGACTTAAAGGGAGCCTTTCAGGTCCCCCCATGCCCTCCAACCCAGCAGCATTAGCTTATTTATGAGTAAATTCCCTGCCCACCCAGCCCTATATAATGTTTATTGTAAAAATGAGGTTTACAAAGAGCATCTATATTGTCTCCATTTCCTATGCTAATGAGGGCTTTGACTTTGGGTGTTAGTTGCTAGTCAGCCCTCTTTTCATGTTATCACTGGGTAGCGTACACCTGGCTGCATAGATGCAGTGATCCTGCCGAAATATACAGCGCACATGCGCAAGATTTGCAGGGGATGACGATAACGACAGCCCCTGCAAATTATGTTATCACACCCACAGGGGCGTGATAATATGTAAAGACGACTGACTAGTCAGGGGAAACTACCCCTTATCGACTAGTCAAAGCCCTCATTAGCATAGGAAGTGGGGACAATAGAAATGCTTTTTTTTAAACATTGTTTTTACAGAAAAACATTACACAGTGCTAGTTAGGCAGGCAGTTTAATAATCTATAAGTGAACGCTGCTGGGTTGGAGGGCATGGGAGACCTGACAGTTTCCCTTTAATTACGGTGTTGGGGGCCAAAATGAGGAACATACATTATTAGTTTATGGTGACAAGTGAGGGACATTATTACTGCTGTAATAAAATTTGCTTTTTTGGAGATTGTTTTCCATGGGGGAAGAAAAGGGGGTCCTGATCCTGTGCAGGGCATAGTGTAGAAGTCAGGGAAAAAGTGGGAAATGTGCTCTGTAAGACATCAGCTATAAATGACTGTTATATCCTGCAGAGACAAGTCCTGGCAGAATGAAGTGTGGGCGGTCTATGCCAGATAAGGCTGGGTTCACACTGCGTCAATGGTGTCCGTTAGACGGACTACATTACACCGCAGCATAAACGCGGTGTAACGTAGTCTGTTACGGCCGCCATTGACTGCAATGTCAGACGCATCGTTAGCGCACGCCCACAATGGGCGTGCGCTAGGGATGTGCCGTCATTGAGTGACGGACCCGGAGATGCGGGCTGCAGCGTTTCCGGGTCCGTCACTGCTAGCTCAGATAGAGCTAGCAGATGCTCTATCTGCGCTAGCGCGATGCAAACGCCGGCACTTGCGTTACAGCAGCCCGTTAGTGTATGTGCTGAACGGGCTGCTGCTAACGCAGTGTGAACCTAGCCTAAAGAAGAAAACTGAAGATGAAGTACTTCAACTAGAGATTTCACTGGTGAGTCAGTGTAACACACACACTTTACGCTATATACAGAGCTCCTGTGTATAATGTCACTGGTGATCACTGCATTACCTGTACACTGACAGTATAAACAGAGATCCTGTGTATAATGTCACGGGTGATCACTGTATTACTTGTACACTGACAATATATACAGAGCTCCTATTTATAATGTCACTGGTGATAACTGAATTACCTGAACACTGAAACTATATGCATATCTCCTGTGTATAATGTCACTGGTTATCACTGTGTTACCTGTACACTAACACTATATGCAGAGCTCCTGTGTATAATGTCACTGGTTATCACTGTATTACCTGTGGACTATACACTATACACAGAGCTCTTGTGTATAATGTCGCTGGTGATCACTGTATTACCTGTGGAAGATACACTATACACAAAGCTCCTGTGTATAATGTCACTGGTGATCACTGTATTACCTGTACACTGACACTATACACTGTACTGTACAGTATACACTCCTGTGTATAAGGTCACTGGTGGTAATAACAGTGTTGTTAGTATTGTGGTTTTTATTCATGATCAGTATTGTAGTATTCATAGAAACATAGAATGTTAGAGTTGGAATGGACCTCAAGGATCATCGTGTCCAACCCCCTGCTCAATGCAGGATTCACTAAACCATCTCAGACAGATGTCTGTCCAGCCTCTTTTGAAGACTTCCATTGTAGGAGAACTCCCCACCTTTTGTGGCAGCCTGTTAGTCTCATTGATCACCCTCACTGTCAAAAAGTTTTTTCTAATATCTAATCTGCATCTTTTCCCTTTCAGTTTCATTCCATTGCTTCTTGTGTTTCCATGTGCAAGTGAGAATAATGATGATCCCTGTGTGCTATGACATCCCTTCAGATATTTGTAGAAAGCTATTAAGTCTCCTCTTAGCCTTCTTTTTGCAAGCTAAACATTCCCAGATACTTAAACCGTTCCTCGCAGAACATACTTTGCAGTCCGCTTACCATCCTCGTAGTTCTTCCCTGAACTTGCTCCAGTTTTTCAATGCCTTTTTGAAAATGTGGTTCCCAGAACTGGACACAGTATTCCAGATGAGGCCTGACCAAGGAGGCGTAGAGGGGGATAATTACTTCACGTAATCTAGACTGTTGTGAATTCTGTTGTCGGGCGCCCTCCTAGGGTCATGAATGGTACTTCGGCTGGTTCTGTCCATGGACTTCCTCTGGTGGGTGTTTCTGGGTTTCCTTCCACAGGTGACGAGGTTAATTCGTTGGCTGGCTGCTCTGTTTAACTCCACTTAGATCTTTGCTCCATGCCACCTGTCAATGTTCCAGTATTGGTCTAGTTCTCTCCTGGATCGTTCTTGTGGCCTGTCTTCCCAGCAGAAGCTAAATTCCTGCTTGTATTTCTTTGGTTTGCTGTTGCGGTCAGCAGAGTTCCCACGTCCCAGAGCTCGTCCTTTATTATCAGTAACTATTAGGTCATTCCGTGTGCTCTTAAAGGGACACTGTCACCTGAATTTGGAGGGAACAATCTTCAGCCATGGAGGCGGGGTTTTGGGGTTTTTGATTCACCCTTTCCTTACCCGCTGGCTGCATGCTGGCTGCAATATTGGATTGAAGTTCATTCTCTGTCCTCCATAGTACACGCCTGCGCAAGGCAAGATTGCCTTGTGCAGGCATGTACTACGGAGGACAGAGAATGAACTTCAATCCAATATTGCAGCCAGCATGCAGCCAGCGGGTAAGGAAGGGGTGAATCAAAAACCCCAAAACCCCGCCTCCATGGCTGAAGATTGTTCCCTCCAAATCCAGGTGACAGTGTCCCTTTAACCACCAGGTCCATTATTGTCCTGACCACCAGGTCATAACAGTACAGGTGGCCCAAAGTACTAATGCATCTCAATAGAGGGATAAGAGAAGTTCTGAGACCATTTTTTTTTCTTTGCAGTGTGTTTTGTCTCTCTTTTCCCCTTTACCTCTGGGTGGTTCAGGACACAGGTATAAACATGGACATTCAAGGTCTGTCCTCTTGGAAGGATAATCTCACTACAAGGGTACAAAACATTCAAGATTATGTGGTTCAGAATCCGATGTCAGAGCCTAGGATTCCAATTCCTGATTTGTTTTTTTGGTGATAGATCTAAGTTCTTGAATTTCAAAAATAATTGTAAATTGTTTCTTGCCTTGAAACCTCGCTCCTCAGGTGACCCTGTTCAACAAGTAAAGATCATTATTTCTTTGTTATGTGGTGACCCTCAAGACTGGGCATTTTCCCTTGCGCCAGGAGATCCGGCATTGCGTGATGTTGATGCATTTTTCCTGGCGCTTGGATTGCTTTATGACGAACCTAATTCAGTGGATCAGGCAGAGAAAATCTTGCTGGCTCTGTGTCAGGGTCAGGATGAAGCGGAGATATATTGTCAGAAGTTTAGAAAGTGGTCTGTGCTCACTCAGTGGAATGAATGTGCCCTGGCAGCAATCTTCAGAAAGGGTCTCTCTGAAGCCCTTAAGGATGTCATGGTGGGATTTCCCATGCCTGCTGGTCTGAATGAGTCTATGTCTTTGGCCATTCAGATCGATCGACGCTTGCGTGAGCGTAAAGTTGTGCACCATTTGGCGGTACTATCTGAGCATGGGCCTGAGCCTATGCAATGTGATAGGACTTTGACCAGAGCTGAACGGCAAGAACACAGACGTCGGAATGGGCTATGTTTTTACTGTGGTGATTCCTCTCATGCTATCTCCGATTGTCCAAAGCGCACTAAGCGGTTCGCTAGGTCTGCCACCATTGGTACGGTACAGTCTAAATTTCTATTGTCCGTTACTCTGATTTGCTCTTTGTCATCCTATTCTGTTATGGCATTTGTGGATTCAGGTGCTGCTCTAAATTTGATGGACTTGGAGTATGCTAGGCGCTGTGGTTTTTTCTTGGAGCCCTTGCAGTATCCTATTCCATTGAGAGGAATTGATGCTACGCCTTTGGCCAAGAATAAGCCTCAGTACTGGACCCAATTGACCATGTGCATGGCTCCTGCACATCGGGAGGATATCCGCTTTCTGGTGTTGCATAATCTGCATGATGTGGTCGTTTTGGGGTTGCCATGGCTACAGGTTCATAATCCAGTATTGGACTGGAAATCTATGTCTGTGTCCAGCTGGGGTTGCCAGGGGGTACATGGTGATGTTCCATTTTTGTCTATTTCGTCTTCCACTCCTTCTGAAGTTCCAGAGTTTTTGTCGGATTATCGGGATGTATTTGATGAGCCTAAATCCAGTGCCCTACCTCCTCATTGGGATTGCGATTGTGCAATTAATTTGATTCCTGGTAGTAAGTTTCCTAAGGGCCGATTGTTCAATTTATCTGTGCCAGAACACGCCGCTATGCGGAGTTATATAAAGGAATCCTTGGAGAAAGGCCATATTCGCCCGTCATCATCACCGTTAGGAGCAGGGTTCTTTTTTGTGGCCAAGAAGGATGGTTCTTTGAGACCTTGTATTGATTACCGCCTTCTTAATAAAATTACAGTCAAATTTCAGTATCCTTTGCCGTTGCTGTCTGATTTGTTTGCTCGTATTAAAGGGGCTAGTTGGTTCACCAAGATAGATCTTCGAGGGGCGTATAATCTTGTGCGTATTATACAAGGCGATGAATGGAAAACAGCATTTAACACGCCTGAGGGCCATTTTGAGTACCTGGTTATGCCATTCGGGCTTTCCAATGCTTCATCAGTATTTCAGTCCTTTATGCATGACATCTTCCGAGAGTACCTGGATAAATTCCTGATTGTGTATTTGGATGATATTTTGGTCTTTTCGGATGATTGGGAGTCTCATGTGAAGCAGGTCAGAATGGTGTTCCAGGTCCTTCGTGCGAATTCCTTATTTGTGAAGGGGTCAAAGTGTCTCTTTGGAGTTCAGAAGGTTTCATTTTTGGGGTTCATTTTTTCCCCTTCTGCTATCGAGATGGACCCTGTTAAAGTCCAGGCCATTTACGATTGGACTCAGCCGACATCTGTGAAGAGCCTGCAAAAGTTCCTGGGCTTTGCTAATTTTTATCGGCGCTTCATCGCTAATTTTTCTACTGTTGCTAAACCGTTGACTGATTTGACCAAGAAGGGTGCTGATGTGGTCAATTGGTCTTCTGCAGCTGTAGAGGCTTTTCAGGAGTTGAAGCGTCGTTTTTCTTCTGCCCCTGTGTTGTGCCAGCCAGATGTTTCGCTCCCGTTTCAGGTCGAGGTTGATGCTTCTGAGATTGGAGCAGGGGCTGTTTTGTCGCAAAGAAGTTCTGATGGCTCGGTGATGAAGCCATGTGCTTTCTTTTCTAGAAAGTTTTCGCCTGCTGAGCGTAATTATGATGTTAGCAATCAAGAGTTGTTGGCCATGAAGTGGGCATTCGAGGAGTGGCGTCATTGGCTTGAAGGAGCCAAGCATCGCGTGTTGGTCTTGACAGATCACAAGAATTTGACTTATCTTGAGTCTGCCAAACGGTTGAATCCGAGACAGGCTCGATGGTCGTTATTTTTCTCCCGTTTTGATTTTGTGGTTTCGTACCTTCCGGGCTCTAAGAATGTGAAGGCTGATGCCCTGTCAAGGAGTTTTGTGCCCGACTCTCCGGGTGTTCCTGAGCCAGCGGGTATTCTCAAAGAGGGGGTAATTTTGTCTGCCATCTCCCCTGATTTGCGGCGGGTGCTGCAAAAATTTCAGGCTGATAGACCTGACCGTTGCCCAGCGGAGAAACTGTTTGTCCCTGATAGATGGACTAGTAGAGTTATCTCTGAGATTCATTGTTCAGTGTTGGCTGGGCATCCTGGAATCTTTGGTACCAGAGATTTGGTGGCTAGATCCTTTTGGTGGCCATCTTTGTCACGGGATGTGCGTTCTTTTGTGCAGTCCTGTGGGACTTGTGCTCGGGCTAAGCCCTGCTGTTCTCGTGCCAGTGGGTTGCTTTTGCCCTTGCCGGTCCCGAAGAGGCCCTGGACGCATATTTCTATGGATTTTATTTCGGATCTCCCCGTCTCTCAAAAGATGTCGGTCATTTGGGTGGTTTGTGATCGCTTTTCTAAGATGGTCCATTTGGTACCCTGGTCTAAATTGCCTTCCTCCTCTGATTTGGTGCCATTATTTTTCCAGCATGTGGTTCGTTTACATGGTATCCCGGAGAACATCGTTTCTGACAGAGGTTCCCAGTTTGTTTCGAGGTTTTGGCGATCCTTTTGTGCAAGGATGGGCATTGATTTGTCTTTTTCCTCGGCTTTCCATCCTCAGACAAATGGCCAAACCGAACAAACTAATCAAACTTTGGAACCATATCTGAGATGCTTTGTTTCTGCTGATCAGGATGATTGGGTGTCCTTTTTGCCGTTGGCTGAGTTCGCCCTTAATAATCGGGCCAGCTCGGCTACTTTGGTTTCGCCGTTTTTCTGCAATTCTGGTTTCCATCCTCGTTTCTCTTCAGGGCAGGTTGAGTCTTCGGACTGTCCTGGTGTAGATACTGTGGTGGATAGGTTGCAGCAGATTTGGACTCATGTGGTGGACAATTTGACATTGTCCCAGGAGAAGGCTCAACATTTCGCTAACCGCCGGCGCTGTGTGGGTCCCCGACTTCGTGTTGGGGATTTGGTTTGGTTGTCGTCTCGTTATGTTCCTATGAAGGTTTCCTCTCCTAAGTTTAAGCCTCGTTTCATTGGTCCGTATAAGATTTCTGAGGTTTCCTTCCACAGGTGACGAGGTTAATTCGTTGGCTGGCTGCTCTGTTTAACTCCACTTAGATCTTTGCTCCATGCCACCTGTCAATGTTCCAGTATTGGTCTAGTTCTCTCCTGGATCGTTCTTGTGGCCTTTCTTCCCAGCAGAAGCTAAGTTCCTGCTTGCATTTCTTTGGTTTGCTGTTTTTCTGTCCAGCTTGCTATTTTTATTGTTGTCTTGCTTGCTGGAAGCTCTGGGACGCAGAGGGAGCGTCTGCGCACCGTGAGTCGGTGCGGAGGGTCTTTTTGCGCCCTCTGCGTGGTCTTTTTGTAGGTTTTTGTGCTGACCGCAAAGCGACCTTTCCTATCCTCGGTCTGTTCAGTAAGTCGGGCCTCACTTTGCTAAATCTATTTCATCTCTGTGTTTGTATTTTCATCTTTACTCACAGTCATTATATGTGGGGGGCTGCCTTTTCCTTTGGGGAATATCTCTGAGGCAAGGTAGGCTTTATTTTTCTATCTTCAGGGCTAGCTAGTTCCTTAGGCTCTGCCGAGTTGCATAGGGAGCGTTAGGAGCAATCCATGGCTATTTCTAGTGTGTTTTGATAGGATTAGGGATTGCGGTCAGCAGAGTTCCCACGTCCCAGAGCTCGTCCTTTATTATCAGTAACTATTAGGTCATTCCGTGTGCTCTTAACCACCAGGTCCATTATTGTCCTGACCACCAGGTCATAACACTAGACTCTATGCTTCGCTTAATACATCCTAGAACTGTGCCTTTTTTGCTGCTGCATCACACTGTTGACTCCTGTGTGGTCTTTGATCTATTAGTATACCCACATCTTTTTCACACATGCTGTTGCTTAGTTTTATTCCTCCCATTCTATAGATGTAATTTTCTTTATTCTTGCCCATATGTAGAATCTTGATTTTCTCCCTGTTAAATACCACTATATTAGTTGTTGTTCATTGTTCAAGATTATCTAGATCCTTCTGAATCCTTTCTCTGTCTTTTGGGATTTTTCTATGTCTATTTAGTCACTATGAGGTGGTAATATGTGGTATGGTCACAGTGTGGTGGTATTTGTCCCCTGTATGTGGTATTATTCAGTCACTATATGATGATAAGATGTGATCTGGTCATTGGTGATGGTATTTGTCCCCTGTATATGGCAGTCACTATGTAGCGGAATATGTAGTTCAATCATGGTGAGGCAGTATTTTTCCTTTGTATGTGGCATTATTCTTTTAACCAAAAATGCCCTTCATGACCCAGCCTATTTTGACCATAATGACCTGGCCATTTTTTGCAATTCTGACCACTGTCCCTTGATGAGGTAATAACTCAGGAACTCTTCAACGGATCCTAGCGATTCTGAGAATGTTTTTTCGTGATATAGTGGGCTTCATGTTAGGAGTAAATTTAGGTCGATAATTTTTGCATTTATTTGTGAAAAAATTGGAAATTTAGTGAAAATTTAGAAAATTTCACAATTTTTAAATTTTGAATTTTTATTCTGTTAAACCAAAGGGTTATGTGACACAATATAGTTAAAAAATTACATTTACCACATGTCTACTTTACATCAGCACAATTTTGGAAACAATTTTCTTTCGCTAAGAAGTTATAAGGGTTAAAATTTGACCAGCGATTTCTAATTTTTACAACAAAATTTACAAAACCATTTTTTTAGGGACCACTTCACATTTGAAGTCAGTTTGATGGGTCTGTGTGGCTGAAAATACCATTCTAAAAACTGCACCCCTCAAGGTGCTCAAAACCACATTCAAGAAGTTTATTAACCCTTCAGGTGTTTCGCAGCAGCACAAGCAACATGGAAGGAAAAAATGAACATTTAACTTTTTAGTCACAAAAATGGTCTTTTAGCAACAATTTTTTTATTTTCCCAAGGGTAAAAGGAGAAAGTGGACCACGAAAGTTGTTGTCCAATTTGTCCTGAGCATGCTTATACCCCATATGTGGGGAAGAACCACTGTTTGGGTGCACGGCAGGGTTCGGAAGGGAAGGAGCGCCATTTGATTTTTTTGAATGAAAAATTGGCTCCAATCTTTAGTGGACACCATGTCGCGTTTGGAGAGCCCCTGTGTGCCTAAAGATTGAAGCTCCCCCACAAGTGACCCCATTTTGGAAACTAGACACCCCAAGGAGCTTATCTAGATGCATAGTGAGCACTTTGAACCCCCAGGTACTTCACAAATTGATCTGTGAAAATGAAAAAGTACTTTTTTATCACAAAAATTTATTTTAGCCTCAATTTTTTCATTTTCACCTGCGCAACAGGATAAAATGAATCCTCAAATTTGTTGGGCAATTTCTCCTGAGTACAACGATGCCTGATATGTGGGGGTAAACCACTGTTTGGACGCATGGCAAGGCTCAAAAGGGAAGGAGCGCCATTTGACTTTTTGAATGAAAAATTAGCTCCAATCATTAGCGGACACCATGTCGCGTTTTGTAGAGCCCCTGTGTGCCTAAACATTGGAGCTCCCCTACAAGTGACCCCATTTTGGAAACTAGACCTCCCAGGGAACTATTCAAGTTGTGTGGTGAGCACTATTTACCCCCAAGTTACCACAGAAGTTTATAACGCAGGGCTGTGAGAATAAAAAATCTTTTTTTTCCTCAAAAATTATTTTTAGTCTGCAATTTTTTATTTTCTCAAGGGTAACAGGAGAAATTGGACCACAAAAGTTGTCCAGTTTGTCCTGAGTATGCTGGTACCTTATATGTGGGGGTAAACCACTGTTTGGGCACACGTCAGGGCTCGGAAGGGAAGTAGTGATATTTTGAAATGCAGAATTTGATGGAATGGTCTGCGGGTGTCATGTTGCGATTGCAGAGCCCCTGATGTGCCTAAACAGTAGAAACCCCCCACAAGTGACCTCGTTTTGGAAACTAGACCCCTAAGGAACTTATCTAGATGTGTGGTGAGCACTTTGAACCCCCAAATGCTTTACAGAAGTTTATAGCATAGAGCCGTGAAAATAAAAATTCTTTTTCTTTTCCTCAAAAATGATTTTTTAGTCCGCAATTTTTTATTTTCTCAGGGGTAACAGGAGAAATTGGACCACAAAAGTTGTTGTCCAGTTTGTCCTGAGTACGCTCATACCCCATATGTGGGAGTAAACTACTGTTTGGGCACACATCGGGGCTCGGAAGGGAAGTATTGACGTTTTAAAATGCAGACTTTGATGGAATGGTCTGCGGGTGTCACATTGCGTTTGCAGAGCCCCTGATGTGCCTAAACAGTAGAAACCCCCACAAGTGACCCCATTTTGGAAACTAGACCCCCCAAGGAACTTATCTTGATGTGTAGTGAGCACTTTTTACCCCCAAGTGCTTCACAGAAGTTTATAACGCAGAGCCGTGAAAATAAAAATTATTTTTCTTTTCCTCAAAATTTATTTTTTATTCCGCAATTGTTTATTTTCACAAGGGTAATAGGAGAAATTGGACCGCAAACGTTGTTGCCCAGTTTGTCCTGAGTACGCTGGTACCCCTTATGTGGGGGAAAACCACTATTTGGGCACACGTCGGGGCTCGGAAGGGAAGTAGTGACGTTTTGAAATGTAGACTTTGATGGAATGGTCTGTGGGTGTCATGTTACGTTTGGAGAGCCCCTGATGTGCTTAACCCCTTTCTGACATCAGACGTACTATCGCGTCAAGGTGGGGTGGGCCCCTATGACCACCAATGGGATAGTACGTCATACGCGATCGGCCGCGCTCACGGGGGGAGCACGGCCGATCGCAGCCGGGTGTCAGCTGCCTATCGCAGCTGACATCCGGCACTATGTGCCAGGAGCGGTCACGGACCGCTCCCGGCACATTAACCCCTGGCACAATGCGATCAAACATGATCGCGATGTGCCGGCGGTACAGGGAAGCATCGCGCAGGGAGGGGGCTCCCTGCGGGCTTCCCTGAGCCCCCCGCAGCAACGCGATGTGATCGCGTTGCTGCGAGGGTCTCCGTACCTCCCTCCCTGCTCAAGGCCCGGATCCAAGATGGGAGGTGGCTTCACGGAGCCTGCTCAGAGCAGGCACTGTGAAGCCTGCAGTGCTATTAGTAAGATCGGTGATCTGACAGAGTGCTGTGCAAACTGTCGGATCACCGATCTGTGATGTCCCCCCATGGGACAAAGTAAAAAAGTAAAAAAAATATTTCCAAATGTGTAAAAAAAAAAATAAAAAATATTCCTAAATAATGAAAAAAAATAAAATATTATTCCCATAAATACATTTCTTTATCTAAATAAAAAAACAAAACAATAAAAGTACACATATTTAGTATCGCCGCGTCCGTAACGGCCCAACCTATAAAACTGGCCCACTAGTTAACCCCTTCAGTAAACACCGTAAGAAAAAAAAAAAAAACGAGGCAAAAAACAACGCTTTATAAATAACCATGGTACCGCTGAAAGCGTCATCTTGTCCCGCAAAAAACGAGCCACCAAACAGCATCATCAGCAAAACAATATAAAAGTTATAGTCCTGAGAATAAAGCGATGCAAAAATAATTATTTTTTCTATAAAATTGTTTTTATCGTATAAAAGCGCCAAAAACATAAACAAATGATATAAATGAGGTGTCGCTGTAATCGTACTGACCCGAAGAATAAAACTGATTTATAAATTTTACCAAACGCGGAACGGTATAAACGCCTCCCCCAAAAGAAATTCATGAATAGCTGGTTTTTGGTCATTCTGCCTCACAAAAATCGGAATAAAAAGCGATCAAAAAATGTCACATGCACGAAAATGGTACCAATAAAAACATCAACTCGTCCCGCAAAAAACAAGACCTCACATGACTCTGTGGACCAAAATGTGGAAAAATTATAGCTCTCAAAATGTGGTAACGCAAAAAATATTTTTTGCAATAAAAAGCGTCTTTCAGTATGTGACTGCTGCCAATCATAAAAATCCGCTAAAAAACCCGCTATAAAAGTAAATCAAACCCCCCTTCATCACCCCCTTAGTTAGGGAAAAATTAAAAAAAAATTATTTATTTCCATTTTCCCATTAGGGCTAGGGTTAGGGTTAGGGCTAGGGTTAGGGTTAAGGCTAGGGTTAGGGCTAGGGTTAGGGCTAGGGTTAGGGCTAGAGTTAGGGCTAGGGTTAGGGTTAGGGCTAGGGTTAGGGTTAGGGCTAGGGTTAGGGTTAGGGCTAGGGTTAGGGCTAGGGTTAGGGGTAGGGTTAGGGCTAGGGTTAAGGTTAGGGTTAGGGCTAGGGTTAGGGTTAGGGTTAGGGCTTGGATTAGGGTTAGGGCTAGGGTTAGGGCTACAGTTAGGGTTGGGGCTAAAGTTAGGGTTAGGGTTGGGGCTAAAGTTACGGTTAGGGTTTAGATTGCATTTACAGTTGGGAATAGGGTTGGGATTAGGGTTAGGGGTGTGGTTAGGGTTACTGTTGGGATTAGGGTTAGGGGTGTGTTTGGATAAGGGTTTCAGTTATAATTGGGGGGTTTCCACTGTTTAGGCACATCAGGGGCTCTCCAAACGTGACATGGCGTCCGATCTCAATTCCAGCCAATTCTGCGTTGAAAAAGTAAAACAGCGCTTCTTCCCTTCCGAGCTCTCCCGTGTGCCTAAACAGGGGTTTACCCCAACATATGCAGTATCAGCGTACTCAGGACAAATAGGACAACAACTTTTGGGGTCGAATTTCTCCTCTTACCCCCGGGAAAATACAAAACTGGGGGCTAAAAAATATTTTTTGGGGGAAAGTTTTTTTTTTTTTTCATGGCTCTGCGTTACAAACTGTAGTGAAACACTTGAGGGTTCAAAGCTCTCACAACACATCTAGATAAGTTCCTTAGGGGGTATAGTTTCCAAAATGGTGTCACTTGTGGGGGTTTCTACTGTTTAGGTACATTAGGGGCTCTGCAAACGCAATGTGACACCTGCAGACCATTCCATCTAAGTCTGCATTCCAAATGGTGCTCCTTCCCTTCCGAGCCCTCCCATGCGCCCAAACAGTGGTTCCCCCCACATATGGTGTATCATCGCACTCAGGACAAATTGGGCAACAAATTTTGGGGTCCAATTTCTCCTGTTACCCTCGGGAAAATGCAAAACTGGGGGCTAAAAAAATAATTTTTGTGGGAAAAAATTTTTGTTTTATTTTTACGGCTCTGCATTATAAACTTCTGTGAAGCCCTTGGTGGGTCAAAGCGCTCAAAACACATCTAGATAAGTTCCTTAGGGGGTCTACTTTCCAAAATGGTGTCACTTGTGGGGGGTTTCAATGTTTAGGCACATCAGTGGCTCTCCAAACGCAACATGGCGTCCCATCTCAATTCCAGTTAATTTTGCATTAAAAAGTCAAACGGCGCTCCTTCCCTTCCGAGCTCTCCCATCCGCCCAAACAGTGGTTTACCCCCACATATGGGGTATCAGCGTACTCAGGACAAATTGTACAACAACTTTTGGGGTCCAATTTCTTCTCTTACCCTTGAGAAAATAAAAAATTGGGGACGAAAAGATAATTTTTGTGAAAAAATATGATTTTTTATTTTTACGGTTCTGCATTATAAACTTCTGTGAAGCACTTGGTGGGTCAAAGTGCTCACCACACCTCTAGATAAGTTCCTTAGGGGGTCTACTTTCCAAAATGGTGTCACTTGTGGGGGGTTTCACTGTTTAGGCACATCAGTGGCTCTCCAAACGCAACATGGCGTCCCATCTCAATTCCAGTCAATTTTGCATTAAAAAATCAAACTGCGCTCCTTCCCTTCCGAGCTCTCCTATGCGCCCAAACAGTGGTTTACCCCCACATATGGGGTATTAACGTACTCAGGACAAATTGTACAACAATTTTTGGGGTCCAATTTCTACTCTTACCCTTGGGAAAATAAAAAATTGGGGGTGAAAAGATAATGTTTGTGAAAAAATATGATTTTTTATTTTTACGGTTCTGCATTATAAACTTCTGTGAAGCAATTGGTGGGTCAAAGTGCTCACCACACCTCTAGATAAGTTCCTTAGGGGGTCTACTTTCCAAAATGGTGTCACTTGTGGGGGGTTTCAATGTTTAGGCACATTAGGGGCTCTCCAAACGCAACATGGTGTCCCATCTCGATTCCAGTCAATTTTGCATTGAAAAGTCAAATGGTGCTCCTTCGCTTCCGAGATCTGTCATGTGCACAAACAGTGGTTTACCCCCACATATGGGGTATCGGTGTACCCAGGACAAATTGTACAACGACTTTTGGGGTCCATTTTCTCCTGTTACCCTTGGTAAAATAAAACAAATTGGAGCTGAATTACATTTTTTGTGAAAAAAAGTTAAATGTTCATTTTTATTTAAACATTCCAAAAATTCCTGTGAAGCACCAGAAGGGTTAATAAACTTCTTGAATATGGTTTTGAGCACCTTGAGGGGTGCAGTTTTTAGAATGGTGTCACACTTGGGTATTTTCTATCATATAGACCCCTCAAAATGACTTCAAATGAGATGTGGTCCCTAAAAAAATGGTGTTGTAAAAACGAGAAATTGCTGGTCAACTTTTAACCCTTATAACTCCCTAACAAAAAAAAATTTTGGTTCCAAAATTGTGCTGATGTAAAGTAGACATGTGGCAAATGTTACTTATTAAGTATTTTGTGTGACATAGCTCTGTGATTTAATTGCATAAAATTTCAAGGTTGGAAAATTGCGAAATTTTCATAATTTTCGCCAAATTTCCATTTTTTTCACAAATAAACGCAGATACTATCAAAGAATTTCTACCACTAACATGAAGTACAATACGTCACAAGAAAACAATGTCAGAATCACTGGGATCCGTTGAAGCGTTCCAGAGTTATAACCTCATAAAGGGACAGTGGTCAGAATTGTAAAAATTGGGCTGGTCCATAACGTGCAAACCACCCTTGGGGGTAAAGGGGTTAAACAGTAGAACCCCCCCCAAGTGACCCCATTTTGGAAAATAGACCCCCCATGGAACTTATCTAGATTTGTGGTGAGCACTTTGAACTTCCAAGTGCTTCACAGAATTTTATAACATAGAGCAGTGAAAATAAAAAATCATTTTTTCCCCACAAAAATAAATTTTTAGCCCCCAATTTTTTATTTTCCCAAGGGTAACAGGAGAAATTACACCCCAATTGTTCTTCTGCAATGTTTCCTGAGTATGCTTATGCCCAATATGTTTGGGTAAACCACTGTTTGGGCACACGTCGGGGCTCGGAAGGGACGGAGCACCATTTGACTTTATGAACGCAAGGTTGGCTGGAATCAGTGGTGGCACCATGTCGCGTTTAGTACCCCCTGATGTGCCTAAACAGTGGAAACCCCTCAATTCTAACTCCAATACTAACCCCAACACACCCTAACCCTAATCCCCACCCTAACCATAACCCTAATCACAACCCTAACCAAAACACACCCCTAACCCTAATCCCAACCCTAAGCATAACCCTTACCCCAGCACACCTCTAACAGCCTAATCCCAACCATAACCATAACCCTAGCCACAAGCTTAACCCTTACCCCAACACACCCCTAACTCTAATCTTAACCCTAATTCCAACCCCAACTCTAATCCCAACCCCAACTCTAATTCCAACCCTAACCCTAAGGCTATGTGCCCACATTGCGGATTTGTGTGCAGATTTAAAAACACACTGCATTTTACCTGCGGATTTCCTGCGGTTTTACACCTGCCGATTCCTATTGAGGAGCAGGTGTAAAACGCTGTGGAATCTGCAAAAGAATTGACATGCTGCGTAAAATACAACTCAGCGTTTCAGCACAGTATTTTCTGCAACATGGGCACAGCGGATTTGGTTTTCCATAGGTTTACATGGTACTGTACAACGCATGGAAAACTGCTGAGAATCCGCAGTGGCCAATCCGCCATTTTGGAAGATGGCGGCGCCCATACTACAAGCCGGATGGACACCGGGAGGGACTCCGGAGGTATGGGGAGGTATGGGGGGTGGCATCTGACAGCAGGGGAGGCACCGGACAGGACTGGGGGGCGGAGGGGAGAGGATGGCATGGAGGACATAACGGAGGGGTAGGAAAGACTGACGATGGTGGCAGATTACCGCTGTCAGTCGGTGGCAGGGTCAGAAGTACCACTCCCTCTGTTCCTGTAGGTTGGGTGAAATTGGAGTTAACCCTTTCACCCGGCTGCAGGAATGTGATCATTCTGTGACACAACATATGCGTCACAGATCTGATTGGCACCGACTTTCATGATGCATACGCTGTGTCACAGGTCGGGAAGGGGTTAATGCAAACTTTCGTAATTGTTTATCACAGTTATGGGGTGTCCACAGTAGATGTGCATGAGTTGCCTGTGTTTACAGTCACTGTGCCATTATAACGGGGATAATGGCTAACAGCTATTTGCATAAGGCTGTAGGGTGGGCTCCTAAGGTCATTTCCTACTGTGGGTCTCTGATACCCCAGCCCAACCCAGAGTGTGCATGCGACCTGTAGTGCTATCCAGCCAGACAGAATAAGTGTGCGTGTAGTCAAGCTGCTGAGCAGGTGTAACAAACACCGTGCTTTGGCCAATAGGGCAGTACTACGGTCTTGCAAGCAACACCAAAGAATCCTGAGAGTGTAAGAAATTAGAAGTAGATAGCAGAAGAAATTTTTGAACCACACTTCATAATCTTTGAAAATTCTTGGAGAACAGGAGAAGTCCCAGAAGACTGGAGAAGAGCAAATGTTGTTCCTTTCTTCAAAAAGGGGAAGAAGTTGGACCCAGGGAGCTATAGGCCAGTGAGTCTGACGTCTAAACCAGGAAAGATCTTTGAACAAATTATTAAACAACATGTATGTAAGTACCTGGATAAGAACAGAGTCAGCATGGGTTTGTAACTAATAAATCACGTCAGACTAACTTAATTTCCTTCTATGACAGAATCCCTTACTGGTTGTATCAGTGAAATGCTGTAGATATAGTATATCTTGACTTCAGCAAAGCATTTGACAAAGTATCCCACACAATCCTTATTGAAAAAAATGACTAAGTATGAAATGGACAAGGCAACTGTTAGGTGGATTCATAACTGAATAGTGATCGCACCCAAAGAGTGGTCCTAAATGGCAGCACATCCAGTTGGAAGAATGTCTCAAGTGGGGAACCACAGGGCTCTCTCATGGGCCCTGTATTGTTCAACATCTTTATCAAGGATTTAGATGAAGGAATTGAGGGTAAACTGATTAAATTTGCTGATGACACAAAGCTAGGAGGGATAGCTAATAGTAGAGGAGAGAGAAAGAGGATTCAAAAAGATATAAATAAACTGGAGCAGTGAGCAGCAACTAACAGAATGATTTTTAACAGGGAAAAATGCAAAGTACTACATCTGGGCAATAAAAATGAAAAAAACATACAGAATGGGAGGAATAGGGCTAAGCAACAGCACATGTGAAAAAGACTTGAGTATACTAATAGATCACAGACTGAACATGGGTAAACAGTGTGGTGCAGCAGCAAAAAGGGCAAATACAATTCTGGGATATATTAACAGAAGCATACAGACTAGATCACGTGAAGTCGTTATTGTCCTCTACTCCTCTTTGGTCAGACCTCATCTGGAATATTGTGTCCAGTTTTGGGCACCACATTAAAAAAAAGACATCAACAAACTGGAGCAAGTTCAGAGAAGAGCGACCAGAATGGTGACTGGTGTGAAAACCATGTCCTATGAGGAACGTTTACAGAGTTTAGGAATGTTTAGCTTGCAAAAAAGAAGACTGAGAGGAGACTTAATAGCTGTCTACAAATATCTCAAGGGCTGTCACATTGTACAAGGATCATCTTTATTTTCATTTGCACAAGGAAAGACTAGAAGCAATTGGATGAAACTGAATGGGAGGAGACAAACATTAGATATTAGAAAAAACTTTTTGACAGTTAGGGTGATCGATGAGTGGAACAGGCTTCCACGAGAGGTTGTGAGTTCTCCTCCAATGGAAGTCTTCAAACAGAGGCTGGACAGACATCTGTCTGGGATGATTTAGTGAATCCTGCTTTGAGCAGGGAGTTGACCAGATGATGCAGGAGGTCCCTTCCAACTCTAACATTTTATGATTGTATGATTCTAAGTCTGTTGTAACTGCGTACCTTCATTCCAAGCCTGGACAACTCCTTTAAGTTCTCCATACACCTTAGACAGCTGTAAGCTAAACGATTGGCAGACTCTCCCAGCTTCCCCATACACAGAAATTCTCACCTGAGTTATCCTATTTTTCTGCATGACAGAGCTGTTATTATAGATTATTATGATCTTCACCAATATGTATAACCGGCAATTGATATTTTCATTTACGGACAACAAGAAGATATCATATTTTTTTTTTTTATTAAACTTTGAACAAGCTTTATTCATGTAAACCAAAACCCTTTTAATATTTAACCCATGAACACATAGTTGTAAAATCAATACAAGAGCCTTAATAGAAAAATCTGTACAACATAGTCCTGAGAAATAATAGGAATTCACTTGACATACAGACTTTAAAAGTAAACTAAACAATTGCAACCCTGAGGTGAAAGAAATTTTGTATCTAACAAAGTAATTGCACATCCACAAAATGGGCTCGGGAGTTTTTGCAAAAAACAACTGTAATTTAACATCACATTAATTCTTTAAAGTTTTGAAAAATACAATAAATTCTGTTTGTACTCAGCTGTACATTAGATGTAGTAAACAGTTAGTGTAAGTAGACAAAAGCAGTTACATAGGCATCAATAACCTCAGAATAATACCAAAAGCTTGAAACCTGTTGTGACAAATAATTACTAGTGATGACCGAATAGTGAAATATTTGAATTCGTGAAAATTAGCACAAATAATTTCTAATATCCGTGTATTTATACCGAATAACAAATCCAATGTAAGTCAATGGGAAAGCCGAATTTTTTTCTGCTGGACCCAAAAAACAGGTCTGGGGCATGCAAAAAAAGCTGAGGCTGATGGGAAAAAGCTAAAACTAAATGGGAACAGCATGGAGAAGATGTCTGCCTGCCTTTCTGACTCATAAATCGTATCTGGGAATAATGTTGTCAGACTATTGCGCCGGTTTTGCGGATTTTTAAAAAGACCTACTAAACAAAACCCCAATTTTTTTTTAAAGAGAAAAATGCTAAAAAACATTATTTCCTTCATAATTACATGTATATAATGCAAAAAAAATTATATCTCCCCTTTAGCATATTTTCACATGGAACGTTTTGGTTTTATTTTTTATCTTAACATTTGTGAGGGCGCTCATTCCAACATTTGGGAGGACTCTCCCTCATGCCAAATAGTTAGCAAGATAGTGGAATACATATTCCCTATCCCTTTTCAATGCCATTTCAAACATGCCCATTTGAATTTTGTGCATTGCCCGCCACCACCACCATGTCCACCGCCATGTCATTATGCGGACCTTGCTGACAATTAGCACGGTGCCAGCAGGTGCAGTGAAAACCTGAGTTTGGTTAGGACCCTCAGGTGGCCCTGTATCATACATTTGGGAGAGCTCTCACTCCTACATTCGGGATGCCCCTCCCTCATTCCAAATAGTCAGCGAGATAGTGGAATACATATTCCCATCCCTTTCAATGTCTTTTCAAACATGCCCACTTGAATTTTGGGCTTTGCTCGCCACCACCACCATGTCCACCACCATGACATTATGCGGCCCTCACTTTTAATTTTCAGAGGGCCTTGAGATGCTGTGAAACCTTCATTTTGTAAGGTCCACAGATCATTTTTGCCACCGTATCCCAATGGAACCACTGTCATAGTGGGTGAAGTCGCTGTAGGGTGAGTATAATTCAGGAGTTGTGTGAGTCATATGATCAATGTCAGTAAATTGGATTCTACCAGAAAACAAGAGAATTAGAATTAAATTCGGAATACAGTGTATGCAAGTGAGGGCCTGTGTTGTGGTCAGTCTGTCAGGCCTGAAACCCATGTCAGGAATATGAACAAGCCTCATGTTACTTGGAGTAATTAGGAAAACACAGCACTTCTGGAATTCTGGTGGTGCACAAGGAGGATCACCAAATCCATCAGCTACGATGTAGAAATACTTAGCACTCATATTGGTGTATTCAAGATCTTATTTATTGAATGAAGAAGATTCAGAACATTAGGAGATGTTTCGGTCAATACCTGACCTTCATCAGTCATCTGGATAGAGGAGATCTGTGTAGAAGCGCGCTGTGTGAGAGTCTGCAGTGTCCACTGTTAAGACACTTCCTGGAATTTCTTCATTCAATAAATAAGTTCTTGAATACACCTATATGAGTGCCAAGTATTTCTACATCATTTTACTTGGAAACAGCCTCCTCAAGTGAAAGAGACAGGAGTGCCGTTGACCAATCTGCACAAGCCTACGCACTTCTTCTGGAGACTACACAACCAGGCAGAATGTATTTTTTGCATGGTTTTGAGCAACGATGGAGTAATTACAGGCCATTTCCCAGAGATTGTCGAGGTCTGTGTAGTATATTACTCAGGTGACAGGCATTGCTACAGAGCTCAAGTTAAAGCTTTAGCGTGGCAATGACCATGTTCCAATATGTGTAAGGCTGCGGCCTGAATAGGTCTTTGGAGCGTATTAACCCAGTCTCTTAGACATGCTTAAAATATACAGAAACTGACCAATACCCCAGCACCATTTTTTTGTAAGGACTGTAAGATAGCGCTTACTGCATGTGTTGGGGGACACTTGCTTAGCAACGGGATTCTGTCACATAGGCACAATTTTCTCTATTAAACAGTCCATGCAATTTATTTACAAGTCATAAACCACCATGTTACACATCACACGCATATAGTTCACCGTACACGGCTTCCTCCATTTGACAGACACTACACTCACCAGTCCTCCACTGACCAGTTCCCTGGGGTTGTCCGTGCGCCATATCAATGTCTCTACTCACATAGCATTACACGACATTAAATTGCAGTCTCTAAACATGCTGGACCATACCTCGTCCAGTTACCGTGGGCAACCGTACAGTTCATTAACTGACCCTCATCAGTACACACAATCCCCCACACTCTGGGTTACCTTACAGGAGCTCCTGCTCCACACGCTGACTCCTTGTCAGTCCTCTCTCCCAGGGAAGCTACCTAAATGCAATCACCATTCCAGACAATGCCTTGCTTACCAGGCCACCCGACAGTTCCAGACCCACAGAAGGACGGTAGCTTCCCCAACACAGTAGCCATCACAGGCTCTGCTGGACCATGGCCTCACCCTGTGCTCTTCAGAAATTCGGTCCTACTCCCAGAACCTTCCAACACAGAGGCCATCCAGGTCCATGACCTCTCGGTGTGCTATTCATAATGTCAGTCCACTCATAGGACCGCCCAACACACAGGCCTTCCAGGTATGCAGCCTCTCCGTGTGCTATTCAGGAAGTCCGTCCACTCATAGGACCTTACAACACACAGGCCTTCAGGTCCATGGCCTCTCCATGTGCAATTCAGGAATCCAGTCCTACTCCTTGGACCTTCCAACACATAGGCCATCCAGGACCTTACACACCGACCATGTGACCAGACCTCAGTCACTTTATATCACTGTAGCCACCCCCATAGGTGGGAGGTGTGTGTGGCTAGTCAGTCCCGCCGATTTTGTACCCAGGTGCTCTGCCCACCTACTGGAGTGCTGCTTATATGAGCAGTATATGGCGTATGCTAACAGAGGTATTATGTTGAATTTCCCTTTATAAAGGGATGTGTGGGTAAGATGTTCGAACTAGCAGCATATATATAGAGCATGTTTGATTACTCATATAATTATTCTGTGCAAGGCTGAAACCTGAAGAATTATGTGGAGCATATTAATGCATTTATGTTCAAAAAAGTCCAAATGCAGACCCAAAAAACAACATCAGGCTACCAGATACACGCTTAAAGAGACCATGAGAAGGACAAGACAATAAAAAAGTATAATAGATTATATAGAGATTGAAAGTAGAAATTTGACCATTGCACAATATACAAAGGTTTCCAAAAATTACCCCCAGGAGGCTGTATCATACACGCTGAAAGAGACCTTGATAGGGACCTCACTATACATTTTGCAGTTATTACAATAGGTAGAGATAGGGAGTACAAGTTTCACCATTGTACAATGTGCAAAGGTTTAAAAAAAATAGCCAAGAGGTCTCTCTCAGACCAGGTGAAAGATGCCATGATGGGGATATCACAATACACTTAGCAGTACCTCTGCCACAAGAATTGTCAGAGGGTAATCTTTTGAGCAAGTCTTCCACTACCGCCCTCTGGCATGCATGCCCTGAAAATGGCACGTCTGCGTCCGACATTAGAGAAGCAAATTTCTCTTTTTACCATGGGTCAAGAAAGGTGCACAGCGTGTATTTCAAGGTGCATAATATGTCTTTCAGGTGACGGTCTTGGGAAATGTGCAGCGCCTCAGGGTCATGGTCGTTGCAGTAATATCATTCTCGTCTAGGGGGGAGTGATGTTACGTTTGAAGGCACTAAAGGAGATCTCTTTACCAGGTATCTCAAACATACAACACATTTCATACTCCAGTCCACCAGGGGGAGCTACGCTTCTATTTATCAGGGCACTCTTCACAATTAGGTAAAACTGGTGGTCTGGATAGGAAGTTAGGCAGAAGCTGGCTGGGCTTCACCCAGTGAGCTGCTATCTGAGCTCCACTCAGGTAGTTGGTCCCTGACAGGGGTGGGATCCGGTCAGAGGCCTAGACAGAAGGCCACGGAGTTGCACATGCCCCACGTGCGGCAGCATCCTAAGAAAGAGACACGTACAGAGAACTGTATTGTAGAGGGTGAGAAACGAAGTGGTAGCAAAAGGAGTGGAAACCAGAAGGAGTTCTGCCCTGCACAGGCTGCCTCCTTCTGAGGCGCAGGATCCGGTAGCCGGAGCATCTGTCCTTTATGCCTTGCTCCAGAGACCGGCAGGACAGCTAGTTTCACGTTACTGATCCGCCCTATACCCAGGAGGCATGGTGGCAACTTGTGGGGGCCGGGACGTGTTAGAGTCCCTGTAAAAAGCCTCAGGCCATCAGTCATACAGGTTTGTTCCTATCCATCTGGGGGATATAGAGAAAGACATAACATCTAAAACATCTACAACAGTTGTGAGCACCTTATGAGAGGCTCAGCAATAAGGTACTACAACACCCAGGTGCTAGAGGAAGGCTACTGATTTCCACCAGGATAAGGGGACTCTGGATTTGCCTCCAAACCGGCTGGAATCTGCCTGCCCTGTGATCTGGTGCTCTGGACTGTGGATGCTGAAGCCTTCAGTAAAGGTAAAGAGACTGTCACCTTGTGTCCTCCTTATTCTTCACTGCGCCTTACACCATTCACCATCTACACACTGGGAAGCCCTGGGGACATACTTCACCTGTGAGAAGGTATACCATCTAGCTGCCATAACATCACCCCAGCGGACCCCTAAGCAGCGTCGGTCATCGTGACTGAATACCACAAGTGGTGTCACGAACCTTATCCCTTTAAAGACCTTTCCCTTTTACAATGGACCTCCCGAGGGCCACAGACCAGGTCAGCCACCGTGACATCCCCCTTGAGAACCGAAGGATCTGGTACCGATTACCCCACTGCCCTACGGGGGCGATCCAAATGCATCTGGACATGAAGTCTGCCATGTGTGGCAGACTACAAAGAGTCAAATGTTCAGTGTTCTCTCCACAGTAACCATGCACTCCTTCTCATGATGCATGGCCTTCTCCTCCACTTCAGGCCATTCATGCTGGACAGGCATGAAGCTGGGATTGGGATTCCCCTCTGTAGCACAGAGCCAAAAATCCTGTTCCTCCTCCTTATCCTCCCCCTCCTGTTCTTCATCATCACCCAGTGTGGCCTGAGAATACTGTTAGAGGCTGGGCTTTGTGGTATCAGCCACTGTACAATCTTGCTCCATAGCCACCTGCTCGGATTTGAAGCTTCCTCTTTCAGATTCTTGAAGACACAAAAGAGAATAGTAAAACCAAAAACACTCAGTTTGAAAAAATGTTGCAGTAATCCGCAAGTGCTAGTAAAAGATGTAAAAAACAGGGTATTTGGTTGATACGTTTTTTGCAAAAAATGTATACTAAGCTGCTCTACCAATCTTCACGGTATACCCTTATCAGAGCAGTCCTAACTAATGTATGCAATCCCTATCTGATGTATTTAAAAACCTGATCATCTGTATATAACCTGTGTGAACAGGGTTCAGAGAGGAAAAATCCATGTGTGCATACAGGGTAGAACAGCTTTTGTGCAGATAGCCCAAGAGGAGTGGTGGAACTCCCCAGTCTTGTAGACACAAGAGAACAATTATGGAAACAGGAACACATGGGCTACTTGCACAGTGAACAAGTCTGTATGATCATGTTCACACACCACCAAGAAACCTGAAGACACAAAAGAGAATAGTAAAACCAAAAACACTCAGTTTGAAAAAATGTTGCAGTAATCCGCAAGTGCTAGTAAAAGATGTAAAAAACAGGGTATTTGGTTGATACGTTTTTTGCAAAAAATGTATACTAAGCTGCTCTACCAATCTTCACGGTATACCCTTATCAGAGCAGTCCTAACTAATGTATGCAATCCCTATCTGATGTATTTAAAAACCTGATCATCTGTATATAACCTGTGTGAACAGGGTTCAGAGAGGAAAAATCCATGTGTGCATACAGGGTAGAACAGCTTTTGTGCAGATAGCCCAAGAGGAGTGGTGGAACTCCCCAGTCTTGTAGACACAAGAGAACAATTATGGAAACAGGAGCACATGGGCTACTTGCACAGTGAACAAGTCTGTATGATCATGTTCACACACCACCAAGAAACTTGAAGACACAAAAGAGAATAGTAAAACCAAAAACACTCAGTTTGAAAAAATGTTGCAGTAATCCGCAAGTGCTAGTAAAAGATGTAAAAAACAGGGTATTTGGTTGATACGTTTTTTGCAAAAAATGTATACTAAGCTGCTCTACCAATCTTCACGGTATACCCTTATCAGAGCAGTCCTAACTAATGTATGCAATCCCTATCTGATGTATTTAAAAACCTGATCATCTGTATATAACCTGTGTGAACAGGGTTCAGAGAGGAAAAATCCATGTGTGCATACAGGGTAGAACAGCTTTTGTGCAGATAGCCCAAGAGGAGTGGTGGAACTCCCCAGTCTTGTAGACACAAGAGAACAATTATGGAAACAGGAACACATGGGCTACTTGCACAGTGAACAAGTCTGTATGATCATGTTCACACACCACCAAGAAACCTGAAGACACAAAAGAGAATAGTAAAACCAAAAACACTCAGTTTGAAAAAATGTTGCAGTAATCCGCAAGTGCTAGTAAAAGATGTAAAAAACAGGGTATTTGGTTGATATGTTTTTTGCAAAAAATGTATACTAAGCTGCTCTACCAATCTTCACGGTATACCCTTATCAGAGCAGTCCTAACTAATGTATGCAATCCCTATCTGATGTATTTAAAAACCTGATCATCTGTATATAACCTGTGTGAACAGGGTTCAGAGAGGAAAAATCCATGTGTGCATACAGGGTAGAACAGCTTTTGTGCAGATAGCCCAAGAGGAGTGGTGAAACTCCCCAGTCTTGTAGACACAAGAGAACAATTATGGAAACAGGAACACATGGGCTACTTGCACAGTGAACAAGTCTGTATGATCATGTTCACACACCACCAAGAAACCTGAAGACACAAAAGAGAATAGTAAAACCAAAAACACTCAGTTTGAAAAAATGTTGCAGTAATCCGCAAGTGCTAGTAAAAGATGTAAAAAACAGGGTATTTGGTTGATACGTTTTTTGCAAAAAATGTATACTAAGCTGCTCTACCAATCTTCACGGTATACCCTTATCAGAGCAGTCCTAACTAATGTATGCAATCCCTATCTGATGTATTTAAAAACCTGATCATCTGTATATAACCTGTGTGAACAGGGTTCAGAGAGGAAAAATCCATGTGTGCATACAGGGTAGAACAGCTTTTGTGCAGATAGCCCAAGAGGAGTGGTGGAACTCCCCAGTCTTGTAGACACAAGAGAACAATTATGGAAACAGGATCACATGGGCTACTTGCACAGTGAACAAGTCTGTATGATCATGTTCACACACCACCAAGAAACCTGAAGACACAAAAGAGAATAGTAAAACCAAAAACACTCAGTTTGAAAAAATGTTGCAGTAATCCGCAAGTGCTAGTAAAAGATGTAAAAAACAGGGTATTTGGTTGATACGTTTTTTGCAAAAAATGTATACTAAGCTGCTCTACCAATCTTCACGGTATACCCTTATCAGAGCAGTCCTAACTAATGTATGCAATCCCTATCTGATGTATTTAAAAACCTGATCATCTGTATATAACCTGTGTGAACAGGGTTCAGAGAGGAAAAATCCATGTGTGCATACAGGGTAGAACAGCTTTTGTGCAGATAGCCCAAGAGGAGTGGTGAAACTCCCCAGTCTTGTAGACACAAGAGAACAATTATGGAAACAGGAACACATGGGCTACTTGCACAGTGAACAAGTCTGTATGATCATGTTCACACACCACCAAGAAACCTGAAGACACAAAAGAGAATAGTAAAACCAAAAACACTCAGTTTGAAAAAATGTTGCAGTAATCCGCAAGTGCTAGTAAAAGATGTAAAAAACAGGGTATTTGGTTGATACGTTTTTTGCAAAAAATGTATACTAAGCTGCTCTACCAATCTTCACGGTATACCCTTATCAGAGCAGTCCTAACTAATGTATGCAATCCCTATCTGATGTATTTAAAAACCTGATCATCTGTATATAACCTGTGTGAACAGGGTTCAGAGAGGAAAAATCCATGTGTGCATACAGGGTAGAACAGCTTTTGTGCAGATAGCCCAAGAGGAGTGGTGGAACTCCCCAGTCTTGTAGACACAAGAGAACAATTATGGAAACAGGATCACATGGGCTACTTGCACAGTGAACAAGTCTGTATGATCATGTTCACACACCACCAAGAAACCTGAAGACACAAAAGAGAATAGTAAAACCAAAAACACTCAGTTTGAAAAAATGTTGCAGTAATCCGCAAGTGCTAGTAAAAGATGTAAAAAACAGGGTATTTGGTTGATACGTTTTTTGCAAAAAATGTATACTAAGCTGCTCTACCAATCTTCACGGTATACCCTTATCAGAGCAGTCCTAACTAATGTATGCAATCCCTATCTGATGTATTTAAAAACCTGATCATCTGTATATAACCTGTGTGAACAGGGTTCAGAGAGGAAAAATCCATGTGTGCATACAGGGTAGAACAGCTTTTGTGCAGATAGCCCAAGAGGAGTGGTGGAACTCCTCAGTCTTGTAGACACAAGAGAACAATTATGGAAACAGGTTCCTGTTTCCTCTTTCAGATTCTGCAGCAAATGTTTTATTAGACAGAGCAGTGGGATGGCAATGCTCATAATAGCATCATCAGTGCTCACCATCTTGGTGTAGTATTAAAAGTTTTGAATAACCTCCAGGTCGGTGATTCACACCCACTCAGCAGTTGTTATGTGTGGGGGCTGAGTGCTACTCTGACGGGCATTGCGAAGCTGGAATTCAGAGACTGCTCTCTGCTGCTCACTAAGCCTTGCCAGCATATGGAAGGTCGAATTCCAGCGTGTGGGCAGGTCACAAATCAGTCAGTGATAAGGCAAATTAAAGTGCTGCTGCAGGGAAGCTAGACCGGTGACAGGATGAGATGACTTTCGGAAGTGTGCACTGAGACGGTGTACTTTGGCAAGTAGATCAGGCAAGTCAGGGTATGTTTTTTAAAACCAAGTTCAGCACGTGGGCCATGCTTGGAATGTGTACCATCTTGCCGAGCTTTAAAGCCGCCACCAAGTTATACCCATTATCACAGACAACCAGACCTGGTTGGAGGTTCAGCGGGGAGAGTCACTGATTGGTCTGGTCTTTTATCCCTTTCAACAGCTTGGCTGCATTGTGAGCTTTATCACCTAAAGAGGTGAGCTTCAGCAGAGCGCGCTGCCGCGTCGCCAAGGCAGTGCTGCAGGTTTCCCAGCTGGGGAGTGATGGGGAGGCTATTTCCGCTGAGTAGAAGGAGAGACAGGAAGTGGAATACGAGGAGACTGAAATCCTGATTGAAGTTGGGCCACCTATTCTTGGTGTGGGTAAAATGTGTGTTGTCCCAGCCTCTGACACTGTCCCAGACTCCACCAGGTTAACCCATTGTGCAATTAGGGAAAAGTATCATCCCTGTCAACATGAATTTTTGCACATGCCTGTGGTTAGGTGGCCTTTCCTTGTGACTGTTGGCCAGAGCTTGACTGATATTGTGTCACACGTGCTGATGTAACACGGGGACAACACACCGGGAAAAATAGTGTCGGCTGGGAATCGACTACCGTGGGGCTGCCACCGCCAACAGGTCACTGAAAGACTCAGCTCCCACCAGTCAAAGCAGCAACATTTCTAGGGCTAGCAATCTGGCAATTTGGGTGTTTAGCTTTTGGGCCTGTGGGTGGGTGGCTGGATATTTATGCTTTCTAGTAAATGTCTGGGACAGGGACAACTGAACGCTGCACTGGGACAATGAATTGGAAGAGGTTGCTGACTGTTTTGTATGTGCAACTGCTGGTTTTGGGCAGGAGGCATCAGTGCCTGCTTCATGGTCAGCAGATTGGGAAGGCCATAACACAGGGGAAGGGGCAGTGGTTTCACCCTCAGACAGAGATCTGGTACCCAAGCATTCTGCCCACTTACTGGGGTGCTTGGCTGCCACGTGCTTTTGCATGCTGATTGTGCTCAGGTTGGCAGTGCCTTTCTTCTGGCTGTGGGTGCTCAAATGTTTGGGCATCACTGCACTCCACTTCTTCATGACCCTCTTTAATGGTGCACATTGAGGGGGTTGACAAATTACAAGGGAACGTAAATAGTTCATCAGAGTGACCAGCATTGGGATCATATGTCTCCTCGGACTCTTGATGGTGGGAGGAAGAAGGATCAGGTTGAAGATTTAGAGGCCTAGCCTCTTGGCTACTGAGACTGGGCTATAGATCAATACAAAAATGCCCAGACTCATATTAATCAGTAAGCCATGCGCCATCACCTAGCTCCGTGTATACCACTCCATTACCATATACTAACAAAAGGAGAAACATAGGAGTTTTATGGTAGAAAAGCTTATGACAAATCCTTTTTAATACAATCACACATATATTGACAAACATTTTTTTTAAAAGAATATATATGATGGTAAAGGACACCAATAAGCAACATACAGCACCATATGAATATGAACGTCCAACAAAAAGGACTAGAAGTATATAAGGTCAAAAACCCTACCCAATAGTGTGTCCAAACATATCCCCTCAAGACCTCTAGGGGGAGGACAGCACAAGTTCTGTCCCAATAGTTAATGCATGATAATGTCCACAGTTCATAATAACTCCGTCTCACATGCCACCATGTAGGTACAAAATTATAACATAGGTATTAGACAGAAATAATAAGGGTTAACCTTACCAGTGCCGTAATGCACAACAGGACGCACCCCGACGTACGTTTCGCCACTTTACAGCATGGCTTTCTCAAGGGGAGGTGTGTTTCCACTCTCCTTTGGGACCTTAAGTATCATTGGTAACCGGTCACATATGTATCACGTGACTGGCCGCTGCTGGACTGTGTGTATACGGGGCATGCGCTCGCGGCCGACCCCACCAAACCTGAGCTGCCGGCACTTCACCGCCCAGCGTCCGAGAAGAACATAACCATAGCTCCCACTCAGACGCCAGCGGCAACCATTGCCGGACCGCGCAGGGCAGCAGGCGGCGGCAAGCGGGAGCACGTGGACCGCAGCCACAGCAGCACATATAAATACCAAATGAGCTTTAGACACCATTATAATATAATATGTACAATGCCTACAAGTAGTAGGATTTAGCAGGTTTAATAAGATGCAAATAAGTTAGAGCCTTCAAACTTCAAACAAGAGCAGGATTTATTAACAGATGCATAAATCTTACAAACCAAAAAGTTTTGTTGCTCAGTTAAATTTTTATAAATTTTAAACATAAAAGTGTGGGTCAGTTATTATTCAACCCCTAGGTTTAATATTTTGTGGAATAACCTTTGTTTGCAATTACAGCTAATAATCGTCTTTTATAAGACCTGATCAGGCCGGCACAGGTCTCTGGAGTTATCTTGGCCCACTCCTCCATGCAGATCTTCTCCAAGTTATCTAGGTTCTTTGGGTGTCTCATGTGGACTTTAATCTTGAGCTCCTTCCACAAGTTTTCAATTGGGTTAAGGTCAGGAGACTGACTAGGCCACTCAACACCTTGATTTTTTGCCTCTTGAACCAGGCCTTGGTTTTCTTGGCTGTGTGCTTTGGGTCGTTGTCTTGTTGGAAGATGAAATGACGACCCATCTTAAGATCCTTGATGGAGGACCGGAGGTTCTTGGCCAAAATCTCCAGGTAGGCCGTGCTACCCATCTTCCCATGGATGCGGACCATTCACCATCTACACACTGGGAAGCCCTGGTCATCTGGTCCCATGGATGCGGACCAGATGGCCAGGCCCCTTGGCTGAGAAACAGCCCCACAGCATGATGCTGCCACCACCATGCTTGACTGTAGGGATGGTATTCTTGGGGTCGTATACAGTGCCATCCAGTCTCCAAACGTCACGTGTGTGGTTGGCACCAAAGATCTCGATCTTGGTCTTATCAGACCAGAGAACCTTGAACCAGTCAGTCTCAGAGTCCTGCAAGTAATCATGAGCAAACTGTAGACGAGCCTTGACATGACGCTTTGAAAGTAAAGGTACCTTACGGGCTCATCTGGAATGGAGACCATTGCGGTGGAGTACGTTACTTATGGTATTGACTGAAACCAATGTCCCCACTGCCATGAGATCTTCCCAGAGCTCCTTCCTTGTTGTCCTTGGGTTAGCCTTGACTCTTCGGACAAGCTTGGCCTCGGCACGGGAGGAAACTTTCAAAGGCTGTCCAGGCCGTGGAAGGCTAACAGTAGTTCCATAAGCCTTCCACTTCCGGATGATGCTCCCAACAGTGGAGACAGGTAGGCCCAACTCCTTGGAAAGGGTTTTGTACCCCTTGCCAGCCTTGTGACCCTCCACGATCTTGTCTCTGATGGCCTTGGAATGCTCCTTTGTCTTTCCCATGTTGACATGTATGAGTGCTGTTCACAAGTTTGGGGAGGGTCTTAAATAGTCAGAAAAGGCTGGAAAAAGAGATAATTAATCCAAACATGTGAAGCTCATTGTTCTTTGTGCCTGAACTACTTCTTAATACTTTAGGGGAACCAAACAGAATTCTGGTGGGTTGAGGGGTTGAATAATAAATGACCCTTTGAAAAGACTTTTCACAATTAAAAAAAAAAAATAAACAAAGAAATAACATTATTTTTTGCTGCAGTGCTTTTCACACTTCCAGGCTGATCTACAGTCCAAATGTCACAATGCCAAGTTAATTCCAAATGTGTAAACCTGCTAAATCTGCAGGGGGTTGAATACTACTTGTAGGCACTGTATCATAAAGGGGTTATTCCAAATTGTAGCGTTTTATGGCATCATGATAACGATAATTCATTCTTCGAGTCTCCTATCTTTTGTGGTCCCAAACCCAGTGGATTCTTCAAGGAGTATTCAAACAATGATAGGGATAATTGTGATGTAAAGATCAGATGTGGTTCATCATACCGCAGGGGATAGATTGACATTAAAAAACTATTCAGAAGAGAAAAAACAAATATTAAAATCAGAAAAAACACACACACAAGAACCAGTTAAAAACATACAAGTGGAAGAGAGTATGAGCAGAAAAACAAAGCCACTTCTAGTTATATATATATACTAGCTGAAGAGCCCGGCGTTGCCTGGGCATAGTAAATATCTGTGGTTAGTTATAGCACCTTACTTCTCTTATTTTCCCATCACGCTTCTCATTTTCCCCCTCACATCTCTCATTTTCTCCTTTACACCTTTCATTTTCCCCCTCACTCCTCTCATTCCCCCCTAACACTTGTCATTTCGACCTCAGATCTGTCATTTTCGGATCACTCCACTATTTTCCTTTACTCTTCTCATTTTGCACTCACACTTTTCATTTTCACCTCACATTCCTCATTTTCACCTCACATCTCTTATTTTCCCCTCAGTATATACATGTTTGTCATCTCCCTTATATAGTATACACCTGTATGTCATCTCTTGTATATAGTATATACCTGTATGTCATCTCCCCTGTAAATAGTATATACCTGCTGTATGTCATCTCCTCCTGTATATTGTGTATACCTATGTGTCATCTCCTCCTGTATATAGTATATACCTGTATGTCATCTCTTCTGTATATACTATATACCTGTATGTCATCTCTCCTATATATAGTATATACCTGTATGTCATCTCCTGTATATAGTATATACCTGTATGTCATCTCCCCTGTATATAGTATATACCTGCTGTATGTCATCTCCTCCTCTATATACCTATGTGTCATCTCCTCTTTTATATAGTATATACCTGTAAGTCATCTCCTCCTGTATATAGTATATACGTGTGTCATCTGCTCCTGTATATAGTATATACCTGTATGTCATCTCCTCCTGTATATAGTATATACCTGTGTGCCATCTGCTCCTGTATACAGTATATACCTGTGTGTCATCTCCTCCTGTATATAGTATGTACCTGTATGTCATCTCCTCCTGTATATAGTATAAATCTGTGTGTCATCTCCTCCTGTATATAGTATATGCGTGTGTCATCTCCCCTGTATATAGTATATACCTGTGTGTCATTTATACCAAGGAAGGTGACGGGCACAAGGGGGCATTCTTTGCGTCTGGAGGAGAGAAGGTTTTTCCACCAACATAGAAGAGGATTCTTTACTGTTAGGGCAGTGAGAATCTGGAATTGCTTGCCTGAGGAGGTGGTGATGGCGAACTCAGTCGATGGGTTCAAGAGAGGCCTGGATGTCTTCCTGGAGCAAAACAATATTGTATCATACAAGTATTAGGTTCTGTAGAAGGACGTAGATCTGGGGATTTATTATGATGGAATATAGGCTGAACTGGATGGACAAATGTCTTTTTTCGGCCTTACTATGTTACTATGTTACTATGTTACCTCAGTATTTGTAAGCTAAATTTTCAGCCTGATAAATCCCCAGCCAACAGGAAGCCCTCCCCCTGGCAGTATATATTAGCTCACACATACACATAATAGACAGGTCATGTGACTGACAGCTGCCGTATTTCCTATATGGTACATTTGTTGCTCTTGTAGTTTGTCTGCTTACTTATTAATCAGATTTTTATTTTTGAAGGATAATACCAGACTTGTGTGTGTTTTAGGGCGAGTTTCGTTTGTCAAGTTGTGTGTGTTGAGTTGTGTGTGGCGACATGCATGTAGCGACTTTTGTGAGATGAGTTTTGTGTGGCAACATGCGTGTAGCAACTTTTTGTGTGTCGAGTTGCATGTGACAGGTTAGTGTAGCAAGTTGTGTGCAGCAAGTTTTGCACATGGCGAGTTTTGCGCATGGCGAGTTTTATGTGTGGTGCCTTTTGAGTATGTGCAAGTTTTGTGTGAGGCAACTTTTGCATGTGTTGGAACTTTTGTGCATGTGGCAATTTTTCCGCGTGTGCAAGTTTTGCGTGTGGCGAGTTTTCCATGAGGTGAGTTTTGCACTTGTGGCGAGTTTTGCGTGAGCCTAGTTTTTGCATGTGGCGAGTTTTGCGCGTGGCGAGTTTTGAGCGGCGACTTTTGTGTTTCGACTTTTATGTGGCGAGGTTGGTGTATGTGTGGTGAAATGTGTGCTGAGGGTGGTATATGTGTTTAAGCACGTGGTAGTGTGTGGCGCATTTTGTGTGTGTGTTCATATCCCCGTGTGTGGTGAGTATCTCATGTCGAGGCCCGACCTTAGCAACTGTACGGTATATACGCTTTGGCACCATCGCTCTCATTCTTTAAGTCCCCCTTGTTCACATCTGGCAGCTGTCAATTTGCCTCCAACACTTTTCCTTTCACTTTTCCCCATTATGTAGATAGAGGAAAAATAGTTTGGTGAATTGGAAAGCGCGGAGTTAAAATTTCACCTCACAACATAGCCTATGACGCTCTCGGGGTCCAGACGTGTGACTGTGCAAAATTTTGTTCCTGTAGCTGCGACGCCTCCAACACTTTTCCTTTCACTTTTTCCCCCATTATGTAGATAGGGGCAAAATTGTTTGGTGAATTGGAACGCGCGAGGTTAAAATTTCGCCTCACAATATAGCCTATGACGCTCTCGGGGTCTAGACGTGTGACTGTGCAAAATTTTGTGGCTGTAGCTGCGACGGTGCAGATGCCAATCCCGGACATACACACATACACACACACACACACACACATTCAGCTTTATATAGTAGATATTTTTTTTTTTTACAGAAAGGGTGCGAACTTAAGGGCCTCATTAAGCCCAAATGGTTTAACTGTTCCTAGTGTGACAATCTATTTTAATTCCCTCTGCGCCAATAATTTTTTGACATTCCCCCCCCAATGCCTGTATGGACCACGTCAATTCCCCTGATCAACAGTCCTCTTGGGTCACAGTTATGAAAAGACCTGAAATATTGCGTAATTGTTTTTAGTTCCGCAGGATCCTGTACCGACCGGGCTGCGCTGATGTCCCGCACATGCTCCCTCACTCTTATTCTCAGCTCTCTTGATGCAAGCCCTACATAGATCAATGAACAACTGCACGTGGCATAGTATATTACATTGACGCTGCCGCAATTGATGTATTCTTCAATCTGAAATTCCTTATTACCATCTGCGGAGCAGAATGAGGAGCTGTGAAGCCACAATGGCCGCAGGTATGACATCCCCTTGCTGGTTTAACTGACCCAAATAAGCTCTTTGTTGGTGCTACATAATGGCTCTTAATTAACATGTCCTTCAGGTTTCTCACCCTACGTGAAGTCATAAGAGGACAATCGCCAAGATATGGTCCCAGGGAGGGTTCTGTACTTAAAATCGGCCAGTGCTTGGTCAGGATGGCCCTCTTGTTGTCCCATTCGTGGTTGAACACTGAAATAAAATGAACCTTTTCATCTCCCTTTCTCCTATTCTCTAGGTAAAGCAGTAGGTCGTGGGGAGTCGATTTGGCTCTATTATAGCCTTGTTTGATGTTTCTTTTACTGTAACCCCATTGACCAAAACGCAACCTCAAGTCTGCTGCTTGGGCTTCAAATTTTTCCTCCATAGAGAAGATCTGTCTCATCCTCAAGAACTGTCTGACCGGGACGTCCCTTATGGTGGCTTGGCTGTGTGCAGATTTTGAGTCCACCTCCAGACTGATGTCCAAAAAAATCAATTTTAGCCAAATCATATCTGTACGTCAATTTGATAACATAACCGTTAGTATTCAACACAGCCATAAAATCCTTGAGCTGCCGCATCGTCCCGCGCCAAAGTGAGAAAACATCATCTATATAGCGCAGCCAGCAAAGCGCATGGTCAGCAGCCCCCACCCCCGCGTCATCAAAAACCAACCTCTCCCAGTAACCTAGAAAGAGGTTGGCGTACGCAGGCGCACAGGCCACACCCATGGCCGCGCCACGCTTTTGATGGTAGAAGTTATCTTTGAAAGTAAAAAAATTATGTGTTAGGACAAAGTGCAGCAACTCGAGGATAAGCTCACACAAAGAGCCGTCCAGGTCGGAGGCCTCAAGGAAGAAGCCAACCACTCGCAGCCCATCACTATGATTGATGCAGGTGTACAATGTTTCCACATCGGCTGTGACCAACGGTGTCCCTGTCTCCATGCAGATGCCGTCAATTCTGGTTAGGACGTCCGTCGTGTCCTTTCCATACGAAGGTAAGGTACCACCAGTGTTTTTAAATAGTAATCAATGAACTTACATATGGGGTCAGATAATCCATCCATACCAGACACGATCCGACGTCCCGGTGGATTGACGGTGTCCTTGTGTATCTTTGGGAGAAGATAAAAGGTTGGTACCCTGGGGAATTGTACTGTTAGACCATCCAGTACCTTTTTGTTAATAATCCACTGGTCAAACGCCTTCTGAAGGATCATCTGGAGTCGTGCTGAGAAGGAGGTCATCGGGTTATGGCTCAATTTAGTATATACTGCGTCATCACGTAACTGGCGGAACGCCTCACGCTCATATTTGGCAAATTGGCCAGATCACAATGTTCCCCCCTGGGGAGAGACTGGGCTATGTACAAGACTTTGTGGTGCTGCTTGTCAACACACTGGAGCCTTTGTCTGCCATCCAACCCACAACGTCCTCGCACTTGACTGGGTACGTTAGTGGTGTAGCGTGCTGACCAAATTATGACAGGAACCTAGAACAAGATACAGTCACCTTCGGATTTGCCACATGGTCTTGGCAGACACCACCACATCCACATCCCTTAATGTCACCTTTTCTCATCTTGAATGCGTTACGCTTAGGAAACCAAAAAATACTGGCTTTATTTTTCACATGTGCCCTTGTGATTATTGCCCCTGCTAAATTGTCACATACGATTATCTCTACCCAGATTGCACAAGTCGCACAACTGCTAGATACAGAAAAGCTATTTTGTAAAACAATAGAAAATTATGTTGTTTTTTTTCAATCGCCTTGCTGTCACATTCCAAATGCGGAGTAATGAAGATTACTGCCCCTGCTAAATTGTCACTTACGGTTATCTCTAACCAGGTTGCGCCAGTCACACAACTGCTAGACAAATTTTTGATATTTTAAGTGGAAAATTAAGCGCCAAACATGCTAGGTGGGTCAGTCCAATATAAAGAGGTGAATACTTAATTATTTGAATAGTATCGCATAGCCCGAATATCATACTATTCGTGCAAGTAACCGTAAAATTTTGTTGCAGGCTTACATTTCTAAGCCATATAGTTTCACTTGTTTTGTGGTACATTTCTGTGATATCTAACACTCCAAAAAAGTGTTAGAAATATTAGCTGGATTACGTTTCTTACCCATACATTATTCCGTGGTAAGGGGTACATTTCTGTGATATCTAACACTCCAAAAAGTGTTAAAAAAACTGCCAGGATTACAGTTCTTATCCATACACTATTTCGCGGTACATTTCTTTGATGTATAAAACTGAAAGGTTAAAAATAAATTTGGTTTCAAAAAGACTTAGCAATTACAAAATGCGTAAGGCATGCTGTAAGGGATGGGGAAGTGGAAGTGCTCATCATCGTGCCCGCAGATACCAAGGACATGGGGAAGGTACAACTACTCTGGAGCACAAGAAATATGCCCATCCATGACACATACTGTAGCTTCCTGTCCATTTTCCAGGGAGGCATGATGCACAAGTTTTGAAGTCAGAGCAGTGCGAACAGGTGGTTGGTTGGATAGCAGATAATGCTTCCAGCAGGGTGGACAGCACTACACAGTCTTCCACATGGTCCAGTCTCACTAACTTATAATCTGGATCACTTAATCCTTACCGTGATCCTCCTTTCTCTCACTATCGTGAGTCTCAGTAGACTAGTGATTCCTCACTAGGTCACTCCGAGGAGCCTACTTATCTACTTAAAAATTTTCCTGGCTTTGAACTTTGTGCAATGCCTTTATGACTGTAGGAGTACCACAACTACACTTTGTTCACAATATTTGAATGAGGCAATGCAGTTGGTGCCTTCAAGGATGTATGGATGACCCTGCTTGTAATGTTTGGCAGGGTTTGCACTTAGTGCATAGCCTTTATGTGTCTAGGAGTACCAATACATGACAATTTGAACATAATGTGTGTTATGCCCTTCTTTATGTCTAATAAAGGGTGTATCTGAGTCCCTCTGCATCTCTAATTTTGGCAGCTCTTGCTTTCTTCATAAATTTAACTGAAATATCCTATTTTTTTTAATCAAAAATACAATTTTGGTTTACTTAAATTATTTAAAAAAAATCTTTTTATTGTAAATGTTGCTTTATATTCAAGTCATTATACAGAAAAAATGTTTCTTAACATTTTTTTCCTGTAAAATGCAATTTCTCATCAATATGGAATGTTTTATTGTCACTCTTTGAAGTGGAGTAAAAGTGTGACTCCATTGTTCTCAGCAACGATCTTGGAGTCAGTGATGCTTCAAGGGGTCTTCCCCATGCTGCTCGCCATCCATTCACCACTTTTTCCATTTCACTGCCCCCAGACCTCTTTGTAGAGTCTGCTAGAAAAAAACATGGCTTCCTATTGACTCCCATTATACTCATTACTCAAAACGAGCATTCCAGTATTAGGATTTGCTGACTGGGTGGATCAGAGAAATGCGGTAGATATAGTATATCTTGACTTCAACAAAGCATTTGATAAAGTATTTCATACTATCCTTATTAAAAAAAATGACCAATTATGGGACTAACAAGGCTACGGTTACGTGGATTCATAACTGGTGATCATACTCAAACAGTGGTTATAAATGGTTGCACATCCAATTGGAAGAGTGTTTCAAGTGGGGTACCACAAGGCTCTGTACTGTCCCCAGCATTCAACATTTTTATAAATGATCTAGATAAGGTAACTGAAGGCAAACTAATCAAATTTACAGACCATGCTAGGCTAGGAGAGATAGCTAACACTACATAAAGGCCCCGTCACACATAGCGAGATCGCTAGCGAGATCGCTGCTGAGTCACAAGTTTTGTGACGCAACAGCGATCTCAGTAGCGATTTCGCTATGTGTGACACGTAGCAGCGATCAAGCCCCTGCTGTGAGATCGCTGGTCGTGTCGGAATGGCCTGGGCCATTTTTTGATCGTTGAGGTCCCGCTGACATCGCTGAATCGGTGTGTGTGACGCCGATTCAGCGATGTCTTCGCTGGTAACCAGGGTAAACATCGGGTAACTAAGCGCAGGGCCGCGCTTAGTAACCCGATGTTTACCCTGGTTACCATCGTTAAAGTAAAAAAAACAAACGCTACATACTTACCTTCGGCTGTCTGTCCCCCGGCGCTGTGCTTTCCTGCACTCACTGTGAGCACAGCGGCCGGAAAGCAGAGCGGTGACGTCACCGCTCTGCTTTCCGGCCGCTGTGCTCACAGCCAGACCAGAGAAGCAGAGCGCCGGGGACAGACAGCGGTAGGTAAGTATGTAGCGTTTGTTTTTTTCACTTTAACGATGGTAACCAGGGTAAACATCGGGTTCCTAAGCGCGGCCCTGCGCTTAGTTACCCGATGTTTACCCTGGTTACCGGGGACCTCGTGATCGTTGGTCGCTGGAGAGCTGTCTGTGTGACAGCTCTCCAGCGACCAAACAGCGACGCTGCAGCGATCCGGATCGTTGTCGGTATCGCTGCAGCGTCGCTATGTGTGACGGGGCCTTAAGAGAGAGAAAGGATTCAGAAGGATCTAGATAAGATTGAACAATGGATAGTGAATAATAGAATGTCATTTAACAGGGAGAAATGCAAGATTCTAAGATTCTACATATGCGCATGAAAAATGAAAATGACCTCTACAGAACAGGAGGAATAGATCTAAAGGTACCGTCACACTAAGCGACGCTGCAGCGATACCGACAACGATCCGGATCGCTGCAGCGTCGCTGTTTGGTCGCTGGAGAGCTGTCACACAGACAGCTCTCCAGCGACCAACGATGCCGGTAACCAGGGTAAACATCGGGTTACTAAGCGCAGGGCCGCGCTTAGTAACCCGATGTTTACCCTGGTTACCATCGTTAAAGTAAAAAAAACAACCACTACATACTTACCTACCGCTGTCTGTCCTCGGCGCTGTGCTTCTCTGGTCTGGCTGTGAGCACAGCGGCCGGAAACAGAGCGGTGACGTCACCGCTCTGCTTTCCGGCTGCCCGGCGCTCACAGCCAGACCAGAGAAGCAGAGCGCCGAGGACAGACAGCGGTAGGTAAGTATGTAGTGGTTGTTTTTTTTACTTTAACGATGGTAACCAGGGTAAACATCGGGTTACTAAGCGCGGCCCTGCTCTCCCGCTGACATCGCTAAATCGGTGTGTGTGACACCGATTCAGCGATGTCTTCGCTGGTAACCAGGGTAAACATCGGGTTACTAAGCGCAGGGCCGTGCTTAGTAACCCGATGTTTACCCTGGTTACCATCGTTAAAGTAAAAAAAACAACCACTACATACTTACCTACCGCTGTCTGTCCTCGGCGCTCTGCTTCTCTGGTCTGGCTGTGAGCGCCGGGCAGCCGGAAAGCAGAGCGGTGATGTCACCGCTCTGTTTCCGGCCGCTGTGCTCACAGCCAGACCAGAGAAGCACAGCGCCGAGGACAGACAGCGGTAGGTAAGTATGTAGTGGTTGTTTTTTTTACTTTAACGATGGTAACCAGGGTAAACATCGGGTTACTAAGCGCGGCCCTGCGCTTAGTAACCCGATGTTTATCCTGGTTACCAGCGAAGACATCGCTGAATCGGTGTCACACACACCGATTTAGCGATGTCAGCGGGAGAGCCAGCGACGAAATAAAGTTCTGGCCTTTCTTCCCCGACCAGCGACATCACAGCAGGGGCCTGATCGCTGCTGCGTGTCACACTGGACGATATCGCTAGCCAGGACGCTGCAACGTCACGGATCGCTAGCGATATCGTCTAGTGTGATGGTACCTTTAGCAACAGCAAGTGTGAAAAAGACGGGCATATTAAAAGATCACAGACAGCACATGAGAGAACAGTGTGATGCAGCAGAAAAAAAGGCAAATATATTTCTAGGATGTATAGATTCTAGATCACGTGAAGTAATTAATTCCCTCTACTCTACCTTGGTCAGACCTCATCTTGAGTACTGTGTCCAGTTATGAGCACCATATTTTAAAAAAGACATTGAAAAACTGGAGCAAGTTCAGAGAAGAGATACCAAGATGATGTTCGGACTGCAAAGTATTTCCTAGGAGGAGGAGTTAAAAGATCTGGGAATGTTTATCTTGCAAAAAGAAAGGCTAAGAGGACTCTTAATAGATGTCTACAAATATCTGAAGGGATGTAACAGTGTAGAGAGATCATCCTTTTTCTCGTTTGCAGTTGTGTTATGTTTGCTAATGACAGGTGTTATGAAGGCAATCCAGAAACACAGTGTGCTTAGCGATCAGAGCGCACACAGTGATCTGACAAATACCCAAAAATACAAGAACGAGCTCTGAGACGTGGAAACTCTGTAGACTGCACACCTGATCCTATCCTAAACATAACTAAAAGCGGCTGTGGATTGCGCCTAACAACTACCTAGGCAACTCGGCACAGCCTAAGAAACTAGCTAGCCTGAAGATAGAAAAATAGGCCTGACTTGCCCCAGAGAAATTCCCCAAAGGAAAAGGCAGCCCCCCACATATAATGACTGTGAGTAAGATGAAAAGACAAAACGTAGGGATGAAATAGATTCAGCAAAGTGGGGCCCGATATTCTAGGACAGAGCGAGGACAGTAAAGCGAACTTTGCAGTCTACAAAAAACCCTAAAGCAAAACCACGCAAAGGGGGCAAAAAAAAACCACCGTGCCGAACTAACGGCACGGCGGTACACCCTTTGCGTCTCAGAGCTTCCAGCAAAACAAAAGACAAGCTGGACAGAAAAAAAGCAACAAAAAAGCAAAAAGCACTTAGCTATACAGAGCAGCAGGTCACAGGAACAATCAGGAGAAGCTCAGATCCAACACTGAAACATTGACAAGGAGCAAGGATAGCAGCATCAGGCGGAGTTAAGTAATGAAGCAGTTAACGAGCTCACCAGAACACCTGAGGGAGGAAGCTCAGAAGCTGCAGTACCACTTGTGACCACAGGAGTGAATTCAGCCACAGAATTCACAACAGTACCCCCCCCTTGAGGAGGGGTCACCGAACCCTCACCAGAGCCCCCAGGCCGACCAGGATGAGCCGCATGAAAGGCACGAACAAGATCGGAAGCATGAACATCAGAGGCAAAAACCCAGGAATTATCTTCCTGAGCATAACCCTTCCATTTAACCAGATACTGGAGTTTCCGTCTAGAAACACGAGAATCCAAAATCTTCTCCACAATATACTCCAATTCCCCCTCCACCAAAACCGGGGCAGGAGGCTCAACAGATGGAACCATAGGTGCCACGTATCTCCGCAACAACGACCTATGGAATACATTATGTATGGAAAAGGAGTCTGGGAGGGTCAAACGAAAAGACACAGGATTGAGAACCTCAGAAATCCTATACGGACCAATAAAACGAGGTTTAAATTTAGGAGAGGAAACCTTCATAGGAATATGACGAGAAGATAACCAAACCAGATCCCCAACACGAAGTCGGGGACCCACACGGCGTCTGCGATTAGCGAAAAGTTGAGCTTTCTCCTGGGACAAGATCAAATTGTCCACTACCTGAGTCCAGATCTGCTGCAACCTATCCACCACAGAATCCACACCAGGACAGTCCGAAGACTCAACCTGTCCTGAAGAGAAACGAGGATGGAACCCAGAATTGCAAAAAAATGGAGAAACCAAGGTAGCCGAGCTGGCCCGATTATTAAGGGCGAACTCAGCCAACGGCAAAAAGGACACCCAATCATCCTGGTCTGCAGAAACAAAACATCTCAGATATGTTTCCAAGGTCTGATTGGTTTGTTCGGGTGGCCATTAGTCTGAGGATGGAAAGCCGAGGAAAAGGATAGGTCAATGCCCATCCTACCACAAAAGGCTCGCCAAAACCTTGAAACAAACTGGGAACCTCTGTCAGAAACAATATTCTCAGGAATGCCATGCAACCGAACCACATGCTGAAAGAACAAAGGTACCAAATCAGAGGAGGAAGGCAATTTAGCCAAGGGCACCAGATGGACCATTTTAGAAAAGCGATCACAGACCACCCAAATGACTGACATCTTTTGAGAAACGGGAAGGTCAGAAATGAAATCCATCGAAATATGTGTCCAAGGCCTCTTTGGGACCGGCAAGGGCAAAAGCAACCCACTGGCACGAGAACAGCAGGGCTTAGCCCTAGCACAAATCCCACAGGACTGCACAAAAGTACGTACATCCCGTGACAGAGATGGCCACCAGAAGGATCTAGCCACTAACTCTCTGGTACCAAAGATTCCAGGATGACCAGCCAACACCGAACAATGAAGTTCAGAGATAAGTTTATTAGTCCACCTATCAGGGACGAACAGTTTCTCTGCTGGACAACGATCAGGTTTATTCGCCTGAAATTTTTGCAGCACCCGCCGCAAATCAGGGGAGATGGCAGACACAATGACTCCTTCCTTGAGGATACCCGCTGGTTCAGATAAACCCGGAGAGTCGGGCACAAAACTCCTAGACAGAGCATCCGCCTTCACATTTTTAGAGCCCGGAAGGTACGAAATCACAAAGTCGAAGCGGGCAAAAAATAACGACCAACGGGCCTGTCTAGGATTCAAGTGCTTGGCAGACTCGAGATAAGTCAAGTTCTTATGATCAGTCAATACCACCACGCGATGCTTAGCTCCTTCAAGCCAATGACGCCACTCCTCGAATGCCCACTTCATGGCCAGCAACTCTCGATTGCCCACATCATAATTACGCTCAGCGGGCGAAAACTTCCTGGAAAAGAAAGCACATGGTTTCATCAATGAGCAATCAGAACCTCTCTGTGACAAAACCGCCCCTGCTCCAATCTCAGAAGCATCAACCTCGACCTGGAACGGAAGAGAAACATCTGGCTAACACAACACAGGGGCAGAACAAAAACGACGCTTCAACTCCTGAAAAGCTTCCACAGCAGCAGAAGACCAATTAACCAAATCAGCACCCTTCTTGGTCAAATCGGTCAATGGTTTGGCAGTGCTAGAAAAATTACAGATGAAGCGACGATAAAAATTAGCACAGCCCAGGAACTTTTGCAGACTTTTCAGAGATGTCGGCTGAATCCAATCCTGGATGGCTTGGACCTTAACTGGATCCATCTCGATAGTAGAAGGGGTAAAGATGAACCCCAAAAATGAAACTTTCTGCACACCGAAGAGACACTTTGATCCCTTCACAAACAAAGAGTTAGCACGCAGGACCTGAAAAACCATTCTGACCTGCTTCACATGAGACTCCCAATCATCTGAGAAGATCAAAATGTCATCCAAGTAAACAATCAGGAATTTATCCAGATACTCACGGAAGATGTCATGCATAAAAGACTGAAACACAGATGGAGCATTGGCAAGTCCGAACGGCATCACTAGATACTGAAAATGACCCTCGGGCGTATTGAATGCAGTTTTCCATTCATCTCCTTGCCTGATTCTCACCAGATTATACGCACCACGAAGATCTATCTTAGTGAACCAACTAGCCCCCTTAATCCGAGCAAACAAGTCAGATAACAATGGCAAGGGATACTGAAATTTAACAGTGATCTTATTAAGAAGGCGGTAATCAATACACGGTCTCAGCGAACCATCCTTCTTGGCTACAAAGAAGAACCCTGCTCCCAGTGGTGATGACGATGGGCGAATATGTCCCTTCTCCAGGGATTCCTTCACATAACTGCGCATAGCGGCGTGTTCGGGCACGGATAAATTAAATAATCGACCTTTAGGGAATTTACTACCAGGAATCAAATTGATAGCACAATCACAATCCCTATGCGGAGGTAGAGCATCGGACTTGGGCTCTTCAAATACATCCTGATAATCAGACAAGAACTCTGGGACCTCAGAAGGGGTGGATGACGAAATCGACAAAAATGGAACATCACCATGTACCCCCTGACAACCCCAGCTGGATACCGACATGGAATTCCAATCCAATACTGGATTATGGGTTTGTAGCCATGGCAACCCCAACACGACCACATCATGCAGATTATGCAACACCAGAAAGCGAATAACTTCCTGATGTGCAGGAGCCATGCACATGGTCAGCTGGGCCCAGTATTGAGGTTTATTCTTGGCCAAAGGTGTAGCATCAATTCCTCTCAATGGAATAGGACACCGCAAAGGCTCCAAGAAAAACCCACAACGTTTAGCATAATCCAAATCCATCAGATTCAGGGCAGCGCCCGAATCCACAAACGCCATGACAGAAAACGACGACAAAGAGCATATCAAGGTAATGGACAGAAGGAATTTGGACTGTACAGTACCAATGACGGCAGACCTAGCGGACCGCTTAGTGCGCTTAGGACAATCAGAAATAGCATGAGTGGAATCACCACAGTAGAAACACAGACCATTCAGACGTCTGTATTCCTGCCGTTCAACTCTAGTCATAGTCCTATCGCACTGCATAGGCTCAGGTTTAACCTCAGGCAGTACCGCCAAATGGTGCACAGATTTACGCTCGCGCAAGCGTCGACCGATCTGAATGGCCAAAGACAAAGACTCATTCAAACCAGCAGGCATAGGAAATCCCACCATGACATCCTTAAGAGCCTCAGAGAGACCCTTTCTGAACAAAGCTGCCAGCGCAGATTCATTCCACTGAGTGAGTACTGACCATTTCCTAAATTTCTGACAATATACTTCTATATCATCCTGACCCTGGCACAAAGCCAGCAAATTTTTCTCAGCCTGATCCACTGAATTAGGCTCATCGTACAGCAATCCGAGCGCCAGGAAAAACGCATCGACACTACTCAATGCAGGGTCTCCTGGCGCAAGAGAAAATGCCCAGTCTTGAGGGTCGCCGCGCAAAAAAGAAATAATAATCAAAACCTGTTGAATAGGATTACCAGAAGAATGAGGTTTCAAGGCCAGAAATAGCTTACAATTATTTTTGAAACTTAGAAACTTAGTTCTATCTCCAAAAAACAAATCAGGAATAGGAATTCTTGGTTCTAACATAGATTTCTGATCAATAGTATCTTGAATTTTTTGTACATTTATAACGAGATTATCCATTGAAGAGCACAGACCCTGAATATCCATGTCCACACCTGTGTCCAGAATCACCCAAATGTCTAGGGGGAAAAAAAAAAGTGAACACAGAGCAGAAAAAAAAAAAAAAAAAAATGATGTCAGAACTTTTTCTTTCCCTCTATTGAGAATCATTAGTTAGGCTCCTTGTACTGTTATGTTTGCTAATGACAGGTGTTATGAAGGCAATCCAGAAACACAGTGTGCTTAGCGATCAGAGCGCACACAGTGATCTGACAAATACCCAAAAATACAAGAACGAGCTCTGAGACGTGGAAACTCTGTAGACTGCACACCTGATCCTATCCTAAACACAACTAAAAGCGGCTGTGGATTGCGCCTAACAACTACCTAGGCAACTCGGCACAGCCTAAGAAACTAGCTAGCCTGAAGATAGAAAAATAGGCCTGACTTGCCCCAGAGAAATTCCCCAAAGGAAAAGGCAGCCCCCCACATATAATGACTGTGAGTAAGATGAAAAGACAAAACGTAGGGATGAAATAGATTCAGCAAAGTGAGGCCCGATATTCTAGGACAGAGCGAGGACAGTAAAGCGAACTTTGCAGTCTACAAAAAACCCTAAAGCAAAATCACGCAAAGGGGGCAAAAAAAACCCACCGTGCCGAACTAACGGCACGGCGGTACACCCTTTGCGTCTCAGAGCTTCCAGCAAAACAAAAGACAAGCTGGACAGAAAAAAAGCAACAAAAAAGCAAAAAGCACTTAGCTATACAGAGCAGCAGGTCACAGGAACAATCAGGAGAAGCTCAGATCCAACACTGAAACATTGACAAGGAGCAAGGATAGCAGCATCAGGCGGAGTTAAGTAATGAAGCAGTTAACGAGCTCACCAGAACACCTGAGGGAGGAAGCTCAGAAGCTGCAGTACCACTTGTGACCACAGGAGTGAATTCAGCCACAGAATTCACAACACAGTTGGAAACATGAGAAGCAATGAAATTAAACTGAAAGGGAGAAGATACAGATTAGACATTAGAAAAAACTTTTTGACAGTGGGGGTGATCAATGAGTGCAATAGGCTGCAATGAGAGGTGTTGAGTTCTCCTTCAATGGAAGTCTTCAAACAGGCTAAACAGACATCTCTCTGAGATAGTTTAGTTAATCCTGCATTGAGCAGGGGTATTACACAATGATCCTGGAGGTCCCTTCCAACTCTACCATTCTATGATTCTAAAATACCCTATGTTGAAATTCAATGAGTGCATCAAAACTGGTTTACTGTAGTAGTTTCCTTCATAGAGAGTTCCAGCACCTGATAATGGGGTAGAAAAACCAGATGAAATGCACTCCCATGTTGATAAAAAAAGGGTAAATTGAACAAGTTGAAAAAGAAAAAAATATATATAAAAATACTTTTTATTAAAAAGCACAATGCGTTTTGGCAGCATATACCTCCCTCAGGTGTCGTATATTTGATCGACACCTAAGGAAGGCTGGATTCAGCCGAAGCGCGTTGTGTTTTTTAATAAAAAATAAGCTAATATGCTAAGGCAAATCCTAGCACTATAGGTCCTGATTAGATGCACCTGGATAGCTATGAGTAGATCCAGGCTATGTGCTCACCGGCCAGTCAGCTGGGGAAGCGGAGCAGAGTGGATTGTATTGGAGCTGGAGAGAGACAAGCCAGAATATATCTGTGAAGAGACTGCACATGCCATGTGCACCAAACTGAAAGTATCAATGGTTGCTATAGACAATAGCTGTTTTATGTGTAGCTAGCTCAGCTATGTCTGAATGACAAGGGTCTAAATTGTTTAGTTAGAACCGACACAAGGTTAGGGATTTTATGGTTTTATTTTTGGTACTGTATAACCAATGGTAAGAAACACTATTGAGCGTGTGATATAAAAAAACCCTGTGACATTGTCTTCCCAAGAGAGTGAACCCCTACAATAGGTGTCTGATTGTGGGCAGAAAGTCTCAAAGAGCACAGGTGATTACAGTTTAAATACTGAATGTCCTGGGTAAAGGCAGCTACAGCATTGCAAAGTATGGTGGAGCTTGTTAAGCAGCTGGTCCAGGTCAATCTGCAGTTGCATCAGCAGCAGCAGTAGACCCAACAGGAAATGAAAAAAACTTTTGATTCAGCATTTTCACCCTCAGCAGCAGCATCAGCAGCAGATGGCTCTCTTGGCAGAAACTTTCCGGGTCAAAGAGATGGTACCTTCCACCTTGTCAAAATGACAGTATCTGTGTGAGGCGAATAGTATGGGAGGCCTTACAGAAAATGACTCTGGAGGATGACATCGAGGCTTTTCTGACTGTCTTTGAGAAGCTGGCAAACAGGGAGAAACTGCCCCCAGAGTAATGGGTAGAGTTGCTAGCTCCATAACTTACGGGGGAACAACAGAAAGCATTCTACGACTTTGCCCTGCAGGACGCCAAGGCATATGGCAAGCTAAAGGCAGAGATTCTGGCACATTTGGGAATAACCCTGGCAGTCAGGGCACAGCGAGTGCACCTCTGGTGTTACCACAGGGAAAAGTCTCCTCGGTCCCAGATATTCAATATGTTATATCTGATGCAAAAAATTTTACAGCCTGAGACCTGCTCCCCAGCACAGATGGTGGAAAGAGTGGTGGTGGACCGGTTTATACACTCACAACCTAAGTCCATGCAAAGCTGGGTTGCCTAAAGAGATCCCGAGAATGGAGATGATCTTATGCATCTCATTGAAAGAAAATGGTCTGTGGAGAACTCCATGAGCAATCAAGAGAGCCTGATGTCACCTATCTGCAATATCCAAAAGAAGGAGTCCAAGAACAGGTAGGCTAGGATTAAATCCTAGCACTGTAAGTCCTGATTAGGTGCACCTGGATAGCCATGACTAAAGCAAGGCCATGTGTTCACTGGTCAGTCAGCTGAGCAGAGTGTATTGTGTTGCAGATAAAGAGAGACAGAATCTCTCCAAGAAAAGACTGTTCCAGACTGCAAGTATTACTGGATGCTATTGACTTCAGTTGTTTTGTGTTGCCAAGCTGGGATAACTTAGCCAAGTCTGAATAGTTAGGGTCTATATGGTTTAGTCAGTGCTGGGATAACATTAGGGATTTAGGGATTTTATGTTTATGGTTTTGTTTCTGGAAATGGACAACCAGTGGAAATAAGCACTATTCTATGCGTGATCGTTCTGTTTGTAATCCTAGTGGCTACCCAAGAGATTGAACCCCTACATGGGTTATTCTTAATCTTGTGATAGGTAATGTAAAATTGATTGAAAAAGGAAGAAATTGATACATTGAGTTCTCATTCAACATAAGTAACTATGTAACCTGCTGCAGGGAAAGACTGTCTAGAGCTCTAGCACTGAATCAGCTGTGTGGCCTCTAGTTTCTCTGAATCATTGGGATCTCATTAGTTGTACTCCCACAAATCATAAACAAATGGGATAAACTAATAATACGTTATCACTATATGCAATGAAAATATTCCCTTTAAGAGTTTTTTTTTGAATAGTAGAACATTTTTAATCAGTTTGTGATCTCTCGAAGACAAACATGGGTGAAAGAAATATATTCAGATACAGACGTCTTAATTATAGGGTTTTTATCTGAAACTCTAAAGCAAATGTAAGCTAGCACTAGAAAGAGCAGGGCTTAAAAATAAAATCTACCACAAGTACAACAAAGCTCTTTTCAATATATACACCAGGGTGATCTGCAGAGAAATCTTTTGTCAGGTCTCCGATCCTGTCTTATTTCAAGAATGACTGACACCTTAAAAATGGTTCTTTGTTTCCCAGCTTATTCCCAAGGCTCCTTTCAACAGAAAATCACAAGCAGACAGACAGATAAAGTGTTAAATAAATAAACAACGGTATACCCAGCCACAGACATGGGAGAAAGGTTTTATTTTGTGAAATGTTCATTTTTTTTTCATGTTAGCAATGTTGAAAAATCTCAATTTGTCACACTGTGCACTGTTTTCAGTATTAAAAATACAAAAAATACTGTCACTATAAACCTGGACACTTTCCAGCTGCAGGTCATGCCATCTCCATTACAATGCCCTTATCAACTTTGCTAAATAAATAAATGTGCTCCAATTAAGATACTATTTTTATCTTAATAAAATAAAAAAACAACTGGAGTCATATACAACTCTGACCCAGTATACTGAATGTAAATTCTCAAATTTTCTAATCGCCTTTTTATTTTATCACAAGTTAATTAACTTGTTTATTTCCTGTTACTTAAGTAGTGGCTAACACTTCTCATCCAAAATAATCAGTCTCATCCAGTTTCACATTAGATCATAGTTGCCTACTCTCCCTAATTGTCAGGAGAATTAGAAGGCTCCCTGCAGCAGCCACAAGCAGAAGTCATCTGAATATATGTATTTAGTTACCATCCTAATCACCGCTGTTTCATAACAGCTAACATAACACTAAGCATTAAAAAATCTCTGTGTTAAAATTAGAAGAGTGCATAGAAATCGTGTGGCCCAATGGAAAAACTTCAAATTGGGCTTCACCTCTCTCCAAAAAAAAATATTTAGGTCAGTAGGATGGGTAACAGTGAAGAGGAAAAGGGTAACAATGTTTTGAACGTTTGATTTTCATGCTTCATATCTCATTATCCACTTCTGCTTTGAACTTGAGACTAAAAGCATTTTATAGGCAATCATCTTGAATATCTCATATTTAAATTTGACTTTCAACTATTTAGCATATGATTAGTTCTGCAGATTCTTGTCAGGTAACTGCATTGTAACTTTTATGCTCCTAAAGATCTAAATTTTATTTTTTTATTATTTTGTTAGTATTTTGTAAATCCACCTTTGGCTTTCAACACTGCCTGAATCCTTCTGGACATACTCTCTATCATATTCAAGCATGTCTCGACTGCAAATTGATCTCAGGTCTCTTCTACAAACTTGACCAAACTTGGTGCATACTAGTCGACTCACTTGGGTATGTATACAGTTTTTTCTTCAATTCTACCCACAAGTGTTTGATTGGGTTAAGATCTAGGGACTGGGAAGGCCATTCCAGCACCTATACTTCATTGTTATTGAACCCTTTCTTTGACAATCTCAAGGTATGCTTTGTGCAATTGTCCATAGCCTCTCACTTAGTATGATGGCCCCCACAGTCCCTCACTTATTATGATGGCTTCCACAGTCCTTTACTCAATATGATGGCCCCCACCGCACCTCACTCAGTATGATGGCCCCACAGTCCCTCACTCATTATGATGGCTTCCACAGTCCTTCACTCAAGATGATGGCCCCCACAGCCCTTCACTCATTATGATGGCTTCCACAGTCCTTCACTCAGTATGATGGCCCCTCAGTCCCTCACTCATTATGATGGCTTCCACAGTCCCTCACTCATTATGATGGCTTCCACAGTCCCTCACTCATTATGATGGCTTCCACAGTCCCTCACTCAATATGATGGCCCCCATAGCCCCTCACTCAGTATGATGGCCCCTCAGTCTCTCACTCATCATGATGGCCCCTCAGTCCCTCACTCATTGTGATGGCTTCCACAGTCCCTCACTCATTATGATGGCCCCACAGTCCCTCACTCATTATGATGGCTTCCACAGTCCCTCACTCATTATGATGGCTTCCACAGTCCTTCACTCAATATGATGGTCCCCACAGCCCCTCACTCAGTATGATGGCCCCACAGTCCCTCACTCATTATGATGGCTTTCACAGTCCCTCACTCAAGATGATGGCCCCCGCAGCCCCTCACTCAGTATGATGGCTCCACAGTCCCTCACTCATTATGATCGCTTCCACAGTCCTTCACTCAATATGATGGTCCCCACAGCCCCTCACTCAGTATGATGACCCCACAGTCCCTCACTCATTATGATGGCTTCCACAGTCCCTCACTCATTATGATGGCTTCCATAATCCCTCACTCATTATGATCTCTTCCACAGTCCTTCACTCATTATGATGGCTTCCATATTCCCTCACTCATTATGATGGCTTCCACAGTCCCTCACTTAGTATTATGCCCCAATAAGTATTGATATTTTGAAACAAATAAACCCTACCTATCTACCCTTGTTCCCCAGGTATGCTGCTGGGGTCTGAGCAGTGAAAGGACTGAGGCTCCGCACAGCAGGTTTGATGCAGTGACATCATCGCTCCTGACGTGTGCTGAATCTCAGAATCATAGATGCAGACTCAAAGTGAGAAATTAGCTCCTTGATCCACCATTCTATATAACAGTATAAACACATTTGCACCTAGTCTTATGAAAGTGGCAAACCTGATCCATTCTATATAAGATGCAATGATGTCAAGAGAGAGACTTCAGAGTATTAAGGTACCGTCACACTGGACGATATCGCTAGCGATCCGTGACGTTGCAGCATCCTGGCTAGCGATATCGTTCAGTTTGACACGCAGCAGCGATCAGGATCCTGCTGTGATGTCGTTGGTCGCTGCAGAAAGTCCAGAACTTTATTTTGTCGCTGGACTCCCCGCAGACATCGCTGAATCGGCGTGTGTGACGTCGATTCAGCGATGTCTTCACTGGTAACCAGGGTAAACATCGGGTTACTAAGCGCAGGGCCCCGCTTAGTAACCCGATGTTTACCCTGGTTACCAGCGTAAAAGTAAAAAAAACAAACACTACATACTTACCTTCAGCCAGTGCAGGAAGCAGAGCGCCAGGGACAGACAGCGGAAGGTAAGTATGTAGTGTTTGTTTTTTTTACTTTTACGCTGGTAACCAGGGTAAACATCGGGTTACTAAGCGCGGCCCTGCACTTAGTAACCCGATGTTTACCCTGGTTACCGGCATCGTTGGTCGCTGGAGAGCTGTCTGTGTGACAGCTCTCCAGCGTCCAAACAGCGACGCTGCAGCGATCGACATCGTTGTCGGTATCGCTGCAGCGTCGCTTAGTGTGACGGTACCTTTAGAGATGTAGAGAAAGAGTATCTCTTTGAATTGGTGCGGAAGAACTCTTGGGCTTCTGTCCCGGTTCATGAGTGAAACATCACAGAATAAAACAACCTTATTTATCAATGTCATGTAAACTTACTAGTGCACTGAAGAATGCAGCAGACCCTCATGATAAAAAACAGAGGCAGTACAGGTGCAAAATACTGGTGAACAACTACTTACACACCTACTATCCATATGGGGTGGTTGTTTAGTATTACCATTGCATATAGATAAGCCTTGTATAGAGTGCCAGTTGTATAGATACATGTAGTGCACCATGCCATCTTAGAGTTAATTGATAACACTTACATATCAAAATGTGAAAATGTATTTTGCATTGATATGTTTTAACACTATTGATTGCAACCATTTTCCCATTTTGATATGCAAGTTGTTTTATTGGTATGCACCTGTTCAGACTAGTTCTTGAGGTTTCAGTCAGTTTTTCTGTTATCTATTGTTAAAACTTAGATCAGGCGGGTTGAACAGCTCTCTGTATGTTCACACTACACAGACAGACACCCTAATGCCCCACAGCAAAACTACAGGGCCTGGATGCATCCTGCAAAGACCAAAACATGCATGAGGTCTTAATGGGTCCTTATTGCATTGCAAGTCTCTACACTAACATTAAAAGCAAATCACAGGAACAGGACATTCATCCAGAAAAAGATCAAAGAAAACACTGCCTTATAGAACAATACCTTGTAACAAAACTAATACATTGCAGGATGCAGCAGGTCCCCATGATAAAAGGCGGAAGCCCCACAGATTCAAAACACTGATGAAAAACCACTTACATGCCTACCATCCATGGTGGGTGCGGTTGCTTTGTATAACAAATGCACACATATAGCTTTTGTAAAGGGTGCCAATTAAACAAATACGTGTAGTGCACCATGCCGATATACAGCCTATTCGAGAGAAGCACTCTTCAAATCCTGAACTTTTCATGGGCTCCTTCTATGAACTCTGAGCTTTAGTTCCTCCAATACATTTTTCATTGTATTCAGGTGAGGTTATTGACTAGGCCATTCTAGCAGCTTTATTGGTGACTTATTCAATACTTATTTTACCATATGACTGACAGTCTGTTCTCCTGACTTTACTGCAGAGCTGTGTGTGATTACAACTAGCATAGAATAGCAGGGTTAAGCTTTGTCTTACTACAAACACATTTACAGCTGTAGTTGTCCTCTTATATCACTTCAGCTTCCATCTTGCAGGCAACCAGTATGGGGGAAAGGGTAGTACAGCAGAGCTGACAGCCCTGTGAGAAGGGAGCTGCAGTTGTAAATGTGTTAGTTGTAATCACATACAACTCTCGATGAGGGAAGGAGAGAAGACTGTCAGTCATTACATGTCTCACACTGGCAATACCTCCTGTTACTTAAAATAAGTTCAGAGGCAGATTCTCAAGAAAATCTATGTCCAGCTCATTGATCTTAACTAGGGTTGAGCGAAACGGATCGGACAAATTCAAAAATCGCCGACTTTTGGGAAAAAGTCGGATTTCATGAAACCCGACCCGATCCTAGTGTGGGATCGGCCATGAGGTCGGCGATCTTCGCGCCAAAGTCGCGTTTCGTATGACGCTTTCAGCGCCATTTGTCAGCCAATGAAGGAGGACGCAGAGTGTGGGCAGCGTGATGACATAGGTCTCTGTCCCCACAATCTTAGAGAAGGGCATGACAGTGATTGGCTTGCTTTCTGCGGCGTCACAGGCGCTATAAAGGGGCGTGCATGCCAGCCGCCATCTTACTTCTGCCGATCTTAGCATAGGGAGAGGTTAATGCAGCTTCATCGGAAGAAGGGATATAGTTAGGGAGGGAAGATTAACCCCCCAAACTGCTTGTGCTGTAGCGATTTCCACTGTCCAACACCACCATTTGTTTGCAGGGACAGTGGAGGCTATATTTTTGTGCATCAGCTCTGTAGCTTATTAGGCTGCCTTATAAGGCTCCCTGATAGCTGCATTGCTGTTTGCACGCTGATGTGGAAACCAACTGCTTTTTTAAAAGCAAAAATCTTGTTGCTCCTTTTTGCACAGTTATCTTGTTTATTTGTCCACACTTTTGTGTGCAGCAGTCCTTTTTATTGCTGACATACTTTTCCTGAGATCATTGTAGGGAGATTAAAATTGTACTACAGTCCTTGTATTTTTTCATATATCTTCCAGCCACTTTCTGCCACTTACATTGTGTTGTTTTATACACTGGGCCTGAGTTTTGGTTCAGTCTCCCCCTAAAAAAGGTGAGATTCAAATTCTCACAAAGTGGATATACTGAAGTCCTGTTAGTTTGTCGTATGTCAGCCAGCCACTTTCTGCCACTTAGATTGCGTTGTTATATACACTGGGCCTGAGTTTTGGTTCAGTCTCCCCCCCAAAAAAGTGAGATTTAAATTCTCAACAAGTTTATATACACCTTCTACCTTGTTTTACAGTACCATATAACAGTTGTTATTTTGGTTAGATTTTCCAAAAAATGAGGAAGTCTCGTGGAAGAGCCAGTGGGCGGTGGTTGCCAGCTGGTACTGATGATGGTGGTGGTGCATCTGGTGGTAGTGGAAAAAACACAATAGCACCTAAGGCTGGAGGTGTTGAGCCAGCGTCATCGTCTGGCTACACAAGGCCTCGGAGGCTCCCTTTTCTGGGAGTAGGAAAACAGCTTTTAAAGCCGGAGCAGCAGGAAAAAGTTTTGGCTTTCCTTGCTGACTCAGCCTCTAGGTCTTTCGCCTCCTCTTCAGAAAGTTCCAAATATAAAAGCAGCGAGTCATCAGTGGATGCTCCCAGTCAGGAACAAGATGTTTCCTTGTGTCCTTCACCCAAACCAAAAGTGAAGGATGCGTCAGGCGACAATACAGGTTACTCCATGGAGCTCTTTACACATACCATGCCTGGGTTAGAAAGGGAAATTGTTAACTGCCCATTATAAGATGAATCGAACATGGAGTGCCTGAAAAATGTCTAGCTTTTGGCCGCCTCTAACTGACTTCTCCAATTCCTCCATTTGCAGCTGCTGAATGTCCACCATAGGCCATTTTTATACCACCCTAAATGGGCTGACTCCTGCAACAGGGCAGTGGTCACCACCTGGCGCAAGCACCCGTGCATGTGCCGTTTGCCTGGACAGGTGGGTGGGCCCACTCTTGGGCGATGGCACTGGCACAGGGTCCCTCATAGTACAATGAAGTGTTTCTGACGGTGGTGGTGCACAACCAACGTCAGACACACCGTCATAATATGAGGGGCCCTGTGCCAGTACCGCCGCCCACAAGAGAGTATCCCCCTAGCTCGAACAGTGCCCTATCACTTGCAATACTTACCTCTCCCAGCTCCACCACTGTGTAGTCTGTGCTGTTAAATCCTTCAATGGCACTGCCAATACAAATTTGTTGAAATGATAGATGATAGTTAAAATATACAGGGGCTCTGGACTCCATTTAGACCAGTTAATACTTTGCGCCTACTACCACTGTCTGCTACTCAGCAGAGGAGCCCACCCTTGTACCTAGCTATGCAACCTGTTTATTTATGAACTATTTTTTTGGCAGACATTTAGCCCACTTTATTATTTGGGCCTACTAACTGTGTCTTCCACTCATTACAGTTGTCCTCTACTGAACAAAGCAATGCCGCCTGTTTAGTCCTGTTACCAATTTTGAACTGCAATTAGCCAACTTTATTATTTGGGCCTACTAACTGTGTTTCCTCCTCATCCTGCCCATTGCCCTGCCACTGCTAGATGAGTCTGCTGGTACATTGACCCAGACCACTACATTCCCCGTGCACTCTACACAGCCAGAATCTGACCCTGCTGAAAGTCAGATTCCCCTTCCCGCATGCTATACCACCTTACACGGGGACAAAGAGGAAGGTGCAGATGAAAGTGCAGGTTCCTTCATTAGGTGGGGGGGCATATTCGGTGACATCACTGGCACAGGGCCCCTCATAGTATGCAAAAGTGTCTCTGGCAGTGGGAGGCGCCACCCGCCATCAAACACACCGCCGTACTATGAGGGGCCCTATGCCAGTGCCAACGAGTGGGCCCCCCCTGCTTGCTCAGGATCACAGCACTTGCAAAGTTGAAATACTTACCTCTCCCTGCTCCACCGCCGTGACATAGTCCATGTTTCCTGGGCCCACGAAAATCTTGAGCCATCCCTACCCCCCCACAACGTTCGCCAAATGACCCCCAGTTTTCAATGCCTATTATTATAAATTAAATTAAGATTGACAAGCTTAAGTAATAAGAATTGATGTTTTTGGCATTAAAATGGTCACTGTAGGTGTTTTCCTGTCCTCCACTCACTGCCGACTTTGATTCCCCATTGACTTGCATTGGGTTTCGTGTTTCAGTCGGCCCCCTACTTTTGCAATTATCTGCCGATTTCACCCGACCCGACTTTTGACAAAGTTGGGTTTCGCGAACCCGACTCGATCCGAAAAAAGTAAAAGTCGCTCAACTCAAATCTTAACAGCTCATTTACATATTATGAAAAATGGGGATTTCTCTGGAATAAGACATCTGATCGCAAATACGAAGTTATCATTTTGTTCAACTTTCTACAACCTAAATGCTCATATAGATGGCTTATGGTAATTTATCATACTGACATATTCCCTTTAACCCCTTAGCGACCGCCGATACGCCTTTTAACGGCGGCCGCTAAGGGTACTTAAACCACAGCGCCGTTAATTAACGGCACTGTGGAAAAAGTCAATAGCGCCCCCCAGAGGCCGATTTTCTCCGGGGTCTCGGCTGCCGGGGGTAGCCGAGACCCCAGAGAACATGATTCGGGGGGGTTTTAACCCACCCCGCATTTGCGATCGCCGGTAATTAACCGTTTACCGGCAATCTAAAAAAAAAAAAAAACGCAATCTCTTTTTAATTTCTCTGTCCTCTGATGTGATCGCACATCGGAGGACAGAGAAAAGGGGTCCCAGGTGGCCCCCCAATACTCACCTAGCTCCCCCGATGCTCCTCGTGTCTCCCGGTGGGCGCAGCCATCTTCAAAATGGCGGGCGCATGCGCAGTGCGCCCGCCGGCCGGCACTGGGAGAATCTTTGGGGTCTTGGCTGCCGGGGGTAGCCGAGACCCCAAAGAGCATGATCGGGGTCGGTATTACCGACCCCTGTTTTGCGATCGCCGGTAATTAACTGTTTACCGGCGACCGCAAAAAAAAAAAAAAAAGTAAAGTGTAATTCTCTGTCCTCTGATGTGATCGCACATCAGAGGACAGAGAAATAGGGGGATTCGGGGACCCTAGCATACTCACCTAGGTCCCTGGATCCTCTTGCTGCTCCTCCTGGCCGCCGGCAGAAGAAAATGGCGGGCGCATGCCCAGTGCGCCCGCCATCTGTCTCCATCTGCCGGCCGGCAGGAGAACAGCAGTTGGGGCTAAAATTAGGGTTAGGGGTAGGGTTAGGGTTAGGGGTAGGGTTAGGGGTAGGGTTAGGGGTAGGGTTAGGGGTAGGGTTAGGGGTAGGGTTAGGGCTAGGGTTGGGGCTAAATTTAGGGTTAGGGTTGGGGCTAAATTTAGGGTTAGGGTTGGGGCTAAATTTAGGGTTAGGCTTCTTTCACACTTACGTCGGTACGGGGCCGTCGCAATGCGTCGGCCCGACATACCGACGCACGTTGTGAAAATTGTGCACAACGTGGGCAGCAGCTGTAGTTTTTCAATGCATCCGCTGCCCAATCTTTGTCCTGGGGAGGAGGGGGCGGAGTTACGGCCACGCATGCGCGGTCAGAAATGGCGGATGCGACGTACAAAAAAAGTTTCATTGAACGTTTTTTTGTGCCGACGCTCCGCCAAAACACAACTGATCCAGTGCACGACGGATGCGACGTGTGGCCATCCGTCACGATCCGTCGGCAATACAAGTCTATGGGCAAAAAACGCATCCTGCGGGCACATTTGCAGGATCCGTTTCTTGTCCAAAACGACGGATTGCGACGGAATGCCAAACAACGCAAGTGTGAAAGTAGCCTTAGGGCTAGGGTTAGGGTTGGGGCTAAAGTTAGGGCTAGGGTTTGGGCTAAAGTTAGGGTTAGAGCTGGGATTAGGGTTAGGGTTTGGATTAGGGTTGGTATTAGAGTTAGGGTTGGCATTAGGGTTACGCTTGGGATTAGGGTTAGGTTTGGGATTAGGGTTAAGGTTAGGGTTGTGATTAGGGGTGTATTGGGATTAGGGTTAGGTTTGAGGTTAGGGTTGAGATTAGGATTAGGGGTGTGTTGGATTTAGGGTTTTGATTAGGGTTATGGTTAGGGTTGACATTAGGGTTGTTTTGGGGTAAGGGTTGTGATTATGGTTAGGGTTAGTGATTAAGATTATGGATCAGGTTGGGATTAGGGTTAGGGGTGTGTTGGGGTTAGGGTTGGAGCTAGAATTGGGGGGTTTCCACTGTTTAGGTACATCAGGGGGTCTCCAAACACGACAGCCAATTTTGCGCTCAAAAAGTCAAATGGTGCTCCCTCCCTTCTGAGCTCTGTCGTGCGCCCAAACAGTGGGTTACCCCCACATATGGGGCATCAGAGTACTCGGGATAAATTGGACAACAACTTCTGGGGTTCAATTTCTCTTGTTACCCTTGTGAAAATAAATACTTGGGGGCTACAATATCTTTTTTGTGAAAAAAAAAAATATTTTTTATTTTCACGACTCTGCATTCTAAACTTCTGTGAAGCACTTGGGCATTCAAAGTTCTCACCACACATCTAGATAAGTTCCTTGGGGGGTCTAGTTTCCAAAATGGGGTCACTTGTGGGGGATTTCTACTGTTTAGGCACATCAGGGGCTCTCCAAACGCGACATGGCGTCCGATCTCAATTCCAGCCAATTCTACATTGAAAAAGTAAAACGGCACTCTTTCTCTTCCAAGCTCTGCGGTGTGCCCAAACAGTGGTTTACCCCCACATATTGGGTATCGACGTACTCAGGAGAAATTGCACAACAACTTTTGTGGTCTAATTTCTCCTGTTACCCTTGTGAAAATAAAAATTTGTGGGTGAAAAGATCATTTTTGTGTAAACAAAAGCGATTTTTTATTTTCACGGCTCTACGTTATAAACTTCTGTGAAGCACTTGGGGGTTCAAAGTGCTCACCACACATCTAGATAAGTTCCTTAAGGGGTCTAGTTTCCAAAATGGTGTCACTTGTGGGGAGTTTCCACTGTTTAGGCACATCAGGGGCTCTCTAAACGTGACATGGTGTCCGATCTCAATTCCAGCCAATTCTGCATTGAAAAAGTCAAACGGTGCTCCTTCACTTCTAAGTTCTGCGGTGCGCCCTAACAGTGGTTTACCCCCACATATGGGGTATTGGCGTATTCAGGAGAAATTGCATAACAAAATTTATGGTTACATTTCTGTTTTTACACTTGTGAAAATAAAAAAAATGGTTCTGAATTAAGATGTTTGCAAAAAAAAGTTAAATGTTCATTTTTTCCTTCCACATTGTTTCAGTTCCTGTGAAGCACGTAAAGGGTTAATAAACTTCTTGAATGTGGTTTTGAGAACCTTGAGGGTGTAGTTTTTAGAATGGTGTCACACTTCATTATTTTCTATCATATAGACCCCTCAAAATGACTTCAAATGTGATGTGGTCCCTAAAAAAAAATGGTGTTGTAAAAATGAGAAATTGCTGGTCAACTTTTAACCCTTATAACTCCCTAACAAAAAAAAATGTTGTTTCCAAAATTGTGCTGATGTAAAGTAGACATGTGGGAAATGTTATTTATTAACTATTTTTCGTGACATATCTCTCTGATTTAAGGGCATAAAAATACAAAGTTTGAAAATTGCAAAATTTTAAAAATTTTCGCCATATTTCCGTTTTTTTCATAAATAATCGCAAGTAATATCGAAGAAATGTTACCACTAACATGAAGTACAATATGTCACAAAAAAACAATCTCAGAATCAGCGGGATCCGTTGAAGCGTTCCAGAGTTATAACCTCATAAAGTGACACTGGTCAGAATTGCAAAAATTGGCCTGGTCATTAAGTACCAAATTGGCTATGTCACTAAGGGGTTAAAGTGTCCCTACCTAACATTTTTTAAGCATAGAGCAATAATAGCATTCTGGTATGCATTAATAGCATTGTGCTGATGCACAACATATGTGTTTATGTTAGCAAATACTTTGTTTAAATCGTACCACGTGCCGCTATTGGTATGGTGAACACTGTAAAAACAAATCCCGAATACAATTCTGGGAATACTGTTTTTTCTATTGCCTACAAAAAAACATATTAAAAAGGTATTCAAGAACGCAACCTCCATCACAGAAAAGCCCTTTAAGTGCAACATTTATGCAATAATTATTTCGCAAAATAACTTGTATAGTAAGCTTGATCTTTTACCGTGACACCACAAAAACGCTAGTGCATGCCCTTATCTCCAGCCTCGACTACTGCAACCTCCTACTCTCTGGACTCCCCTCTAGCACTCTGGCACCCTCCAATCCATCCTACACCCTGCTGCCCGACTAATCTACCTGTCTCCCCGCTACTCCCCAGCCTCTTCCCTATGTCAAGCCCTTGACTGGTTTCCTATCACCCAGAGACTCCAGTTCAAAACCCTCACAATGACATACAAAGCCATCCACAACCTGTCTCCTCCATATATCTGTGACATGGTCTCCCGGTACCTACCTACATGCAACCTCCGATCCTCTCAAGACCTCCTTCTCTACTCCCCTTTCATCTCTTCTTCCCACAACGGCATCCAAGACTTCTACCGTGCTTCCCCCATACTCTGGAACTCTCTACTTCAACACATCAGACTCTCACCTACCATAGAAACCTTCAAAAAGAACCTTAAGACTCACCTCAGCCTACAGCCTGCAGTGATCCTGAACTTACTGAACCGCCGCACAACCTGCCATACCCTCTCCTAGTGTTTCATCACTCATCCCCTGCAGACTGTGAGCCCTCGCGGGCAGGGTCCTCCCTCCTTATGTACCCATGTGTGTTATGAACTGGTGATTCAGAACCACAATGGACCTAGTGGTTAAGAGCACACAAAGTGACCTGAAAGTTACTAATAACATAGGACGAGCTCTGAGACGTGGGAACTCTGCTGACCGCAATCCCTAATCCTTTCATACCACACTAGAGGTAGCCGTGGAGCGCTCCTGACCAGACCTAGGCGCCTCGGGCACAGCCTGAGAAACTAGCTAGCCCTGAAGATAGAAAAATAAGCCTACCTTGCCTCAGAGAAATTTCCCAAAGGAAAAGGCAGCCCCCCACATATAATGACTGTGAGTTAAGATGAAAATACAAACACAGAGATGAAATAGATTTTAGCAAAGTGAGGCCCGACTTACTGAATAGACCGAGGATAGGAAAGATAGCTTTGCGGTCAACACAAAAACCTACAAACAACCACGCAGAGGGCGCAAAAAGACCCTCCGCACCGACTAACGGTACGGAGGTGCTCCCTCTGCGTCTCAGAGCTTTCAGCAAGCAAGAAAAACCAATATAGCAAGCTGGACAGAAAATATTGCAAACAAAAGTAACACAAGCAAAACTTAGCTTATGCAGGGTAGACAGGCCACAAGAACGATCCAGGAGAAAGCAAGACCAATACTGGAACATTGACTGGAGGCCAGGAACAAAGAGCTAGGTGGAGTAAAATAGAGCAGCACCTAACGACTTAACCTCGTCACCTGAGGAAGGAAACTCAGAAGCCGCAGCCCCACTCACATCCACCAAAGGAAGCTCATAGACAGAACCAGCCGAAGTACCACTCATGACCACAGGAGGGAGCTTGACCACAGAATTCACAACAGTACCCCCCCTTGAGGAGGGGTCACCAAACCCTCACCAGAGCCCCCAGGTCGACCAGGATGAGCCATGTGAAAGGCACGAACCAGATCGGCAGCATGGACATCAGAGGCAAAGACCCAGGAATTATCTTCCTGACCGTAACCCTTCCACTTAACCAGATACTGGAGTTTCCGTCTCGAAACACAAGAATCCAAAATCTTCTCCACTATATACTCCAACTCCCCCTCAACCAAAACCGGGGCAGGAGGATCAACGGTTGGAACCACAGGTGCCACGTATCTCCGCAACAATGACCTATGGAATACGTTATGGATGGAAAAAGAAGCTGAAAGGGTCAAACGAAAAGACACAGGATTAAGAACCTAAGAAATCCTATACGGACCAATGACACGAGGCTTAAACTTAGGAGAGGAAACTTTCATAGGAATATAACGAGATGACAACCAAACCAAATCCCCAACACGAAGTCGGGGACCCACACAGCGCCTGCGGTTAGCGAAACGTTGAGCCTTCTCCTGGGACAATGTCAAATTGTCCACTACATGAGTCCAAATCTGCTGCAACCTATCCACCACAGTATCCACACCAGGACAGTCTGAAGACTCAACCTGCCCTGAAGAGAAACGAGGATGGAAAACAGAATTGCAGAAAAACGGCGAAACCAAGGTAGCCGAGCTGGCCCGATTATTAAGGGCGAACTCAGCCAAAGGCAAAAAGGACACCCAATCATCCTGATCAGCAGAAACAAAACATCTCAGATATGTTTCCAAGGTCTGATTGGTTCGTTCAGTCTGGCCATTTGTCTGAGGATGGAAAGCCGAGGAAAAAGACAAATCAATGCCCATCCTAGCACAAAAGGCTCGCCAAAACCTCGAAACAAACTGGGAACCTCTGTCAGAAACGATGTTCTCTGGAATGCCATGTAAACGAACCACATGCTGGAAGAACAATGGCACCAAATCAGAGGAGGAAGGCAATTTAGACAAGGGTACCAAATGGACCATCTTAGAGAAGCGATCACAAACCACCCAAATGACTGACATTTTTTGAGAGACGGGGAGATCCAAAATAAAATCCATAGAGATATGTGTCCAAGGCCTCTTCGGGACCGGCAAGGGCAAAAGCAACCCACTGGCACGTGAACAGCAGGACTTAGCCCAAGCACAAATCCCACAGGACTGCACAAAAGAACGCACATCCCGCGACAGAGACGGCCACCAAAAGGATCTAGCCACCAAATCTCTGGTACCAAAGATTCCAGGATGACCAGCCAACACTGAACAATGGACCTCAGAGATAACTCTACTCGTCCATTTATCAGGGACAAACAGTTTCTCCGCTGGGCAACGGTCAGGTCTATTAGCCTGAAATTTTTGCAGCACCCGCTGCAAATCAGGGGAGATGGCAGACAAAATTACCCCCTCTTTGAGAATACCCGCCGGCTCAGGCAAACCCGGAGAGTCGGGCACAAAACTCCTAGACAGGGCATCCGCCTTCACATTTTTAGAGCCCGGAAGGTACGAAACCACAAAGTCAAAACGGGAGAAAAACAGCGACCAACGAGCCTGTCTAGGATTCAACCGTTTGGCAGACTCGAGATAAGTCAAGTTCTTGTGATCATTCAAGACCACCATGCGATGCTTAGCTCCTTCAAGCAAATGACACCACTCCTCGAATACCCACTTCATGGCCAGCAACTCTCGATTGCCAACATCATAATTACGCTCAGCAGGCGAAAACTTCCTGGAAAAGAAGGCGCATGGTTTCATCACCGAGCCATCAGAACTTCTTTGCGACAAAACAGCCCCTGCTCCAATCTCAGAAGCATCAACCTCGACCTGGAACGGGAGCGAAACATCTGGTTGACACAACACAGGGGCAGAAGAAAAACGACGCTTCAACTCTTGAAAAGCTTCCACAGCAGCAGAAGACCAATTGACCACATCAGCACCCTTCTTGGTTAAATCAGTCAACGGTTTAGCAATACTAGAAAAATTATTGATGAAGCGACGATAAAAATTAGCAAAGCCCAGGAACTTTTGCAGACTCTTCAGAGATGTCGGCTGAGTCCAATCATAAATGGCCTGAACTTTAACAGGGTCCATCTCGATAGTAGAAGGGGAAAAAATGAAACCCAAAAATGAAACCTTCTGAACACCAAAGAGACACTTTGACCCCTTCACAAACAAAGAATTCGCACGCAGGACCTGGAACACCATTCTGACCTGCTTCACGTGAGACTCCCAATCATCCGAGAAGACCAAAATATCATCCAAGTATACAATCAGGAATTTATCCAGGTACTCTCGGAAGATGTCATGCATAAAGGACTGAAACACTGATGGAGCATTAGAAAGCCCGAATGGCATAACCAGGTACTCAAAATGGCCCTCGGGCGTATTAAATGCTGTTTTCCATTCATCGCCCTGTTTAATACGCACAAGATTATACGCACCACGAAGATCTATCTTGGTGAACCAACTAGCCCCCTTAATCTGAGCAAACAAATCAGACAGCAGCGGCAAGGGGTACTGAAATTTGACCGTGATTTTATTTAGAAGGCGGTAATCAATACAAGGTCTCAGCGAACCATCCTTCTTGGCCACAAAAAAGAACTCTGCTCCCAATGGCGATGACGACGGGCGAATATGACCCTTCTCCAAGGATTCCTTTACGTAACTCCGCATAGCGGCGTGCTCAGGCACAGATAAATTAAACAGTCGACCTTTAGGAAACTTACTACCAGGAATCAAATCGATAGGACAATCACATTCCCTATGCGGAGGTAGGGCATTGGACTTGGGCTCATCAAATACATCCCGGTAATCTGACAAGAACTCTGGGACCTCAGAAGGGGTGGATGATGAAATAGACAGAAATGGAACATCACCATGTACCCCCTGACAACCCCAGCTGGACACAGACATTGATTTCCAATCCAATACTGGGTTATGGACTTGTAGCCATGGCAACCCCAACACGACCACATCATGCAGATTATGCAACACCAAAAAGCGAATATCCTCCTCATGCGCAGGAGCCATGCACATGGTCAGCTGGGTCCAGTACTGAGGCTTATTCTTGGCCAAAGGCGTAGCATCAATTCCTCTCAATGGAATAGGACACTGCAAGGGCTCCAAGAAAAACCCACAGCGCCTAGCATACTCCAAGTCCATCAAATTCAGGGCAGCGCCTGAATCCACAAATGCCATGACAGAATAGGATGACAAAGAGCAGATCAAAGTAACGGACATAAGAAATTTCGACTGTACCGTACCAATGGTGGCAGACCTAGCGAACCACTTAGTGCGCTTAGGACAATCGGAGATAGCATGAGTGGAATCACCACAGTAGAAACACAGCCCATTCTGACGTCTGTGTTCTTGCCGTTCAGCTCTGGTCAAAGTCCTATCGCACTGCATTGGCTCAGGTTTATGCTCAGATAATACCGCCAAATGGTGCATAGTTTTACGCTCACACAAGCGTCGACCGATCTGAATGGCCAAAGACATAGACTCATTCAGACCAGCAGGCATAGTAAATCCCACCATGACATCTTTAAGGGCTTCAGAGAGACCCTTTCTGAAAATTGCTGCCAGCGCACATTCATTCCATTGAGTGAGCACAGACCACTTCCTAAACTTCTGACAATATATCTCTACCTCATCCTGACCCTGACACAGAGCCAGCAAATTTTTCTCTGCCTGATCCACTGAATTAGGTTCATCATAAAGCAATCTGAGCGCCAGAAAAAACGCATCAATATTACATAATGCAGGATCTCCTGGCGCAAGGGAAAATGCCCAGTCTTGAGGGTCGCCACGTAATAAAGAAATAATGATCTTAACTTGCTGAACTGGGTCGCCAGAGGAGCGGGGTTTCAAAGCCAGAAACAGTTTACAATTATTTTTAAAACTCAAACTTAGCTCTATCTCCAGAAAACAAATCAGGAATAGGAATTCTTGGTTCTAACATAGAATTCTGAACCACAAAGTCTTGAATATTTTGTACTCTTGCAGTACAAAAGAGATGATCCACACAAGAATACAGACCTTTAATGTCCATCACTACACCTGTGTCCTGAACCACCCAAATGTCTAGGGGAAAAGAAAGACAAAACACAGTGCAAAGAAAAAAAAATGGTCTCAGAACTTCTCTTTTCCCTCTATTGAGAAGCATTAGTACTTTGGGCCTCCAGTACTGTTATGAACTGGTGATTCAGAACCACAATGGACCTAGTGGTTAAGAGCACACAAAGTGACCTGAAAGTTACTAATAACATAGGACTAGCTCTGAGACGTGGGAACTCTGCTGACCGCAATCCCTAATCCTATCATACCACACTAGAGGTAGCCGTGGAGCGCTCCTGACCAGACCTAGGCGCCTCGGGCACAGCCTGAGAAACTAGCTAGCCCTGAAGATAGAAAAATAAGCCTACCTTGCCTCAGAGAAATTTCCCAAAGGAAAAGGCAGCCCCCCACATATAATGACTGTGAGTTAAGATGAAAATACAAACACAGAGATGAAATAGATTTTAGCAAAGTGAGGCCCGACTTACTGAATAGACCGAGGATAGGAAAGATAGCTTTGCGGTCAACACAAAAACCTACAAACAACCACGCAGAGGGCGCAAAAAGACCCTCCGCACCGACTAACGGTACGGAGGTGCTCCCTCTGCGTCTCAGAGCTTTCAGCAAGCAAGAAAAACCAATATAGCAAGCTGGACAGAAAATATTGCAAACAAAAGTAACACAAGCAAAACTTAGCTTATGCAGGGTAGACAGGCCACAAGAACGATCCAGGAGAAAGCAAGACCAATACTGGAACATTGACTGGAGGCCAGGAACAAAGAGCTAGGTGGAGTAAAATAGAGCAGCACCTAACGACTTAACCTCGTCACCTGAGGAAGGAAACTCAGAAGCCGCAGCCCCACTCACATCCACCAAAGGAAGCTCATAGACAGAACCAGCCGAAGTACCACTCATGACCACAGGAGGGAGCTTGACCACAGAATTCACAACACATGTGCCTTGTTATTTGCTCACGTTTAATGTATTTGTCTATATTTGCCCGTATTCACATGTAAAGCGCCATGGAATAAATGGCGCTATAAAAATGTATAATAATAATAATGCCAACAATGGTATGTGCTGCTTATTTCAATACAGGAGGGTACAAACCATCCTGTGTCCAGCATGGGAAGCAAAATGGCAGGATTTTGTTATTTTACAATGCTGGTTCTAGAATTGGATGTATGGGAGCCTCAAAGACATAACAGAATGCTTTGATGACATGGACATAAATATGACCAGCGAGCAGCACAAAATCCAGCCATTACTCTTGTATTATAATCATTTTATAGGTGAAAAGAAAAAAGAAATATTTTCAGTTCATCCAACAGTGTGAAAAAACAGAGAACTCCATTTATCATTGACTGTGCGCAGATGAGAATTCCATGTCAGAAAAGCATGCAGCAGTGCAATAGAAAGATGATATCCAGCATCCTGTCACAAATAGAAAAAGCTAAAACGACTTTATTTAATGTGATTTATGCCACATAAGCCAGTCTCCTATTATGTTTTTAATCACATGAAAGAAAATAGTTGTTATGTTTTTTGTACTTCTGACATGCTGGATATCACCCTTCTGTTGCATTATAAACATTTCACTATACAGATGGGGTACACTTCACAAGGTTATTTCCATAATAAAAGTTATCACCTGCCCAATGAATAAGGATAAGCTGGGTCTAGAGATGAACAAACCCAAACTTGAAAGTTCGGGGTTCGTACCAGACAGTTAGTGTTCTCCGTTAAACGTTGCACAGTTCAGAGTTCCGAGGGAAGTCCGTGAGAGAGAGAATTTTTTTTCTCCAGATTCCATGTTGGGGTCTCTGCTGTTTTCAACAGGGTTCGGGTTCTGGTTCAAGTTTGGGTACAGGTGTGGTACCTGACACAAACTTTACACTACAGTTCGGGTCGGGTACTTGAACTTCCAAGGGTCTGCTCATCCCTAATGGGGTCCAATCCCTGAAAGATTGGGCTCTGAAATGTTCCACTGGATGTGAACAATGACCATGCATGTCCAGCACATCTCCTTCCTGTACTTTTTCAATTCCACTGAGAGTTTCAGAGTCCCATTTTTGGGATCAGTAGACTTATCACAAATTCTTTGTAAAAGTGATAACTTTTAGGCCCCGAGTCAACATTGCCTTTGATCTAATTTGTTTTGTCTAGCTTTGTGGGTTTTTTTTTTGTGTGCACCCAATTTATTTTTCTATTTCAACTTTTTTGAAGTCTATCTTATAGGAGTTTGTCTGTTTTTTTTTTTTTTTACTCCTCTTTTTGGGCGAACTCTAGCAATTCCAGATGTTTTTGCTCGATTCATCAATAGCAATGTTTTAAAAAGTCACAAAAATTGGTTCAACTTCACTCTCTATTTTACAGTTAGCACATTTTTGGCACCAACTTGTCGCTTTTGACATGAAAATACTTCAAGACCGGAAGAAAGCATGTTTTTTTTTTAATTATGTGCCAAATTCATAAATCATGTATGCCATTTTAATGAACTTGGAGCCAAAACAAGAAAAAATTAAAGTGACTAAAAAATGCTGAAATGGTGAATCGAGGCCTTAAAGATTGAAAAAAAAAAACCTTTAAGGACCAAACTATGTTATGCAAAGTTGCTTGCTACTTAGGTAGGAATTTTAGAAGACTTTTTTGAACAAGAATATTTTTGTCATATTATGAAACCTTTGATGTCAGAATTAATCAAGGAACGATTAAGGAATGATTTTGTGTAGGAAACACAAAAATAAAGCTGTGGTGATATTGCCTTGGTGAATTCCTGTTTCCTGATTGCTTATACAGAAGAGACACACTGGAATAAATGTTTATACTAGCAAAATAATTTTTTCCTCGTTTTGCTGTACCATATTGGATGTGACATTCTCAGGGACAAGTCACAGCATATGTGATCTGGAGACGGGGCAATTTGACAGTTTAAAATGACTACAGCTTGCCCTTTATAGAGGCTTTATTGTTTCATTCCGACTTCAAGCACTTTGGCTATTGGCAGCTAATTCTGGAGACGTGAGGCAGTTTATGATTAACTTTGCAAAGTGTCACCATAATGAACTGAGAATCTGAAGGGCAGCAGCCCTTAAACACGTGAACATGATGCAGATTAATGCAGCTTTTCATCCTAAAAGTGATGTCTCCATGTGCATAAGATAAAAAGCACAATCTCTTACTCAGATAATTAAGCCGTACTCATGTGTGAGATATAAAACTATCAGTTCGCTATAGATACTGTTGGAATATTTAATGTCGTGAGAAGGTAAAGCAGGTTTTAATAGCCTTGCCTGTACAGTTTGTATTACCATGACCTTTGCTGTAGATGTGTAATGATTTTTCTTGTTTGTGTTTGCTTTGGGCTGTTTTTGAGCTAATTTTAATAGACATATTTTGGCATTGCTGATTAGCTGTTCAGAATGTAATTTATGGCTTAGTAACACAGGCATAAATAGGAATTTATGATAAAAATTATAACATACAACTGGCCATTAGCAATGTCTAGTGACCTACACATAATGTATGAAGGAGACGCTAACCTTTGATAGCCAACTGCCTATAATTCAAGTTCATCACTGTTAATATTACTGAACATATTGAAACTGTTTTAATTAAAGGCTGTAAAAGAAATCTGTAATGTAAAAGAACGCAATTAACCTGCAGATATTTTGGTTAATGTGCAGGTTAACAGCAGGCAGGCTCGGAATTACAGTCATGGAGTTGTAGCCGGCGGTCACCCTTCAGTGCATAGTGAGCAACGTCTGTAACCGATTGTCAGTTAGTGCCGAGGTCACGGTTACAGCCACCCCTAACTGTGCACTGAGTGGTGACTAAAGCCATGCCGGACCACTAATGACTGAAAGCCCAAGCCTGCTGGAGGAACAAAGCTAATTTGATCCTTGCAGCAGGGCTTTAGGTGCCAGCGCCTCATATTTGAAGGTTAATAGCATCTTTTTTTTACCATACAAGTTTTCTTTAAAGCTAAAACGTAGAAGATTTTTCACTTTAAGATTATAGAAGTCGATTATATTCCTTGGTCTTTAAAGGAAAGTCTATATTTTTATTTCTAGTTAGAATAATTAGATCCAAAGACTAGAGATGAATGAAGCTTCCAAGGTTCGGTTTGACTTCGGTTCGCCGAATGTTCCAATGTTCGCTGTGAGCATATTCGTTGAACGGTTCGACGAACATACCCAAACCCTATTAGATTCAATGGGAGGCCAAACCAAATGTGTACTCCACATCTTAAGGGGTGACAAAAACCTTCCCAAACAGATAAAATTAGGGGCAGACAGCATGAAAAGTTGCATCAATTGACCTACAGCATAAATTTGCTAATGGCACAGCAGCAATCAGCCACTTTTTATGGTGTCTTCCCTTAATTTTATCTGTTCAGGAAGATTTTTGGCACCCCTTAACCCCTTCATGACCCAGCCTATTTTGACCTTAAAGACCTTGCCGTTTTTTGCAATTCTGACCAGTGTCCCTTTATGAGGTAATAACTCAGGAACGCTTCAACGGATCCTAGCGGTTCTGAGATTGTTTTTTCGTGACATATTGGGCTTCATGTTAGTGGTAAATTTAGGTCAATAAATTCTGTGTTTATTTGTGATAAAAACGGAAATTTGGCGAAAATTTTGAAAATTTCGCAATTTTCACATTTTGAATTTTTATTCTGTTAAACCAGAGAGTTATGTGACACAAAATAGTTAATAAATAACATTTCCCACACGTCTACTTTACATCAGCACAATTTTGGAAACAAAATTTTTTTTTTGCTAGGAAGTTATAAGGGTTAAAATTTGACCAGCGATTTCTCATTTTTACAACGAAATTTACAAAACCATTTTTTTTAGGGACCACCTCACATTTGAAGTCAGTTTGAGGGGTCTATATGGCTGAAAATACCCAAAAGTGACACCATTCTAAAAACTGCACCCCTCAAGGTGCACAAAACCACATTCAAGAAGTTTATTAACCCTTCAGGTGCTTCACAGCAGCAGAAGCAACATGGAAGGAAAAAATGAACATTTAACTTTTTAGTCACAAAAATGATATTTCAGCAACAATTTTTTTATTTTCCCAATGGTAAAAGGAGAAACTGAACCACATAAGTTGTTGTCCAATTTGTCCTGAGTACGCTGATACCTCATATGTGGGGGTAAACCACTGTTTGGGCGCAGGGCTTGGAAGGGAAGGAGCGCCATTTGACTTTTTGAATGAAAAATTGGCTGCACTCTTTAGCGGACACCATGTCACATTTGGAGAGCCCCCGTGTGCCTAAAAATTGGAGCTCCCCCACAAGTGACCCCATTTTGGAAACTAGACGCCCCAAGGAACTTATCTAGATGCATAGTGAGCCCTTTAAACCCCCAGGTGCTTCACAAATTGATCCATAAAAATGATAAAGTACTTTTTTTTCACAAAAAAAGTTTTTTAGCCTCAATTTTTTCATTTTCAAATGGACAACAGGATAAAATGGATCCTAAAATTTGTTTGGCAATTTCTCCTGAGTACACCGATACTTCACATGTGGGGGTAAACCACTGTTTGGGCACATGGTAAGGCTCGGAAGGGAAGGAGCGCCATTTGACTTTTTGAATGGAAAATTATCTCCATCGTTAGCGGACACCATGTCGCGTTTGGAGAGACCCTGTGTGCTTAAACATTGGAGCTCCCCCACAAGTGACCCCATTTTGGAAACTGGACCCCCCAAGGAACTTATCTAGATGCCTAGTGAGCACTTTAAACCCTCAGGTGCTTCACAAATTGATCCGTAAAAATGAAAAAGTACTTTTTTTTCACAAAAAATTTATTTTCGCCTCAATTTTTTCATTTTCACATGGGCAACAGGATAAAATAGATCCTAAAATTTGTTGAGCAATTTCTCCCGAGTACGCCGATACCTCATATGTGGGGGTAAACCACTGTTTGGGCACACGGCAGGGCTCGGAAGGGAAGGCGCACCTTTTAACTTTTTGAATGGAAAATTAGCTCCAATTGTTAGCGGACACCATGTCGCATTTGGAGAGCCCCTGTGTGCCTATGCAATGGAGCTCCCCCACAAGTGACCCCATTTTGGAAACTAGACCCCCCAAGGAACTTATCTAGATGCATACTGAGCACTTTAAACCCCCAGGTGCTTCACAGAAGTTTATAATGCAGAGCCATGAAAATAAAAAATAATTTTTCTTTTCTCAAAAATGATTTTTTAGCCTGGAATTTCCTATTTTGCCAATGGTAATAGGAGAAATTGGACCACAAATGTTGTTGTCCAGTTTGTCCTGAGTATGCAGATACCCCATATGTGGGGGTAAACCACTGTTTGGGCGCACGGCAGGGCTCAGAAGGGAAGGCACGCCATTTGGCTTTTTAAATGGAAAATTATCTCCAATCATTAGCGGACACCATGTCGCGTTTGGAGAGCCCCTGTGTGCCTAAACATTGGAGATCCCCCACAAATTACCCCATTTTGGAAACTAGACCCCCAAAGGAACTAATCTAGATGTGTAGTGAGGACTTTGAACCCCCAAGTGCTTCACAGAAGTTTATAACGCAGAGCCATGAAAATAAAAAAAAAAATTATTTTCTCAAAAATGAATTTTAGCCCGCAATTTTTTATTTTCCCAAGGGTAACAGGAGAAATTTGACCCCAAAAGTTGTTGTACAGTTTCTCCTGAGTACGCTGATACCCCATATGTGGGGGTAAACCACTGTTTAGGCACATGCTGGGGCTCGGAAGTGAAGTAGTGACGTTTTGAAATGCAGACTTTGATGGAATGCTCTGTGGGCGTCACGTTGCGTTTGCAGAGCCCCTGATGTGGCTAAACAGTAGAAACCCCCCACAAGTGTCCCCATTTTGGAAACTAGACCCCGAAAGGAACTTATCTAGATGTGAGGTGAGCACTTTGAACCCCCAAGTGCTTCACAGAAGTTCATAACACAGAGCAGTGAAAATAATAAATACGTTTTCTTTCCTCAAAAATAATTTTTTAGCCCAGAATTTTTTATTTTCCCAAGGGTTACAGGAGAAATTGGACCACAAAAGTTGTTGTCCAGTTTCTCCTGAGTACGCTGATGCCCCATGTGTGGGGGTAAACCACTGTTTGGGCACACGTGGGGGCTCAGAAGGGAAGTAGTGACTTTTGAAATGCAGACTTTGATGGAATGGTCTGCGGGCGTCACGTTGCGTTTGCAGAGCCCCTGGTGTGCCTAAATAGTAGAAACCCCCCACAAGTGACCCCATTTTGGAAACTAGACCCCCAAAGGAACTTATCTAGATGTGTGGTGAGCACTTTCAACCCCCAAGTGCTTTACAGAAGTTTATAACGCAGAGCCGTGAAAATAATAAATACGTTTTCTTTCCTCAAAAATAATTTTTTAGCCCAGAATTTTTTATTTTCCCAAGGGTTACAGGAGAAATTGGACCAAAAAAGTTGTTTTCCAGTTTCTCCTGAGTACGCTGATGCCCCATGTGTGGGGGTAAACCACTGTTTGGGCACACGTGGGGGCTCAGAAGGGAAGTAGTGACTTTTGAAATGCAGACTTTGATGGAATGGTCTGCGGGCGTCACGTTGCGTTTGCAGAGCCCCTGGTGTGCCTAAACAGTAGAAACCCCCCACAAGTGACCCCATTTTGGAAACTAGACCCCCCAAGGAACTTATCTAGATATGTGGTGAGCACTTTGAACCCCCAAGTGCTTCACAGACGTTTACAACGCAGAGCCGTGAAAATAAAAAATCATTTTTCTTTCCTCAAAAATGATGTTTTAGCAAGCAATTTTTTATTTTCTCAAGGGTATCAGGAGAAATTGGACCCCAGTAATTGTTGCCCAGATTGTCCTGAGTATGCTGGTACCCCATATGTGGGGGTAAACCACTGTTTGGGCACACGTCGGGGTTCGGAAGTGAGGGAGCACCATTTGAATTTTTGAATACAAGATTGGCTGGAATCAATGGTGGCGCCATGTTGCGTTTGGAGACCCCCTGATGTGCCTAAACAGTGGAAACCCCTCAATTCTACCTCCAACACTAACCCCAACACACCCCTAACCCTAATCCCAACTGTAGCCATAACCCTAATCACAACCCTAACCCCAACACACCCCTAACCACAACCCTAACCCCAACACACCCCTAACCCTAACCACAACCCTAATTCCAACCCAACCCTAAGGCTATGTGCCAATGTTGCGGATTCGTATGAGATTTTTCAGCACCATTTTTGAAAAATCCGCGGGTAAAAGGCACTACGTTTTACCTGCGGATTTTCCGCGGATTTCCAGTGTTTTTTGTGCGGATTTCACCTGCGGATTCCTATTGAGGAACAGGTGTAAAACGCTGCGGAATCCGCACAAAGAATTGGCATGCTGCGGAAAATACAACGCAGCGTTCCCGCGCGGTATTTTCCGCACCATGGGCACAGCGGATTTGGTTTTCCATATGTTTACATGGTACTGTAAACCTGATGGAACACTGCTGCGGATCCTCAGCCAAATCCGCACCGTGTGCACATACCTTTAGAATTAGGCTATGTGCACACGCTGCAGAAAATGCTGCGGATCCGCAGCAGTTTCCCATGAGTTTACAGTTCAATGTGAACCTATGGGAACCAAAAATCGCTGTACACATGCTGCGGAAAAACTGCACGGAAACGCAGCGGTTTACATTCCGTAGCATGTCACTTCTTTCTGCGGACTCCGCAGCGGTTTTACAACTGCTCCAATAGAAAATCGCAGTTGTAAAACCGCAGTGAAATGCGCAGAAAAACCGCGGTAAATCCGCCATAAATCGGCAGCGGTTTAGCACTGTGGATTTTTCAAATCCGCTGCGGAAAAATCCGCATAGGACCAGAATATGTGCACATACCCAAACCCTACCCCTAACCCTAACCCTACCCCTAACCCTAACCCTACCCCTAACCCTACCCATAACCCTAACCCTAGTTCTTACCCCAACCTTAGTGAAAAAAAAAAAAATTCTTTATTTTTTTTTATTGTCCCTATCTATGGGGGTGACAAAGGGGGGGGTCATTTACTATTTTTTTTATTTTGATCACTGAGATAGGTTATATCTCAGTGATCAAAATTCACTCTGGAACGAATCTGCCGGCCGGCAGATTCGGCGGGCGCACTGCACATGCGCCCGCCATTTTGGAAGATGGCGGCGCCCAGGAAAGAAGACGGACGGACCTTGGGCGGCTAGGTAAGTATAAGGGGGGGAGATCAGGGCACGGGGGGGGGCGTCGGAGCACGGGGGGGTGGATCGGAGCATGGGGGGGTGGATCGGAACACGGGAGGGAGGATTGGAGCACGGGGGAGGATTGGAGCACGGGGTGAGGGATCGCTGTGCGGGGGGGTGGATCTGAGCACGGGGGGGGATCGGAGTGCGGGGGGGTTTGATTGGAGCGCGGGGGGTCTGATTGGTGCACGGGGGGAGCGGGCAGGAGGACGGGGGAGCGGAGCACAGGACGGAGGGGAGCGGACCACAGATCGGGGGACTGGGGGGGCGATCGGAGGAGTGGGGTGGGTGCACATAAGTGTTTCCAGCCATGGCCGATGATATTGCAGCATCGGCCATGGCTGGATTGTAATATTTCACCAGTTTTTTAGGTGAAATATTACAAATCGCTCTGATTGGCAGTTTAACTTTCAACAGCCAATCAGAGCGATCGTAGCCACGAGGGGGTGAAGCCACCCCCCTTGGGCTAAACTACCACTCCCCCTGTCCCTGCAGATCGGGTGAAATGGGAGTTAACCCTTTCACCCGGCCTGCAGGGACGTGATCTTTCCATGACGCATATGCTGCGTCATGGGTCGGAATGGCACCGACTTTCATGACGCAGCGTATGCGTCAAAGGTCGGGAAGGGGTTAAGGTGCTGTGCATATCTTTGGTTTGGCCTCTCATTGAATCTAATGGGGTTCAGGTATGTTCGTTAAACCGTTCAGCAAACCTGTTTGGTGAACATTGGGATGTTTGGCAAACCAAACCTTGAAAGATTCGCTCATCTCTACTAAAACCAACCTTTAACCCCTTAGTAACGGAGCCAAATTTTTGAAATCTGTCCAGTGTCACTTTATGTGGTAATAACTCTTCAACCCTTCAACAAATCCCAGTGATTTTGAGATTGTTTTTTCATGACACATTATACTTTATGATAATGGTAAATTTAGGTCAATATGTTTTGTGTTTATTTATAAAAAATATAAAAAGTTTGAGAAATATTAAAAAATTAGCAATTTTCTAAATTTGAATGATTATCCCTTTAATCCAGATGGTCATACCACAGCAAACCATTAACAAATAACATTTCCCACATGTCGGCTTTACATCAGGACCAAATGTAAAATGTTATTTTGTTAGCATTTTAGTAGTTTTAAAAATGGAGCCGTAATTTTTCATTTTTTTTCAAGGAAATTTACAAAAATTTTTAGGGACTTATCCATGTTTGAAGTGCCTTTAGGGGTCTCATATATTGGGAAACCCCCAAACGTGATACCATTTTAAAAACAGCACCCCCTGACATATTGAAAACTGCAGTCAGGTAGTTTATTAACTCTTCAGGTTCGTTACAGGAATTAATGCAAAGTGGTATGACAGAAATGAAAATGTGTATTTTTACCACCTAAATGTCTCTAACTTGTGAACAGATTACTACAGCCGGCAGACTCTAGGGCCACTATTTGGTCATGAATTGCCATGGCAAATATGAGGACTATACAATCATGATCTGAGGGCACCAATTTGGATAAAGAGGAAGCCCCTACACTCTGTTAACCATTTATAATGATTTAGTCACTATTGACAGCAGCATCTATGGGGTTAAACAGATTTGGATGGGGCAAACAGTGATCGTGGCTGATAGAGCAAGTAGTCAGCTATAGTGGACAGCTGACAGCTGCTGGATTGTCACCTGTGTGGGGAGGATATTCTCTTATATCTCAGGTCAGTTAAAAGACGTATTGGCCATCATTAAGGGGTTAAATCTAATTTCAGGCAGCACCTGAAAAGCTCAGTAGAAAGCTAAATTTGTTGCTCCGACTCTTACTGTGTCTCACCTGTCTCTACTTCCAGATCAAGTCTTATCATAGAGAACATGCCCTCTCATTAAATCATCGCCTCCAACGGGGTGTCACTTCAGACAGTAAATGGATCACGAGAGACATTTCTTAGCATTTCATGTGTTTCAGCCAGGAACAGGAATTAGAGACCAACGTTGGACCCTGGGAGTGTTGGAATGGGAGCGGCGGGTGAACAGTTCAAAACAACTCTGTGACCTTAACCAAAAAATTGTTGACTGGATGGCCCCATTAATTAAAAAAAAGTAAATACACTTGGAATATAACAGTGTTAAAACGTAAGCAAATCTTACAATCTATCAACTGCAGGAACAAAGGGGCATATTCCATAAAAGCAAACCACATTACTGGTATGAAACCCTTGAAGCAAGACTCCTGCTCTACTTGGTCACAGCTCCTTTGCTATTAAGTGATAAGAACAAGTATAGAGATATGGGCAGCACTCCCTTTTCTGGATTCAATCTTTTATTCAAAGCAATTAAAACATGGCAGTGGGAGAAATATACAGAGACAACAATCGGTTTCACTGTTGTCTCTGCACATTTCTGCTGCCGCCATGTTTTAATCGCTTTGAAAAAACTATTGCATCAGGAATGGTGAGTGCCGCCCATTGTTTTTCTATAGAGATTTTGTTGCAATGCATTTTCTGGTAGCACCCGAGTTCCTTTCTTCTCCACCAGATTTCCATGGAGCTGATCAGCAAGTCACACTGATACTAACGTGCTGGTCCTGGTGCCCGGCTCATTTTCTTTAACTGACTGACAACAAGTATAGAGATATTCTCTCCAGAAGAACTGCATTATTAGAAAATATATTAATTGGATAATTATAATTGAACCAATAGTCATAAATATAGTGGAGTGGGGAAACAAACACCAGGCCCCGCTATCCTACGTGACAAAATCTAACCACATATTGGGGACCTAATCTTTTTTTTGCTGCATTTCTGTCTCATTTTTTATGAGCTACACCGTACTTAATACTTGAAGAAGAACAGAAAAAGTGAAGCAGTATGATAAATTGCTACATTAATATCAAAATGTATATTGTGAAATTGTGGTGCAGAGCTCAGCTCAGAAGTATCAAACTCACGATTTTCACATTTTTCTTCAACAATTATGATTGATAGAATTGATGGCAATATAATGACAATTAGTAATAAAATTACAATACAGGTGTGCCTTTGGTAATAGCTTCATTTATAACTGCTGATTGACAAAAAAGTGGCAAATATTGTAGCGCGTATTAGTTGTAAATCATGTCATGCACCTCTGTAAGATGTAAATAGAGGAAAAGAAGTCCTGCATGGTATTGAATTATGTCTGCCTGCCAATATTTGCTGTTATAACAGTTTATATGTATATACAACTCCGTAGAGTGGTTCATCGTTCAAGAACAGTTCAAGGAATACAGGCAGGGGCGTAACAACTGCGGTCGCAGGGGTCGCGACTGCGACGGGGCCCACAGTGTTTTCAGGGCCCGCCCAGTCCAGCAAACAAGTAGCAGGGGAAGGAGACAAGTCACGCACGCATCCTGCTGGCCACGCCCACAGCTTCCCCAGACTTTCAGCAGTGTGCGGCGAGTGGGCGTGTCCGTGAAGGACATGTGACCTAGCAGAAGGGCTGTGCGTGTCACTGACTGAAGCTGGAGAGATGGCAGGCATTAGCTGGTGAGTGATGTGCTGCTTACACCTGACACACACACACACACACACCTACCTGTTCTATGCGCACAGGACCTGTGATGAGGTCACAGGAGGGGAGGAGTCAGGGGTCACATGATCAGTGGCCTCAGTGTATGCACTATGCAGGACTCTGCTGTGCTTGATTGTCATGGTGCTGAATGAGGGGATGTTTATGTAACAGAGCCGTGTGTGTACAAGGTGTACAGAGCGGAGCCGTGTATGTATGTAGTGGAGCAAGGTGTACGGAGCGGAGTCAGGTGTGTACAAAGCTGAGCCGTGGGTGAAAGAGGTGAGCGGATTCGTGTATGTATGGGGTGTATGGAGTGGTGCGGCGTGTGTAAGAGGTGTATGGAGCGGAGCCGCGTGTGTACAAGGTGTACGGTGCAGAGCCGCGTGTGTACAAGGTGTAAAGAGCGCAGCCGCATGTGTACAAGGTGTAGGGAGCGGAGCCGCGTATGTACAAGGTGTAGGGAGCGGAGCCACGTGTGTACAAGGTGTAGGGAGCGGAGCCGCGTATGTACAAGGTGTACGGAGTTCTCGGAGCGAAGCCGTGTGTTCAAGGTGTAGGGATCGGAGCCGCGTGTGTACAAGGTGTAGGGAGCGGAGCCACGTGTGTACAAGGTGTACGGAGCGGAGCCGTGTGTGTTCAAGGTGTAGGGATCGGAGCCGCGTGTGTACAAGGTGTACGGAGCGGAGCCGTGTGTGTACGGGTTCTCGGAGCGAAGCCGTGTGTGTACGGGCTGTACACGGTTGTGGGCAGAGCCCAGCATGTGCACTGTGGGGGAGTATTGCGTGTACTTGCCAGTGTCAGAATGTGCAGTGCATATGCTCCAGAGCCAACCAGTACACCCAATACACCCCCACACTGCACAGGTCTGGAAATGACGCACTGCAGCGTCATACCAGGAAGAAACAGCACACAGAGTTCAAACGCCGGGAGTGCGCTTGGAATTAGAGCGAGGGAGGACATATTACTATAGGGACATGTTAATTATAAAATCATTTTTCTCAGCGAGTACAGGGCAGTATTAGGTCAGACTACACAACATTGCAACACGACTATAGTGTGCGAAATGAATAGGGAAAATGTGAATTTCGGTGGGAAATATTTTGGCGCGGGGGGGCCCCATTTGAAAGTTCGCATCGGGGCCCCTCACTTTGTAGTTACGCCACTGAATACAGGCACAGATGATGGTGGTTGCAGGTTCTCACATGGGGCAGAGGCTTCAATTGAACAGCATAAACATAAGTAGTCTGACATTTGCAACTTTTCACGGCCTGGCACAGTTTCCGTGTCAGCACGCAATTGTGTGCAGTTTCTCTCTTGGTCATCTCACTCTGGAAAACAATGCTCTGCTCTCAACTCTCACAGTTATCATTTAACAGCACATCGCACTCGGGTACCAGGTCCCTCATCAGTTTTGTTATGGCAGACCTCTTAACTCACAAACAGATGTGGTTTGTACACACAATAATAAGCCTTTTCTGCTCCCCACTGTGATGGCGCTCCCTGTTTTTTCTCTCTAGTGTAGGTACTCTTTTGTAGATTGGCTGTTTTCTTACACCAAAGGCAAACTAAAGTAAAGGTTTGTGCACCCCTGTTCAAAACTATTGTTATTGGGAACAGTTAAGCAAGTTGTAGATGAAATGATTTCTAAAACACCTAAATTTAAAGATGTCACTTTTCTTTTGTATTTTAGAAAAAATATAAATATATATATTTTCATCTTTTACATTACAAAAAGGAAAATGGGCTAATGCAAAAGTTAGGGAACCCTGCATGGCTAGTACCTAGTAGCACCCCCTTTTGAAAGTATCACAGCTTATAAACCCTTTTTGTAGCCAGTCAAAGGTCTTTCGATTTTTGTTTGAGCGATGTTCATCCATTTCTCCAGTTCTGTGAGATTCCTGGGTCATTTTGCATGCACTTCTATTTTGAGTTCTAGACACAGGTTTTCAATGATGTTTAAATCAGGGGACTGTGAGAGCCATTGCAAAACCTTCAGTTTGCGCCTTTTGAGGTAGTCGATCGTGGTTTTCAAGAGAATGCCAAGAGTGTGCAAAGCATTCATCAAAGAAAAAGGTGGCTACTTTGAAGAACCTAGAATATAAGACATAATTTCAGTGTTAATTCATAGTTTTGATGCCTTCAGTGTGAATGTACAATTTTCATAGTCATGAAAATACAGAAAAATCTTTAAATGAGAAGGTGTGTCCAAAATTTTGCTCTGTACTGTATCTGTTGTGAATTCTGTGGCAGAGCTCCCTCCTGTGGTCACAAGTGGTACTTTGGCTGATTCTCTCTGGGAGCTTCCGTTTGTGGAGGAAAGTGGTACTGCGGCTTCTGAGTTTCCTCCCTCAGGTGATCTGGTGAGGTCGTTAGGTGCTTCTCTACTTAACTCCACCTAATGCTTTGATCCATGCTTCCTGTCAATGTTCCAGTGTTGGACTTGTTTTTCCCTGGATCATTCCTGTGGCCTGCTGCTCTGCATAGCTAAGTTCTTCTTTGCTATTTGTTTGCTATTTTTTCTGTCCAGCTTGTCTAATTGTTTTGCTGGAAGCTCTGGGACGCAAAGGGTGTACCTCCGTGCCGTTAGTTCGGTACGGAGGGTCTTTTTGCCCCCTTTGCGTGGTTTTCTTTAGGGTTTTGTGTAGACCGCAAAGTTATCTTTCCTATCCTCGCTCTGTTAAGAAAGTCGGGCCTCACTTTGCTGAATCTATTTCATCCCTACGTTTGTCTTTTCATCTTAACTCACAGTCATTATATGTGGGGGGCTGCCTTTTCCTTTGGGGGATTTCTCTGAGGCAAGGTAGGCTTATTTTCTATCTTCAGGCTAGTTAGTTTCTCAGGCTGTGCCGAGTTGCATAGGCAGAGTTAGGCGCAATCCACGGCTGCCTCTAGTGTTGTTTGGAGAGGATTAGGGATTGCGGTCTGCAGAGTTCCCACGTCTCAGAGCTCGTTCTATTATTTTGGGTTATTGTCAGATCACTGTATGTGCGCTGACCTCTATGTCCATTGTGATACTGAATTGCCTTTCACAACAGTACAGGAAGCCTAAAGTGCTAATGATTCTCAATAGAGGGAAAAAAGAAGTTCTGAGACCATTTTTTTTCTTTGCACTGTGTTTTGCCTTTTTTTTCCCCTAGACATTTGGGTGGTTCAGGACACAGGTGTAGCAATGGACATTAAAGGTCTGTCTTCATGTGTGGATCAGCTCACGGCAAGAGTTCAAAATATTCAAGATTTTGTGGTTCAGAATTCTTTCTTAGAACCGAGAATTCCTATTCCAGATTTGTTTTTTGGAGATAGAACTAAATTTCTGAGTTTCAAAAATAATTGTAAACTATTTCTGGCTTTGAAACCTCGCTCCTCTGGTGACCCAGTTCAACAGGTTAGGATCGTCATTTCTTTTTTGTATGGCGACCCTCAGGACTGGGCATTTTCTCTTGCGTCAGGAGATCCTGCATTAAGTAATATCGATGCGTTTTTCCTGGCGCTTGGATTGCTGTACGATGAGCCTAATTCAGTGGATCAGGCAGAAAAAAATTTGCTGGCTCTTTGTCAGGCTCAGGATGAGATAGAGGTATATTGCCAGAAATTTAGAAAGTGGTCCGTGCTCACTCAATGGACTGAATCTGCGCTGGCAGCTATGTTCAGAAAGGGTCTCTCTGAAGCCCTTAAGGATGTCATGGTGGGATTTCCTATGCCTGCTGGTTTGAATGAGTCTATGTCTTTGGCCATTCAGATCGGTCGACGCTTGCGTGAGCGTAAATCTGTGCCCTATTTGGCGGTATTACCTGAGATTAAACCTGAGCCTATGCAGTGCGATAGGACTTTGAACAGAGTTGAACGGCAAGAACACAGACGTCTGAATGGGCTGTGTTTCTACTGTGGTGATTCCACTCATGCTATCTCTGATTGTCCTAAGCGCACTAAGCGGTTCGCTAGGTGTGCCACCATTGGTACAGTACAGTCAAAATTTCTTCTGTCCGTTACCTTGATCTGCTCTTTGTCATCGTATTCTGTCATGGCGTTTGTGGATTCAGGCGCTGCCCTGAATTTGATGGACTTGGAATATGCTAAGCGTTGTGGGTTTTTCTTGGAGCCCTTGCAGTGTCCTATTCCATTGAGAGGAATTGATGCTACGCCTTTGGCCAAGAATAAGCCTCAATACTGGACCCAGCTGACCATGTGCATGGCTCCTGCACATCAGGAGGTTATTCGCTTTCTGGTGTTGCATAATCTGCATGATGTGGTCGTGTTGGGGTTGCCATGGCTACAAGCCCATAATCCAGTATTGGATTGGAAATCCATGTCGGTGTCCAGCTGTGGTTGTCAGGGGGTACATGGTGATGTTCCATTTCTGTCAGTTTCGTCATCCACCCCTTCTGAGGTTCCAGAGTTCTTGTCTGATTACCGGGATGTATTTGATGAGCCCAAGTCCGATGCCCTACCTCCGCATAGGGATTGTGATTGTGCTATCAATTTGATTCCTGGTAGTAAATTCCCAAAAGGTCGACTGTTTAATTTATCCGTGCCTGAGCACACCGCTATGCGCAGTTATGTGAAGGAATCCCTGGAGAAGGGGCATATTCGCCCGTCATCGTCGCCATTAGGAGCAGGATTCTTTTTTGTAGCCAAGAAGGATGGTTCGCTGAGACCTTGTATAGATTACCGCCTTCTTAATAAGATCACTGTTAAATTTCAGTACCCCTTGCCATTGTTATCGGATTTGTTTGCTCGGATTAAGGGGGTTAGTTGGTTCACCAAGATAGATCTTCGTGGTGCGTATAATCTGGTGCGAATCAGGCGAGGCGATGAATGGAAAACTGCATTTAATACGCCCGAGGGTCATTTTGAGTATCTAGTGATGCCATTCAGACTTGCCAATGCTCCATCAGTGTTTCAGTCCTTTATGCATGACATCTTCCGAGAGTACCTGGATAAATTCCTGATTGTGTACTTGGATGACATTTTGATCTTCTCGGATGATTGGGAGTCTCATGTGAAGCAGGTCAGAACGGTTTTTCAGGTCCTGCGTGCTAATTCTTTGTTTGTGAAGGGATCAAAGTGTCTCTTTGGTGTGCAGAAGGTTTCATTTTTGGGGTTCATCTTTTCCCCTTCTACTATCGAGATGGATCCTGTTAAGGTCCAAGCCATCCATGATTGGACTCAGCCGACATCTCTGAAAAGTCTGCAAAAGTTCCTGGGCTTTGCTAATTTTTATCGTCGCTTCATCTTCAATTTTTCTAGTATTGCCAAACCATTGACCGATTTGACTAAGAAGGGTGCTGATTTGGTCAATTGGTCTTCTGCTGCTGTGGAAGCTTTTCAAGAGTTGAAGCGTCGTTTTTCTTCTGCCCCTGTGTTGTATCAACCAGATGTTTCTCTTCCGTTCCAGGTCGAGGTTGATGCTTCTGAGATTGGAGCAGGGGCTGTTTTGTCGCAGAGAGGTTCTGATTGCTCAGTGGTGAAACCATGCGCTTTTTTTTCCAGGAAGTTTTCGCCTGCTGAGCGAAATTATGATGTGGGCAACCGAGAGTTGCTGGCCATGAAGTGGGCATTCGAGGAGTGGCGTCATTGGCTTGAAGGAGCTAAGCATCGCGTGGTGGTATTGACTGATCATAAGAACTTGACTTATCTCGAGTCTGCTAAGCGTTTGAATCCTAGACAGGCTCGTTGGTCGCTGTTTTTTGCCCGTTTTGACTTTGTGATTTCGTACCTTCCGGGCTCTAAAAATGTGAAGGCGGATGCTCTGTCTAGGAGTTTTGTGCCCGACTCTCCGGGTTTATCTGAGCCCGCGGATATCCTCAAGGAAGGAGTAATTGTGTCTGCTATCTCCCCTGATTTGCGGCGGGTGCTGCAAAAATTTCAGGCTAATAAACCTGATCGTTGTCCAGCGGAGAAACTTTTTGTCCCTGATAGGTGGACGAATAAAGTTATCTCTGAGGTTCATTGTTTGGTGTTGGCTGGTCATCCTGGAATCTTTGGTACCAGAGAGTTAGTGGCTAGATCCTTTTGGTGGCCATCTCTGTCGCGGGATGTGCGTACTTTTGTGCAATCCTGTGGGATTTGTGCTCGGGCTAAGCCCTGCTGTTCTCGTGCCAGTGGGTTGCTTTTGCCCTTGCCGGTCCCGAAGAGGCCTTGGACACATATCTCTATGGATTTTATTTCAGATCTTCCCGTTTCTCAAAAAATGTCAGTCATTTGGGTGGTCTGTGATCGCTTTTCTAAGATGGTCCATCTGGTACCCTTGTCTAAATTGCTTTCCTCCTCTGATTTGGTGCCATTGTTCTTCCAGCATGTGGTTCGTTTGCATGGCATTCCAGAGAATATCGTTTCTGACAGAGGTTCCCAGTTTGATTCGAGGTTTTGGCGAGCCTTTTGTGGTAGGATGGGCATTGACTTGTCTTTTTCCTCGGCTTTCCATCCTCAGACTAATGGCCAGACCGAACGAACCAATCAGACCTTGGAAACCTATCTGAGATGCTTTGTTTCTGCCGATCAGGATGACTGGGTGTCCTTTTTGCCTTTGGCTGAGTTCGCCCTTAATAATCGGGCCAGCTCGGCTACCTTGGTTTCGCCATTTTTCTGCAATTCTGGGTTCCATCCTCGTTTCTCTTCAGGACAGGTTGAGTCTTCGGACTGTCCTGGTGTGGATACTGTGGTGGACAGGTTGCAGCAGATTTGGACTCATGTAGTGGACAATTTGACCTTGTCCCAGGAGAAGGCTCAACGTTTCGCTAATCGCAGACGCCGTGTGGGTCCCCGACTTCGTGTTGGGGATCTGGTTTGGTTATCTTCTCGTCATATTCCTATGAAGGTTTCCTCTCCTAAGTTTAAACCTCGTTTCATTGGTCCGTATAGGATTTCTGAGGTTCTTAATCCTGTGTCTTTTCGTCTGACCCTCCCAGATTCTTTTTCCATACATAACGTATTCCATAGGTCATTGTTGCGGAGATACGTGGCACCTATGGTTCCATCTGTTGACCCTCCTGCCCCGGTTTTGGTGGAGGGGGAATTGGAGTATATTGTGGAGAAGATTTTGGATTCTCGTGTTTCAAGACGGAAACTCCAGTATCTGGTTAAATGGAAGGGTTATGCTCAGGAAGATAATTCCTGGGTTTTTGCCTCTGATGTCCATGCTCCCGATCTTGTTCGTGCCTTTCATGTGGCTCATCCTGGTCGGCCTGGGGGCTCTGGTGAGGGTTCGGTGACCCCTCCTCAAGGGGGGGTACTGTTGTGAATTCTGTGGCAGAGCTCCCTCCTGTGGTCACAAGTGGTACTTTGGCTGATTCTCTCTGGGAGCTTCCGTTTGTGGAGGAAAGTGGTACTGCGGCTTCTGAGTTTCCTCCCTCAGGTGATCTGGTGAGGTCGTTAGGTGCTTCTCTACTTAACTCCACCTAATGCTTTGATCCATGCTTCCTGTCAATGTTCCAGTGTTGGACTTGTTTTTCCCTGGATCATTCCTGTGGCCTGCTGCTCTGCATAGCTAAGTTCTTCTTTGCTATTTGTTTGCTATTTTTTCTGTCCAGCTTGTCTAATTGTTTTGCTGGAAGCTCTGGGACGCAAAGGGTGTACCTCCGTGCCGTTAGTTCGGTACGGAGGGTCTTTTTGCCCCCTTTGCGTGGTTTTCTTTAGGGTTTTGTGTAGACCGCAAAGTTATCTTTCCTATCCTCGCTCTGTTAAGAAAGTCGGGCCTCACTTTGCTGAATCTATTTCATCCCTACGTTTGTCTTTTCATCTTAACTCACAGTCATTATATGTGGGGGGCTGCCTTTTCCTTTGGGGGATTTCTCTGAGGCAAGGTAGGCTTATTTTCTATCTTCAGGCTAGTTAGTTTCTCAAAAAGAAGACACAAAAGAGAATAGTAAAACCAAAAACACTCAGTTTGAAAAAATGTTGCAGTAATCCGCAAGTGCTAGTAAAAGATGTAAAAAACAGGGTATTTGGTTGATACGTTTTTTGCAAAAAATGTATACTAAGCTGCTCTACCAATCTTCACGGTATACCCTTATCAGAGCAGTCCTAACTAATGTATGCAATCCCTATCTGATGTATTTAAAAACCTGATCATCTGTATATAACCTGTGTGAACAGGGTTCAGAGAGGAAAAATCCATGTGTGCATACAGGGTAGAACAGCTTTTGTGCAGATAGCCCAAGAGGAGTGGTGAAACTCCCCAGTCTTGTAGACACAAGAGAACAAGAGCCCATGTGTTCCTGTTTCCATAGTTAGTTTCTCAGGCTGTGCCGAGTTGCATAGGCAGAGTTAGGCGCAATCCACGGCTGCCTCTAGTGTTGTTTGGAGAGGATTAGGGATTGCGGTCTGCAGAGTTCCCACGTCTCAGAGCTCGTTCTATTATTTTGGGTTATTGTCAGATCACTGTATGTGCTCTGACCTCTATGTCCATTGTGATACTGAATTGCCTATCACAACATGTATCTATCTGTATGTATCTCCTGTGTATACATATGGGTCTACATGTACAAGTACGTGTCTCTGCTCTCTGTATACATATAGCTGTGTTCATGAATCCTGTGTATGCATGTGTGTGCTATGAGGTGTGTGTAACATACACTGTGTGTATATGTTTTTGCAATATACACTGTTCATATCACATACTGTGTGTCTATGTAGCATCAACATTTATAAATATCATCAGTGCAGATGGGAATTCAGAGGTGTAAACATGTCAGCAATAGCCCAACGAACAAACGAAATGATGCTCATTCATCAGATGATTGGACAATGATTGCATCATTGTACTCAGCAGCATATTACTCAGTGTAAACTGCAAATGTGCTGTTGAAAACATGAAACTGGATGGTGACAGATTGATCTATTAGTGATAATTCTATGCCCATCATTCTTCATCAGCCTGTTTTAAGAGGCCAGAAAACAAGTGACGAACAACTTTAATAATATCACTTCTGCTTGTTTAATGGCCTGAACACAGCTCATGTTAATGCAACCTAACAGTTTTAGTGTGATGGTGCAATATGTTAACCCTTTGTGCCCCACTTTTAAATTTTTCCCTGCCCAACTTTGTTTAAAACTGGCCCTGGCCACAGCCTAATGTTCATGTCATAAGGTTGTGATGCACATTATGACATCACAACGTATCACTGATGAGAAAGCATATGGAGCAGAGAAGGTGGATAACTGCTGCTTGGATGTGGAATGAGACGTAGTAGGTAACCGTGGAGGCTTCACCACCTGTCATGGTTGCGGTGGTTCATTGCTGTTGTTCTAAACATTCAACTAGTAAGCCAAAAATGACATATACTGTTCCTGTTAATAGGTGCTGCTCCATGTTTCTATAGTGCTGTGCACTTTTGAGCTGAATGGTAAGTCGAGAGAGGTGTCGATGTTCTGCTGCATGTGAGGGCACACTTTTCTCTAAGGAATAATGGTGACTTTGTGTCCTGCACCCCTAGCAACTTGACCAGGTGGGAGCTTGGTTGGCACACAAACCATTGACTAAGTGCATATACCTGTTTTCTTAACAAACAATCAGGAATGGATATCTGGCAGTGCATAGAGGAAAAACAGGAGTAGTAGGAGATCAACAAGTAGTAGTTGTTGATGTTAATAAAAATTATCATGTACTACTTGATGATATGGCCTGGCTACCACAAAGATGAGCAAGAAGAGAAGGGTTAAAAGGAAAGCCTGAGTCTTGCTCATGTAGCTGGCCAGCTGGCTCTTGCCAAATGAGAAGGTGATATCACTGTCTTAGCCTTTACTTTCTAGCTTAAAAACTTGCTCTTACCTTAAAGCCTGAAAGCATGCTCTTTCCGACGTTGGACTCCTTGTGTTTGGTGCTGGTTCTGGCACTGAGCACGCACCTTTGCAGGCACATGACAACTGATCTATACAAATGACATGTGCCCGCAAAAGCCGTGGGTGGAATTGCGTTCCCCGATGGCTATTAACTAGTTAAATGCCACTGTCAATTCACCCGATCGCTAAACGGCATAACTAGAAAAAAATTAAAACTCTAGAATTACGTTTTTTTGGTCACCACTACATTGCAATAAAATGCAATAGCGGGCGATCAAAAGATCAAATCTACGCCAAAGTGGTAAAAGTGTCAGCTCGGCATGCAAAAAATAAGCCCTCACCCAGCCACAGGTCATGAAAAATGAAGACGCTACAAATCTCAGAAAATGGGGCAATTTTTTTTTCACCACTTAAATAAAAAAGAACCTAGACATTTTTTGTGTCTGTGAACTCCTAATGACCCGGAGAATCATAATGGCAGGTCAGTTTTAGCATTTAGTGAACATTGTAAAAAAAACAAAAAAAAAAAAACAACTGTGGAATTGCGTTTTTATTGCAATTTCACTCAATTTGGAATTTTTTTCCCATTTTCTAGTACATGATGTAATAAAACAATAATGTCGTTCAAAAGTACAACTTCTCCCCCCAAAAAACAAGCCCTCACATGGCCAAATTGACCAAAAAAATAAAAAAGTTATGGCTCTGGAAAGAAGGGGAGCAAAAAACAGAAAATTCAAAAGCTGAAATACTCCTGGTCTCTAAGGGGTTAACCCCTTCACCCCGAAGCCTGTTTTCAACTACCTGACCAGGCCATTTTTTCAATTCTGACTACAGTCAATTTATGAGGTCATAACTCTGAAATGCTTCAACGGATCCTAGTGATTCTTAGATTGTTTTCTTGTGGCATATTGTACTTTATGATAGTGGTAACATTTCTTTGATATGACTTGCGTTTATTTGTGAAAAAATGGAAATTTCACCATTTTTAAACAGTTAGTTTTTATGCCCTTAAATCGGAGAGATGTGTCACAAAAATAGTTAATACAAACCATTTCCCACATGTCTGCTTTACATTAGCACAATTTTGGTAACATAATTTTTTTTGTTAGGAAGTTATAAGGGTTAAAAGTTGACCAGCGATTTCTAATTTTTACAACAAAATTTGCAAAACAATTTTTTTAGGGACCACCTCACACTTGAAGTGACTTTGAGGGGCCTATATGACAGAAAATGCCAAAAAGTGACACAATTCTAAAAACTACACTCCTCAAGGTACTCAAAACCACATTCAAGAAGTTTATTAACCCTTCAGGTGCTTCATAGGAATTTTGGAAATGTTTTAAAAAAAATGAACATTTAACTTTTTTTCACAAAAAAAATAATTCAATCCAATTTGTTTTAGTTTACTAAGGGTAACAGGAGAAATTGGACCCTAAAAGTTGTTGCACAATTTGTCCTGAGTACGCTGATAATGCACATATGTAGGTAAACCACTGGGCGCATGGCAGAGCTCGGAAGGGAAGGAGCGCCGTTTGACTTTTCAATGCAAAATTTGCTGGAATTGAGATCGGATACCATGTTGTGTTTGGAGATCCCCCTGATGTGCCTAAACAGTGGAAACCCCCCACCAGTGATACCATTTTGGAAAGTAAACCACCTAAGGAACTTATTTTGATTTGTGGTGAGCACTTTGAACCCCCAAGTGCTTCACAGAAGTTTTATAATGTGGAGCTGTAAAAATGAAAAATCATATTTTTTTTCACAAAAATTATCTTTTTGCCCCCCCCCCAATTTTTTTGACCCCAAAAGTTATGCAATTTGTCCTGAGTACGCTGATATCCCATATGTGGCGGTAAACCACTGGGCACATGGCAGAGCTCAGAAGGGAAGGAGTGCCGTTTGACTTTTCAATGCAAAATTGGCTGGAATTGAGATCAGATGCCATGTCACGTTTGGAGAGCTCCTGATGAGCCTAAACAGTGGAAACCTGTTATGGACCTGGTGGTTAGGAGCACCCGGAACGACCTGATGGTTAAACTCACACAGGACAAGCTCTGGGAAGTGGGAGCTCTGCTGACCGCAACCCCTAATCCTATCACACAACTAGAAATAGCCGTAGAGCGTACCTAACTCGGCCTAGATGCCTCTTCACAGCCTAAGAGCTAACTAGCCCTAAAGATAGAAAATAAAGCCTACCTTGCCTCAGAGAAATTCCCCAAAGGAAAAGGCAGCCCCCCACATATATTGACTGTGAGTTAAGATGAAATCACAAACACAGAAATGAAACAGGTTACAGCAAAGGGAGGCCAGACTTACTAAACAGACAGAGGATAGGAAAGGTAACTTTGCGGTCAGCACAAAAAACTACAAAAAGACCACGCAGAGTGTGCAAAAAGACCTCCGCACTGACTCACGGTGCGGAGGTGCCACTCTGCATCCCAGAGCTTCGAGCTAGCAAGGCAAAATCATGATAGCAAGCTGGACAAGAAAACAATAAACAAATAATAACTAGCAGGGACTTAGCTTCTGCTGAAAGATCACCAGAAAGATCCAAGAGCGAACTGAACCAGTACAAGAACATTGACAGCTGGCATGGAGTAACGATCTGAGTGGAGTTAAATAGAGCAGCCAGCCAAAGAATAAACTACGTCACCTGTGGAAGGAACCTCAGAAGCAGCAGCTCCACTCACAGCCACCAGAGGGAGTCCATGGACAGAACTCGCCGAAGTACCATTCATGACCACAGGAGGGAGTTCGATAACATAATTCACAACAGAAACCCCCGAATTCTAACTCCAACCCTAACCCTAATACATCCCTAACCCCAATCCCAACCTTAACCATAACCCTAACCACACCCCTAATCCCAACACACCCCTAACCCTAATCATAACCCTAACCACAAATGTAACCCCAACACACACCTAACCCTAATTCCAACCCTAACCACAAAGCTTACCCTAATCCCAACCTTAACCCTAATCCCAGCCCTAACCCTAATTCCAACCCTAACCCTAATTCCAACCCTAACCCTAATCCCAACACTATCCCTAATCCCTAACCCCAACCCTAACCCTAACTCTAATGGGAAAATGGAAATAACTGCATTTTTTATTTTATTATTTTTCCCTAACTAAGGGGGTGATGTGAGGTCTTGTTTTTTGCAGGATGAGTTGACATTTTTATTGGTACTATTTTGAGACACATGACATCTTTTGATCGCTTTTTATTCCGATTTTTGGGAGGCAGAATGAACAAAAAACAGCAATTCAGGAATTTCTTTTGGGGGGAGGGGCATTTATATTGTTCCGCATGTGCTAAAATTGATAAAGCAGTTTTATTCTTCGGGTAAGTACGATGACAGTGATACCTCATTTATATCATATATTTTTATGTTTTGGTGCTTTTACACAATAAAAACTGTTTTATAGAAAAAATAATTATTTTTGCATCGCTTTATTCTCTGAGCTATAACTTTTTTATTTTTCTGCTGATACAGCTGTGTGGCAGCTATTTTTTGCAGGACAAAATGACGTTTTCAGCGGTCCCATGTTTATTTACATCCGTCTTTTTTATAGCGTTTTATTGCACTTTTTGTTCGGCGGTATGGTGATAAAGCATTGTTTTTTGCCTAATTTTTTTTATTTTTTTACGTACGGTGCTCACTGAGGGGGTTAACTAGTGGGACAGTTTGATAGAGCAGGTCGGCGATGCCAAATATGTGTACTTTTATTTATTTTTAATTTACATAAATAAATTGATTTATTGGAAATATATATATATATATATTTTTTTTTTCTTTATTTGGGGATTTTTAAATTTTTTAATTTTTACACATTCTAATTATTTTTTTTTTACTTTATAAGATTGTCCCAGGTTGGGACATCACCAGATCATGTCAGATCGCTGATCTGACACTTTGCATAGCACAGTGTTAGATCAGCAATCTGACAGGCAGTGTAGGAGGCTTGCCGGTGCCTGCTCTCAGCAGGCGCTGACAAGCCACCTCGCTGAAGGACCCAGAAGGATCCCACAGCCATCTTGGAGCTGGGGTGTCCATGGAGACTACCCGAACAACGCGATCGCATCACGTTGCTCATGTGGAAGCACGCAGGGAGCTCTCTCCCTTCCCGATTGTTCTCAATCCTGTTGTCACTACTGACAGCGACATCAGAGAGGTTAAATGCCCTTGATCGGCGCTAGCACCGATCATGGGAATTGCTTGCTGGGTGTCAGCTGTCACATACATCTGACACCCACATGCGATCGTCCCAGTGCTCATCGTGAGACCGCACGATCGTGCTGCCGTACCAGTACTGCTCAGGGCAGAAATGCAGTACCTGCAGAGCAGTACTAGTACGGCGCATGTCGGGAAGGGGTTTTAATAACTCACTCTTCTTTATTTATCCACAGTGCAACATACAGTATATTTTTCAGATTTCAATAAATGTATTCTTGTTTTCAGCTGTTTTTCCAGTTGGCAGTGCAGACAGTGAATTACATTATATATGCTCGCGTATAAGATGAGTTTTTCAGCACTTTTTTGTGCTGAAAATGCCCCCCTCGGCTTATACATGAGTCATTGTCCCAGAAGGACGGCAGGGGAGGGGGAGCGGCGGAGCCACGGGTTACAGAGGCAGGAGCCAATGGCAGTGGCTGTAACTGTGCCTGCTGCTAAAGAGAAATTAATATTCACTGCGCTGGCAGTGAATATTCATTTCCCTTATAGAGTGCACAGTTACAGAAGCAGCCGCCTGATTTTAGCACTCATCCTACTTACCTTCCCTACATGCCCTCACTGCATCTCCTTCCAGTGCCAGTCTTCCGGCCGAGCGATCACATGTGTCCCCCGCTCATTAAGGTAATGAATATTCACCCCTCTCCACTCCCATAGGCGTGGAGTGAATGTTCATTACTTTAATAAGCATACCCGGCTTATACTTGAGTCAACAAGTTTTCCAAGTTTTTCATGGCAAAATTAGGTTGCTCGGCTTATACTCAGGTCAACTTATACTCGAATGTATGGTAGATCTCTGACTTCTTATAATACTGATAAAGTAAATAATATGCAAATAATAGAAAAGCTGTGTAATTACCTTTACAATTATTAAATCTTCTATAATATTGGAGTTTACATTTTGAATGTTTTCAGCTGCATGACTAGAAGGACTGGAGGGAACTGAGTCATGAAGGCGTCTTGGTGCTAGAGGCCTCTGTTCATTGATCCTTTTGGCCTCCCTTTAATTAGACCATGGTTTCTTTAACCCCTTCCCGACCTTTGACGCATACGCTGCGTCATGAAAGTCGGTGCCATTCCGACCCATGATGCAGCATATGCGTCATGGAAAGATCGCGTCCCTGCAGATCGGGTGAAAGGGTTAACTCCCATTTCACCCGATCTGCAGGGACAGGGGGAGTGGTAGTTTAGCCCGGGGGGGGGGGTGGCTTCACCCCCCCGTGGCTACGATCGCTCTGATTGGCAGTTTCACTTTCAACAGCCAATCAGAGCGATTTGTAATATTTCACCTAAAAAACTGGTGAAATATTACAATCCAGCCATGGCCGATGCTGCAAAATCATCGGCAATGGCTGGAAACACTTATGTGCACCCACCCCACCGATCGCCCCCCCAGCCCTCCGATCTGTGGTCCGCTCCCCTCCGTCCTGTGCTCCGCTCCCCCGTCCTCCTGTCTGCTCCCCCGTGCTCCAATCACACCCCCGTGCTCCAATCAAACCCCCCCGCACTCCGATCCCCCCCCGCACAGCGATCACCTCCCCCGCACAACGATTCCCCCGTGCTCCGATCCACCCGCCCGCACAGCGATCCCCCACCCCGTGCTCCAATCCACCCACCCCCCGTGTTCCGATCCACCCCCCCGTGCTCCGACGCCCCCCCCGTGCCCTGATCTCCCCCCCTTATACTTACCTAGCCTCCCGGGGTCCGTCCGTCTTCTTTCCTGGGCGCCGCCATCTTCCAAAATGGCGGGCGCATGTGCAGTGCGCCCGCCGAATCTGCCAGCCGGCAGATTCGTTCCAGAGTGAATTTTGATCACTGAGATAGGTTATATCTCAGTGATCAAAATAAAAAAAATAGTAAATGACCCCCCCCCCTTTGTCACCCCCATAGGTAGGGACAATAAAAAAATAAAGAATTTTTTTTTTTCACTAAGGTTGGGGTAAGGGGTAGGGGTAGGGTTAGGGGTAGGGGTAGGGGTAGGGTTAGGGGTAGGGTTAGGGGTAAGGTTTCGGGATGTGCACACGTATTCTGTTCCTCTGCGGATTTTTCCGCAGAGGATTTGATAAATCCGCAGTGCTAAACCGCTGTGGATTTACCGCGGTTTTTCTGCGCATTTCACTGCGGTTTTACAACTGCGATTTTCTATTGGAGCAGTTGTAAAACCGCTGCGGAATCCGCAGAAAGAAGTGACATGCTACGGAATGTAAACTGCTGCGTTTCCGTGCAGTTTATCTGCAGCATGTGTACAGCGATTTTTGTTTCCCATAGGTTTACATTGAACTGTAAACTCATGGGAAACTGCTGCGGATCCGCAGCGTTTTCCGCAGCGTGTGCACATACCTTTAGAATTAGGCCATGTGCACACGGTGCGGATTTGGCTGCGGATCCGCAGCAGTGTTCCATCAGGTTTACAGTACCATGTAAACATATGGAAAACCAAATCCGCTGTGCCCATGGTGCGGAAAATACCACGCGGGAACGCTGCGTTGTATTTTCCGCAGCATGTCAATTCTTTCTGCGGATTCCGCAGCGTTTTACACCTGTTCCTCAATAGGAATCCGCAGGTGAAATCCGCACAAAAAACACTGGAAATCCGTGGTAAATCCGCAGGTAAAACGCACTGCCTTTTACCCGCGGATTTTTCAAAAATGGTGCTGAAAAATCTCATACGAATCCGCAACGTTGGCACATAGCCTTAGGGTTAGGGTTGGGTTGGAATTAGGGTTGTGGTTAGGGTTAGGGGTGTGTTGGGGTTAGGGTTGTGATTAGGGTTACGGCTACAGTTGGGATTAGGGTTAGGGGTGTGGGGGGTTAGGGTTGTGTTGGGGTTATGGCTACAGTTGGGATTAGCATTAGGGGTGTGGGGGGGTTAGTGTTGGAGGTAGAATTGAGGGGTTTCCACTGTTTAGGCACATCAGGGGGTCTCCAAACGCAACATGGCGCCACCATTGATTCCAGCCAATCTTGTATACAAAAAGTCAAATGGTGCTCCCTCACTTCCGAGCCCCGACGTGTGCCCAAACAGTGGTTTACCCCCACATATGGGGTACCAGCATACTCAGGACAAACTGCGTAACAATTACTGGGGTCCAATTTCTCCTGTTACCCTTGAGAAAATAAAAAATTGCTTGCTAAAACATCATTTTTGAGGAAAGAAAAATGATTTTTTATTTTCACGGCTCTGCGTTGTAAACATCTGTGAAGCACTTGGGGGTTCAAAGTGCTCACCACATATCCAGATAAGTTCCTTGGGGGGTCTAGTTTCCAAAATGGGGTCACTTGTGGGGGGTTTCTACTGTTTAGCCACATCAGGGGCTCTGCAAACGCAACGTGACGCCCACAGAGCATTCCATCAAAGTCTGCATTTCAAAAGTCACTACTTCCCTTCTGAGCCCCGACGTGTGCCCAAACAGTGGCTTACCCCCACACATGGGGTATCAGCGTACTCAGGAGAAACTGGACAACAACTTTGGGGTCCAATTTTTCCTGTAACCCTTGGGAAAATAAAAAATTCTGGGCTAAAAAATTATTTTTGAAGAAAGAAAACGTATTTATTATTTTCACGGCTCTGCGTTATAAACTTCTGTGAAGCACTTGGGGTTTGAAAGTGCTCACCACATATCTAGATAATTTCATTTCGGGGTCTAGTTTCCGAAATGGGGTCACTTGTGGGGGGTTTCTACTGTTTAGCCACATCAGGGGCTCTGCAAACGCAACGTGACGCTTGCAGAGCATTCCATCAAAGTCTGCATTTCAAAACGTCACTACTTCACTTCCGAGCCCCAGCATGTGCCTAAACAGTGATTTACCCCCACATATGGGGTATCAGCGTACTCAGGAGAAACTGGACAACAACTTTTGGGGTCAAATTTCTCCTGTTACTCTTGGGAAAATAAAAAATTGCGGGCTAAAAAATCATTTTTGAGAAAAGAAATTTTTTTTTTATTTTTATGGCTCTGCGTTATAAATTTCTGTGAATCACTTGAGGGTTCAAAGTGCTCACCACACATCTAGATAAGTTCCTTTCAGGGTCTGGTTTCCAAAATCGGGTCATTTGTGGGGGATCTCCAATGTTTAGGCACACAGGGGCTCTCCAAACGCGACATGGTGTCCGCTAATGATTGGAGCTAATTTTTCATTTAAAAAGCCAAATGGCGTGCCTTCCCTTCTGAGCCCTGCTGTGCACCCAAACAGTGGTTTACCCCCACATATGGGGTATCTGCGTACTCAGGACAAACTGGACAACAACATTTGGGGTCCAATTTCTCCTATTACCATTGGCAAAATAGGAAATTCCAGGCTAAAAAATCATTTTTGAGAAAAGAAAAATTATTTTTTATTTTCATGGCTCTGCATTATAAACTTCTGTGAAGCACCTGGGGGTTTAAAGTGCTCATTATGCATCTAGATAAGTTCCTTGGGGGGTCTAGTTTCCAAAATGGGGTCACTTGTGGGGGAGCTCCATTGCATAGGCACACAGGGGCTCTCCAAATGCGACATGGTGTCCGCTAACAATTGGAGCTAATTTTCCATTCAAAAAGTCAAAAGGCGCGCCTTCCCTTCCGAGCCCTGCCGTGTGACCAAACAGTGGTTTACCCCCACATATGAGGTATCGCCGTACTCGGGAGAAATTGCTCAACAAATTTTAGGATCCATTTTATCCTATTGCCCATGTGAAAATGAAAAAATTGATGCTAAAATAATTTTTTTGTGAAAAAAATGTACTTTTTCATTTTTACGGATCAATTTGTGAAGCACCTGGGGGTTTAAAGGGCTCACTATGCATCTAGATAAGTTCCTTGGGGCGTCTAGTTTCCAAAATGGGGTCACTTGTGGGGAAGCTCCAATTTTTAGGCACACGGGGGCTCTCCAAACGTGACATGGTGTCCGCTAAAGAGTGGAGCTAATTTTCCATTCAAAAAGTCAAAAGGCGCGCCTTCCCTTCAAAGCCCTGCCGTGCGCCCAAACAGTGGTTTACCCCCACATATGAGGTATCAGCGTACTCAGGACAAATTGGACAACAACTTTAGTTGTTCAGTTTCTCTTTTTACCATTGGGAAAATAAAAAAATTGTTGCTGAAATATCATTTTTGTGACTAAAAAGTTAAATGTTCATTTTTTCCTTCCATGTTGCTTCTGCTGCTGTGAAGCACCTGAAGGGTTAATAAACTTCTTGAATGTGGTTTTGAGTACCTTGAGGGGTGCAGTTTTTAGAATGTTGTCACTTTTGGGTATTTTCAGCCATATAGACCCCTCAAACTGACTTCAAATGTGAGGTGGTCCCTAAAAAAATGGTTTTGTAAATTTCGTTGTAAAAATGAGAAATCGCTGGTCAAATTTTAACCCTTATAACTTCCTAGCAAAAAAAAATTTTGTTTCCAAAATTGTGCTGATGTAAAGTAGACGTGTGGAAAATGTTATTTATTAACTATTTTGTGTCACATAACTCTCTGGTTTAACAGAATAAATCAAAATGTGAAAATTGCGAAATTTTCAAAATTTTCGCCAAATTTCCATTTTTATCACAAATAAACACAGAATTTATTGACCTAAATTTACCACTAACATGAAGCCCAATATGTCATGAAAAAACAGTCTCAGAACCGCTAGGATCCGTTGAAGCGTTGCTGAGTTATTACCTCATGAAGGGACACTGGTCAGAATTGCAAAAAACGGCAAGGTCTTTAAGGTCAAAACAGGCTGGGTCATGAAGGGGTTAAAGAAGAAAAAAGGACTTTGAGGCTTTAAATTGCACTGCATGTTTTTGAACTGACCCTGATAGCACTAAAATACATTATTTTTGTTACAACTAAAAACAAGCGATCATAACAAAAATAGCTAGAATATAATTCTATTACTTATACTCAGCTGTGATCGCCAACAAACCTTGCCACATTTCATAGTATGATTTCTGGTCGGACATTTAATTTGTATATGACTTTAAATAAAAGTGATTAAAAACATATGTTTGCAGCCTGAAGGCTTTTTAGTTTTTGCTTTTAGAGACGGAGAATAATAATTGCATTTTATTTCGTTATTTTTTTAAAAAATCTGATCTCATAATCCTATAAATGGAGTCTTTCTTAGCATGTAAATATGTCAATCTGTAGAACATGCAGTGACAGAGAAAAACAGTCTTTTGTTCATTACCAAGCTATGACGCAACACAGAAAAAAAATATTAAGACTGTAAAAACATTTAAACTCTATTTGCAAAAAAGAATTTTGACTTTTAGATCTTATGGGAATTAATTCTCAAAATGTTAAGAAGAATCAACTTTGAAGAGTGATTTTCTTTTTAAATTTCAAATTCATTTACTTATTCTGGGACCACTTAGCAGCACTTAAGGGAATAATTTCTGATGTACACAAAATATGATGGATAGAGCTTTCCAGTTTTCACCTCACACTTTTGTACAAGATTTAAGGTCTGATAACAAAGCAATATTCTGCCACAATGATATAAAATAAAGGAATGAAAAATTATTTTGCTTTGAGTCTTTTTTGGATGATAAATCCTTTTGTGTAATGAACAAGTCTTAACCAACAGTCATTTTTATGAAGAGTGTGAAGCATAGCACAAACTATAAGCTTTTTCACTTTTCTGCTATTTTGCTTTTGAGAAGTTTATTGTTCAAATACTTTTTCAATTAAGTAACTTTTAGGCTTGATTTTGTATGACGGAAACATAGCTATGCTTTTCTTAGCTAGGTTCAAAGAGTGGTTCTCACTTCGGTGGACAGAACATAACCATGTTCAACACAACTTTGTGTTTATTTGAATGAGTGCCATGCACAGTTCTCGGCATAAATGAGAAAACCCCCTTTTAAAAGTAAGATTTTAATCAATATCTAACTCAACACAAGAACATTTTCCAAAATTTTGACAAGACTGGGTTTCATAAAACATTTTTAAGCCATATTATGAAAGGAAGGTTAATAACTTTAAGATCACTTTCCTTAGATACCTGCACAATAGGTATCACAACCCGGAATGTGGTCTATAATGATATTTGTAACAATCTTTTCTAAACTTTGTCCCATATGCTTTACATGCCCATGGCAACAACTTTTAAAATGTTTTCACTTTCAAAGAATTATTGCATGAGCTAATATGATATGGCAATAAATGTATCAGATTTGTTTCCAATTATCTTAAGCGCTCTAGGGAATACGAATCATTTTGTGGTTAGCTTGTTTTTCTGTAACCCAATGTGGTGGTTAGTTCCAAACCATAATGTAAACTTCTCTCCTAAATCCTACAGAATTGTTCTGGATTCAATTTAGAGACTATAATCAAAGTTTGGCTCTGCAAAAATACCAGGCATCACAACAAAAGAATGAAATACATAATCGAGCTCAGGATAGAATAAATCACATTAACATAATGAAATAATCAAGCGAATCACAAAACCGTAATTTAGCATATTATGCACTAGACAAACTGAGAGAGGAATGCAGATGTAAGTTTGAAAAGTAGAGCAAATACATTTTATATACTGAAAAATACATGCAATATTCTACTTCCTGCTCATGATAAATGGAAACAGAGCATAAACATATAATATAGGGCAACACTAGACATGAACTTTAAAAACACACAAATTACAAGTAATTACAAGTTGGTCTCTAAATTATACAAATACCTGAACTTCATTAGTAATACAATTTTACTGATCTAGGCATAAAAAATGGCAAGACAAGGATCACCTAGTGACCTTGACCCTCATGGTACATGTACTATATATTAAACGTCACTTTGCAAAAATTCTTGTGCCTTGTAATAGACTCCATATGAAACATGTAGTAGAGGCAATTAATTTGTGCAATGGTTTTGGATTTTTATAAAAATGGTAAAAAAAAACTGGCTTGTTCGTTATAATGTCTTGCTCCTTTAGTAGGTGATCAGCAGTCTGTTTACACAGCATGATTATTGGGAAATAAGCGTTATTAGGAATGCTTCCTCATGATTATATTATTGGCCATTGTAGATGCACTCCTAGGCTAAGTTTATACTAGGTGTTTTTTTCAGCATTTGTTTCTTCCGCAAAACCTGATCTCTTGGTAGGAAGAAGCTGCAGAAAAAAAGCATGTTTTTCTTGGTTAGTAAAGGCATTCTGCTTCTGCCTGACACACTGCAGAAAACAGTCTTAAAAGTGGACAACAGGACAAAGAAACGACATGTACTGTAATGTGTAATATCAGAAATTTTTCAATATATAGAGAATTGTACTAAAAAGTGACAAACACTTGTACTAGGGGCGCCCTAGCGATCCATGCGCCCTGGATTATTTCTAATGGTGAAGATGCTGAGCTCCTGAATCTGTCCTAAGTCTGTTCCCTTCCCCCACTCAGGGGAGGGGAGTAGTAGTGTGTGGAAATACACCAGTCAGACTAACAAGAGAATATGTACTGGGATAAAGGAAAATATAAATATGCTCTCACAACAAAAGAGAGGAACACGATGGAGTGAAGGAAGGGAAAAATGAAAGCTGGAGAAGAAGAGTATTTGCATACAACCAAAATCAACAGTCTTTAGATAAATCCACCAATCACCTCCTCAAACAACAAAACTCCTCCAGCTCCTGAACCATGCAGCATGATGATTACTATGGCAATGCCTGTTTGCCAGAGCCAGTAGATATAGTAGAGGAGAGTGGCCAACACTGAACAGCTGAGAGCATCAAGCAGGTAAGCTTCTTGGACCTCTCAACTGAACAGATTAACCCCGGTATTACTAGAAGAAACCTGCACTGTTTCATATGAAGGTGAAGTGCTTCTAATCATTACAAGAGTAGGAAAAATCTGACAGGATGGTCTTCTGGCTCCTTTCCGTCATGGTAAACCTATGTTGACCCTTTCACTGCTATCATCTATACTCCAAATTAAAATATCCTTACACAGCTGATATAGCTGAAGGCAGGCAAATAGAATGGAAAAAGGAGGAGATTTAAAGCCACTTACATGCAATTTGGTTTACAGGAATGAAGACAAAACCCCTAATAAAGTGATTTGCAAAGATATATAACTTTCAATGGTTGATAAAATTATAAAACAAATTAGTTTTTTTTATATTAAACTAACTATTTTTATAGAAACTAACTATTAGAAATGATACCCCTTTGACCCCAGTCCAGAGCCTCTCATCTAGCCAAATTACTTCTCATGCTTCGCACTGACAAGGGCCAACAGCCTGTCTGCGAATTGAGATACTGATTTGGCTTTTATCCTAAGTCATATTGCACGACTAGTTAAAGGGTTGATTGTGACTTGTAGGATCGCTACTTCCAACAGGTGGCGCTATATATGGTTTAAGTCCTCTTTTTCTCAGAAGAGGCAATTTGAATATTATATTGCCCAGAGGAGCATTGCACGGCAAATAAGCCTCCTTACCTTGCCAAGCCAGAGATGGTATGTCACTCTCCATAAGGAGAAACGATACCACCTTAGACCCCAATCCAGAGCCTCTCACCTAGCCAAATTAGTTCTCATGCTTCACACTCACGAGGGCCAACAGCCCAAAACACCGTGTCTGCGAATTGAGATACTGATTTGGCTTTTATCCTAAGTCATATTGCACGACTCGTTAAAGGGTTGATTGTGACTTGTAGGATCGCTACTTCCAACAGGTGGCACTATAGAGTTTAAGTCCTCTTTTCCTCAGAAGAGGCAATTTGCATAAAACAAATTAGAACATTTTAATTTGTCTTTAATCAACTAATCTCCTTCCCATATTTTTAGCCTGACAACTCTTCTGATAAAAATTGTGACTGTATGAATGAATGGTAGAGAATATCTTCAAAAATATAAATTACCCATTGGTTCTGCTGCTGTATGGGACATGTGAAAAGTTTTAGATTTAGACTGTAAATCCAGATTCTCTCAGTCCCATCTGCAGCACAAGGTTCCGTTGCTTTTGTATTATTAGTAGGTCTGTTATTAATAAATTATTAAAATTCTCAAAGGGTTGAGTTAGGGGAACCTATAAAATTAAAATATCCACTAGTATTGTCATCTCATGGGGCAGAGAATCTCCGTTTGACAGCTCATTCATCTTTCCTCCAAAACAGAACACAAAAATATGACGAGGTTGGATATGTTGCGACTTGCTTGTCATGGTCTCAGTACCCCCATGGCTGCAATGAAACCTCATTCACCTGTATTGCACTGTGACGAATTTTGGTCGGATGACACATGTTGTGGAAAAGTTGTCGTGTAGCCCTAGCCTAAAGGTTGTAGCATGTAAAATATCTATGATATGTGATATATTTTGCTTAATAGAATATTCATGTGAACACATTTATATATCTGTAGCATTATGAAGGATTTGTGTTCGTTTTTCTGTAAAAGAGTTAAGTATGACAAAACTATAGTGGTTTAAGAAAGTGAATGATTGGAGAAACTGATTTATACATCAAACCTCTTTCATCTTTCCTAGCTCTTCCAAACAAATCACTCCGACTCATTCAAATCTCTGTACTCTGTCCTCCAAACCTCTTAACATCCATTGTATCTCTTATACTTTCTAACAGGAAGAATAATAGATGTGAATATTTGGAGGAACCTTAGAACTATGTCACAACTGAGGACTCGAAAGATGCGTATTATACAGTTCCCATGCCCTCTCCATTTATAGCTCCATTACAAAATGTCACTGAGCTAGAGTAGTGTCAATAGAAAATAATACTTTGCTTTTTAGAACAGGAAATTGACTGGTTTAATATGTTTTAAAAGTTTAAGGCATCTTCTGCATTAGTAACTTACCATATGCATAGATGAGTAATTTGAACAAAATTCTATTTAACCCTTAAACAACCACCGATACGCCTTTTAATGGCGATAGTGTTAGGGTTGGCGGAACGCACCAAATATATTGTTTATTAAAAGGAATTGGTGCGTTCGCAACCCGGGATCCACCGTGCAGGAAAGTACCTGCTGCTAAATAATGGCGGCTCTATATGGCGGTATATACTAACTCTGTTAGCTTCACAGAGTAACCGCGAGAGGTGAGCTCTGTGCCCTGTTAGACTTTCACAGAGGCACAGACCAACTACCCAGATGAGAGCAGTGAGTGGTCATGCATGCATACTCAATCTCCTCGCCGGAGGAGCCAGCATTCTAGGGGCTTATTTCAGCCGGGTCCCTGAACACATTTATACACAATCTCCTCGCCGGAGGTGCCAGCATTCTAGGGGCTTATTTCAGCCGGGTCCCTGAACACATACAAACACATGACCATATTGGCGCAAAGCATATAGCAAAAGACGATACTAGCGCATGGCCGTGCGGTCATGCGCAGTTTATATAGTTGCAGCACAGGAAGCTGCTACTGAAGTTTTTGCCCTTTCAGGACCTTCCAGAAGGACCAATGGAAAGTGCTGCAGTACCTGAGCATGTTTTGCCCTTTCAGGACCTTCCAGAAGGACCAATGGAATGTACTGCAGCACCTGAGCATGTGACTGAACATGTGGCCCTCGACCTCCAATGGGAGACCCTGCCCTGGGCATGCTCAGTGTGAGTAAACAAGGACTTAGTCCCAGAGAGGCTCGCTCGCCGCAGATCAGTGCAGGGTACCATAGGAAAGCCAGAAAAGGCAGTAGTGACCCTATGCACCGAATCAGCCCCAGCGAGACGCTGGGAGCGACGTCTCCGCTGAGCAGAGCCCACTGCGGCCGATACCGAATGGGAGACCGCAGCAGACACGGATCGAGATTCCCCCTGTGCAGCAGAGGAAACTCGACTCCTAACATTACCCCCCCTCCTAGGGCCCCTCCCTCCTTGACCCTTACTACGCTCAAAAGCTGCGATAAGCAGCGGAGCCCGAATGTGCTCCACAGGCTCCCAGGTTCTATCCTCTGGGCCGTGACCCTTCCAGTCCACCAGATAAAATTTCTTGCCACGTACCACCTTGCACCCCACAATAGCATTCACCTCAAACTCATCCGTGGATGAACCCGATGTCCCAGCAGACGACTCGGAAAACCGGGACAAATGAACGGGCTTTAAGAGGGAAACGTGGAAAGTATCGGTGATACCAAGGCGTGGAGGAATAGCCAAACGGTAGACCACAGGGTTGACCTGTTCCAGAACCTTAAACGGGCCAATGTAGCGAGGAGCAAACTTAGTGGACTCAACTCGCAGCCTGATGTTACGGGCGGAGAGCCACATTAAGTCGCCAGGAGCAAAGACCGGAGCGGGGCGCCGGTGTGTATCAGCCGAAACCCTCATTCTCTCCTTGGAGGCCCGGATGGCATCCTGTGTGCGGTCCCAGATGTCACGTGCCTCCACCGCCCAGTCTGCCACCCTAGGATCGGTGGATGACACAGGCATGGGCACAGGGACACGCGGATGCTGGCCATAGTTAAGGAGAAAAGGAGTTTGACCAGTGGAATCGGCTACGGCGTTGTTCAGGGCAAATTCTGCCCAAGGTAGCAAAGATGCCCAGTCATCCTGCCTAGCAGAGACGAAATGTCGCAAATATGTCACCAGAGTCTGGTTGGTTCTCTCCACCAACCCATTCGTCTCGGGATGGTATGCAGAGGAGAGGTTTAACTCTATGCTGAGTAAACGGCAGAGCTCTCTCCAAAACCGAGATGCGAACTGGGGACCCCGATCGCTAACAATCTTATCAGGCATACCATGCAAACGGAAAACGTGTTTAATGAACAACACCGCCAAGGCCCGTGCTGAGGGTAACCGAGGAAGCGGCACCAAATGCACCATCTTGGAGAAGTGGTCGGTGACAACCCAAATAATGGAGCAGCCACGCGACTTGGGTAGACCCACCACAAAGCCCATCCCGACCATCTCCCAGGGCCTGTCTGCCACCGGTAGAGGGTAAAGCAACCCAGCAGGCTGTTGCCGAGGAGACCGATTCTGGGCGCAAGAAACGCACGCCTGAATATAGTCCTTGACATCTCGGGCCATATGCGGCCACCAGTATGTTCTCGCCAGAAGCTCAGATGTCCTCTTGGTCCCAAAATGCCCACCCACTCTGGAGGAGTGAGCCCAAGAGAGAACCTCCGGTCGCAAGTTAGCTGGTACGAAAGTCTTGCCCGGGGGCACAGACTCTAGCGAAACCGGAGCTACAGTTCTCAGGCTCTCAGAAGGGACAATAAGCCGAGGCTCCTCCTCCTCCGATGACACCACGGAGCGGGAGAGAGCATCAGCACGAACGTTCTTCTCCCCGGAGAGGAAATGGAGAGTAAAATGGAACCGGGAGAAGAACAGGGACCATCTAGCCTGGCGAGAATTCAGCCGCTGGGCCGTTTGCAGATACACCAAGTCCTTGTGGTCAGTGAAGACTTGGAAGGGAAAGCGAGCTCCCTCCAAGAGATGTCTCCACTCCGAAAAAGCCAACTTCATGGCCAGCAACTCCCTGTCCCCGATGGAATAATTCCTCTCCGCTGGTGTGAAGGTCTTGGAGAAGAAGAAGCAAGGATGCTTCCGACCTTGAGCATCCTTTTGGAAAAGGACTGCTCCAGCACCAACGGATGAGGCATCCACCTCCAAGATAAATGGCTTATCAACATCGGGGCGATGTAGGATGGGAGCGCTAGTGAAGTGTGACTTGATCGAGAGAAAGGCTTTGGAGACCTCCTCTGACCACAACTTGGGATTTGCTCCCTTCTTGGTGAGGGCAACCAAGGGAGCTACCAAAGTTGAGAAGTGTGGAATGAACTGGCGATAGTAATTAATGAACCCCATAAAGCGCTGCACCGCTTTAAGAGAATGGGGTTCTTGCCAGTCCATTACAGCCTGTAGCTTGGCAGGATCCATAGCCAAACCCTGGGCAGAGATGATATAACCAAGGAAAGGCAAGGACTCCTGCTCAAACACACACTTCTCCAACTTGGCGTAGAGGGAGTTTGCCCGTAAGAGGTCGAAGACTTTGCGAACATCTCTCCGATGGGAGTCAATATCTGGAGAGAAGATGAGAATATCATCCAGATAGACTATGACCGAGGTGGTGAGCATATCCCGGAAGATGTCGTTCACAAAGTCTTGGAAAACGGCTGGGGCATTACAGAGCCCGAAGGGCATCACCAGATATTCATAGTGCCCATCCCTGGTGTTAAAAGCCGTCTTCCATTCATCCCCCTCACGGATGCGAATCAGGTTGTAAGCACCCCGCAGATCTAACTTTGTAAATACCCTCGCTCCCCGTAGCCTATCAAACAGCTCAGATATCAGGGGTAGTGGGTACTTGTTCTTAACGGTGATGGCGTTAAGACCCCTGTAGTCTATGCATGGACGTAAGTCTCCAGTCTTCTTCTGTACGAAGAAGAACCCTGCCCCTGCCGGTGACACTGACTTCCTAATGAATCCTCTTGCCAGATTCTCCTGGATGTACTGGGACATTGCCTCCGTCTCCGGGAGAGATAACGGATAGACTCGACCCCGGGGAGGCTCAGCACCAGGCAAGAGGTCAATAGGACAGTCATAGGGGCGGTGAGGCGGAAGGGTCTCCGCAGCTCTTTTGGAGAACACATCTGCATAGGGCCAATAGTGCTTGGGGAGAGAGGAAAGATCTGCGGGTACCTGTGTAGTAGCAACCTGAACGCACTCCCTCAGACATCTACCCTCGCAAGATTTACTCCAACCCAAAATTCTCCCAGAGGACCACTCAATATGAGGAGAATGGTAGCGAAGCCATGGTATCCCCAACAGGACCTCATCAATTCCCTCAGGAATGACTAATAGGGAGATTTATCTCCTGATGTGATGGAGACACAGATAGCGTGAAAGGAATGGTTTGGTGGGTAATCTGTGAAGGTAGTGTTGACCCATTTACCACTCGAACGGTTACCGGCTTGGCGAGCATCACCAAGGGTATTGCGTGACGCTGGGCAAAAGCGGAAGACATAAAGTTACCCTCTGCCCCAGAATCCACGCATAGCTCGACCATAAGAGTGGATGGGCCTATGGTAATTGTCCCCTTGAAGGACAACTTTGAGGCAAACGTCGCCGTGCCTAGTGTACCTCCTCCAACTGCCACTAGACGCTGACGTTTCCCCGACCGCTGAGGACCCTTGGAGGCAAGGTGTCCTGACTGCTGGCAAACATGACGGACCTTATGTGCACGGGCAGACTGAGACTTGGATCCCGCTCGTGTCACCTCTAAGGCCTCATGTGACTCGGATGCCTGGACTGGAGATTCCAAAGGTTTGGCGAAGGTGGGAGCCAGCCGAAACCTCTGCCTACACTGGGCTCGCTCCAACCTCCGCTCGTTAAAACGGAGGTCAATACGAGTAGATACGGCTATGAGCTCCTCCAGTGTGGCGGGAATCTCCCTAGTGGCCAAAGCGTCCTTCACATGGTCAGCCAGCCCCCTCCAAAATACGGGAATGAGGGTTTTATCTGGCCATTCCAACTCAGACGCTAATGTCCGGAAGTGAACAGCAAAATGGCTGACCATGGTTGAACCCTGAGTCAAAGCCAGCAGTTGGAGCGCTGTATCATGGGTGACTTGAGGTCCTAAAAAGACCTGTTTCAGAGTGTCCAGAAACCTAGGAACACTCCGCACCACATGATCGTTGCGCTCCCACAGCGGCGTAGCCCACTCCAACGCTCTGTCCGACAGGAGAGAGATTATGAATCCCACCTTTGCCCGCTCAGTAGGGAAACGTGCAGCCAGAAGCTCGAGGTGTATACCACATTGGCTCACGAAACCCCTACAGGACTTACTGTCCCCAGAGTATCTCTCAGGCAAAGGAAGGTGAGATAGGGTCAGAACAGAGGTGGCAGTGGGTAAAGCTGCTGCAGCCACGCTAGCAGCCTGAACAGCTATTGCTGTAACATCCACCGCCGAGGTTGCACGCTCAAGAGACGCCAACCGGCCCTCCAGCAGCTGGATGTACCCCTGCAATCGCTGTTCATCCGCCATTACTTAGCCAGATCCTGGCGCTAGTATACTGTTAGGGTTGGCGGAACACACCAAATATATTGTTTATTAAAAGGAATTGGTGCGTTCGCAACCCGGGATCCACCGTGCAGGAAAGTACCTGCTGCTAAATAATGGCGGCTCTATATGGCGGTATATACTAACTCTGTTAGCTTCACAGAGTAACCGCGAGAGGTGAGCTCTGTGCCCTATTAGACTTTCACAGAGGCACAGGCCAACTACCCAGATGTGATCAGTGAGTGGTCATGCATGCATACTCAATCTCCTCGCCGGAGGAGCCAGCATTCTAGGGGCTTATTTCAGCCGGGTCCCTGAACACATACAAACACATGACCACATTGGCGCAAAGCATATAGCAAAAGACGCTACTAGCGAATGGCCGTGCGGTCATGCACAGTTTATATAGTTGCAGCACAGGAAGCTGCTACTGAAGTTTTTGCCCTTTCAGGACCTTCCAGAAGGACCAATGGAAAGTGCTGCAGTACCTGAGCATGTTTTGCCCTTTCAGGACCCTCCAGAAGGACCAATGGAATGTACTGCAGCACCTGAGCATGTGACCGAACATGTGGCCCTCGACCTCCAATGGGAGACCCTGCCCTGGGCATGCTCAGTGTGAGTAAACAAGGACTTAGTCCCAGAGAGGCTCGCTCGCCGCAGATCAGTGCAGGGTACCATAGGAAAGCCAGAAAAGGCAGTAGTGACCCTATGCACCGAATCAGCCCCAGCGAGACGCTGGGAGCGACGTCTCCGCTGAGCAGAGCCCACTGCGGCCGATACCGAATGGGAGACCGCAGCAGACACGGATCGAGATTCCCCCTGTGCAGCAGAGGAAACTCGACTCCTAACAGGTAGTTAAGGGTGCTTAAACCACAGCGCCGTTAATTAACGGCGCTGTGGAAAAAGTGCTTAGCGCCCCTCAGAGTCAGATTTTCTCCGTGGTCTCGGCTGCCAGGGTAGCCAAGACCCCACAGAACATTATTCGGGTCAGTTTTTATTGACCCTGGGTTGCGATTGCCGGTATTAACTATTTACCGGCGACCTCAAACAAAAAAAAAGTCCAATGTGCCATTTAATTTCTCTGTCCTCCGATGTGATCGCACTTTAGAGGAGAGATAAATAGGGTCCCCGAACCCTCCCTGGTAACTCCCGTGCTTCCCCCCATGGACGCCGCCATCTTCTTCTGGGAAGAAAATGGCGGGCGCATGCGCAGTGCGCCAGCCAAGATCTGCTGTCCGGCACCCGGCAGGTCTCAGGGTCTCAGCTGCCAGGGATCTCAGAGACCCCAAAGAACATGATCTGGGTCGGTTTTTACTGACCCCCAGGTTGTGATCGCCGGTATTAACCGTATACCGGCGACGGCAAAAAAAAAGTTAGATGTGCCATTTAATTTCTCTGTCCTCCGATGTGATTGCACATCAGAGGACAAAGAAATAGGGTCCCCGATTGCCTCCGATACCAGTGTCTCCCGGTGCTCCTCGACTGTTCTGCTTCCCCCCATGGGCATCACCATCTTTTTCCGTGAAGACTATGGAGGGCACATACGCAGTGCGCCCGCCGAGATATGCCGGCCGGCACCCGGCAACAATAGGAAGATTTTTCTTATTGGTTCATTTTGGTCACTGTGATAGACCCTATCACAGTGATCAAAATAAAAAAAATAGTAAATAAACACTCCTTTATCACCCCCTTAGTTAGGAAAAAATAATAAAATAAAGAAAATGTATTTATTTCCATTTTCCAATTAGGGTTAGAGTTGGGCTAAAGCGAGTTGGGCTAAAGTTAGGGTTAGGGCTAAAGTCAGGGTTAGGGTTGGGGCTAAAGTTAGGGTTAGAGTTGGAGTTAGGGTTAGCATTAGGGTTAGTGTTGAGATTAGGGTTGAGATTAGGGTTAGGTTTGGATTAGGGTTAGGGTTGGGATTTGGGTTAGGTTTGGGATTAGGGTTAAGTTTGGGAATAGGGCTATGATTAGGGTTGGGATTAGGGTTAGGGGTGTATTGGGATTAGGGTTAAGTTTGTGGTTAGGGTTATGGTTAGGTTTGGGATTAGGGGTGTGTTGGGGTTAGTGTTTTGATTAGGGTTATGGTTGGGATTAGGGTTAGGGGTGTATTGGGGTTAGGGATTTGATTAGGGTTATGGTTAGGGTTGGGATTAGGGTTAGGGGTGTGTTGGGGTTAGGGTTGCGACTAGGGTTACAGTTAGGGTTGGGATTAGGGTTAGGGGTGTGTTGGGGTTTGGGTTGTGACTAGGATTATGGATAGGATTGGGATTATGGTTAGGGATGTGTTGGGGTTAGGGTTGGAGTTAGAATTGGGGGGTTTCCACTGTTTAGGTACATCAGGGGGTCTCCAAATGCGACATGGCACCACCATTGATTCAAGCCAATTTTGCATACAAAAAGTTAAATTGTGCTCCATCCCTTCTGAGCTCTGCCATGCGCCCAAACAGTGGTGTACCCCCACATATGGGGTATCAGGGTACTCAGGACAAATTGGAAAACAACTTTTGGGGTCCAGTTTCTCCTGTTACTTGGGAAAATAAAAAAATTGGGGGCTAAAAAATCATTTTTGTGAAAAAAAAGAAATTTTATTTTCACAGCTCTGCGTTATAAACTTCTGTGAAGCACTTGGGCATTCAAAGTGCTCGCCACACATCTAGATAAGCTCCTTGGGAGGATCTAGTTTCCAAAATGGGGTCACTTGTGGGGGGGGTTCTACTGTTTAGGCACATCAGGGGCTCTGCAAGCACAACATGATGCCCGCAGACCATTCTATCAAAGTCTCCATTCCAAAACGGCTCTCCTTCCCTTCTGAGCTCTGCCATGCGCCCAAACAGTAGTCACCTCACATATGGGGTATCTGCGTACTCAGAACAAATTGCACAACAACTTTCATGGTCCAATTTCTCCTGTTACACTTGTAAAAGTAAATATTTGGGGGTGGAAAGGTCAGTTTTGTGGCGAAAAAAAGACTTTTTATTTTCATGACTCTGTATTATAAACTTCTATGAAGCATTTAGGCATTTATAGTACTCACCACACATCTAGATAAGCTCCTTAGGGGGTCTAGTTTCCAAAGTGGGGTCACTTGGGGGTTTCTACAGTTTAGCTACATCAGAGGCTCTGCAAATGCAACATGATGCCCGCAGATCATTGCATCAAAGTCTGCATTTTAAAAGGTCCCTACTTTCCTTCCGATCCCTGATATGTGCCCCAATAGTGGTCCACCCCCACATATGGAGTATTGGTGTACTCAGGACAAACTAGACAACAACTTTTAGGGTCCAGTTTCTCATGTTACCCTTATGAAAATAAAATAAAAAAATTATTTTCCTCAAAAATAATTTTTTAGCCCACAATTTTTTTTAATTTTCAGGGCTCTGCGTTATAAATTTCTGTGAAGCACTTGGGGTTTCAAAGTGCTCACCACACATCTAGAAAAGTTCCTTAAAGGGAACCTGTCACCTGAATTTGGCGGGACTGGTTTTGGGTCATATGGGCGGAGTTTTCGGGTGTTTGATTCACCCTTTCCTTACCCGCTGGCTGCATGCTGGCTGCAATATTGGATTGAAGTTCATTCTCTGTCCTCCATAGTACATGCCTGCACAAGGCAAGATTGCTTTGCGCAGGCGTGTACTACGGAGGACATAGAATGAACTTCAATCCAATATTGCAGCCAGCATGCAGCCAGCAGGTAAGGAAAGGGTGAATCAAACACCCGAAAACTCCACCCATATGACCCAAAACCAGTCCCGCCAAATTCAGGTGACAGAGTCCCTTTAAGGGGTCTAATTTCCCAAATGTTGTCACTTGTGGGGGTTTCCACTGTTTAGGCACTTCAGTGGCTCCCCAAAAGTGACATGGTGTTCGATCTCAATTCCAGCCAATTCCGCATTGAAAAATCAAACGGCACTCATTCTATTCCAAGCTCTGCCGTGCACCTAAACAGTGGTTTACTCCCAGATATGGGGTATCAGCATATTCAGAAGAAAGTGCCCAACAAATTTTATGGTTCATTGTCTCTTTTTATTCTTGTGAAAATAAAAAAAATTGGTGCTCAAGTAAAATGTTTGTAAAAAAAAGTTAAATGTTAATTTTTTCCTTCCACATTGCTTCAGTTCCTTTGAAGGACGTAAACGTAAAGAATTAATAAACTTCTTGAATGTGGTTTTGAGCACCTTGTGGGGTGTAGTTTTTAGAATGGTGTCACTTTTGGGTATTTTCTGTCTTGTACACCCCTCAAAGTGATTTTAAATTTGAGATGGTCCCTAAAAAAAGGTTTTGTAAATTTTGTTGTAAAAATGAGAAATCGCTGGTTAACTCTTAACCCTTATAACTTCGTATAAAAAAAAATTTGTTTCCAAAATTATGCTGATGTAAAGTAGACATGTGGGAAATGTTATTTATTAACTATTTTGTGTGACATATTTCTCTGATTTAAGGGCATAAAAATTCAAAGTTTGAAAATTGCCAAATTTTATAAATTTTCACCATATTTCCATTTTTTTATAAACAAACAAAAGTAATATCGAATAAATTTTTACCACTAATATGAAATACAATATGTCACAAAAAAAACAGTCTCAGAATCAGTGGGATCCGTTAAAGCGTTCCAAAGCTATAACCTCATAAAGTGACAGTGGTCAGAATTGTAAAAATTGGCCTGGTCATTAAGCTGCATATTGGCTCCGTCACTAATGGGTTAAAGAAAAGAAAAATTTAACATAAATATGTAATGACTCTGAGTGCATTAAAAACACTGACAGCAGTGTCAGACAGAGGACATGATATATGGTGTTTTGCTCCAAAGTATGTTCCATACACCGTTGAAGTCTCCAAAAGTAGTGCATTTTACATTATATTTTGAGCAAAATGTAGTTGTTACTCCTACACTCATAAAATTGCTGTACACAGTGCAAAGCATGCCAATAAATACAAGCAGGGTCATCCATACACCTTGAAGGCACCAAATAGAGTGCCTCATAACAAAATTAAGAAAGTGTAGTTGTGGTACTTCTACACTCATAAAGACTTTGCACAAAGTGAAAAGCTCAGAAAAAAATAGCAGTAGGGTCATGCACTCATCCCTAGACCCTTGAAGGCAACAACTGTCAGGCCTCATTCAAATATTGACCATTAAAAGCACTTTATGTGCTGCTGTCATCTGGTTTGGTCTAATCCAGGCTTTGTCCATTGATATCAGAGTGAGCCTGTCAGCACTTTCTGTCAACAGGCATAAGCACCTGTCTGTTATGACCCCTGGTGGCACTAAAAACTTGCTCATACAAGACGCTAGCAGCAGTGCAGCACAACACCTCCAAGGCATAGAGGGGCAGTTCATGCCAGTTGTGCAGCTTGACCCAATAGCTGAAGGTCGCAGATGAATTGTGGAGTACACTGGTTTGGTAGGCCAGGTATTGCTAGACCATCTTTAAAAACCTTTCCCTCCTTATCAAACATACCCGGTCATCAGGGAATGTACGCTGGGATGGTGTTATGAAATTGGCCCAGGCCTTTGACAGTATACCCCTGTCTCTGCTGTACCTGGTGTGTGTCTCCCTCGCCTCTCCTCCTTGGCTGGCCATCGCTGGTGCCATTTTGTTAAAAGAAAAAAAATGTCTTCACCAATATGGCGCTGGCTGCGCCTGCGCAGATGCATCTATCGGCGATCTGATAAATAGTACTGTGCACGTGCCGCCAGCGCCATCTTGGTGAAGACGATTTTTAATTTCCTCTAGCAAATTGATGCCGATGGTGGTGCCTGTGCAGTAGCATCTATCACGTTCCGAATCATGCCGCTGCGCAGGTGCGCGCAGAACCATTTTAAGAACGATTTTTTTTCTCAAGCAATTTATACTACTAAATAAAATGAAAATATGGCGATTATTGATACGATCATGCTACAGCGCAGGCACCACCGCCACCAGTGGCTCCACAATGAACGTAATTTTTTTTCCCAAACAATAAGATATGCAGTATATAAAGTAGGGCGCAGGTCACTGAGGGATCAGTGACCTGTCATATACCATACAGATGTATATGGAAGCAGAGTACCACATGAAGACCCCCCTATAGGCCCCCCGAAGCACAAGAATCTCATTAACTGAAAACTACAAATAAAGATTAAAAAACAACCACAAGACGGATTTCATCAACCCAGTTATAATCATAATCAGTATAACGGTGCTAACCTGACACTGTCTGTAGTTAACTCAAAGAAACTTGAAGACACAAAAGACCATAGTAAAACCAAAAACACTCAGTTTCAAAATATCACAGTAATCACAGTAATGTGTTCCTGTTTCTATTGTTAACTCAGCACAATCCTGCTGACAGGTTCCCTTTAAGTGATCCAGATTGTAGGCTGGTGAGAAGCATTATCTGCTATCCAACCGACCATCTGATTGCACTGTGCTGTACCATGCCTCCCTGCAAAGTGACTATAAACATAAGGATGAATGACATCGGGGAGATCAAAACATCCAACATCGCGGAGACACCATCACGTGTTTCTCAACGCAGTGATCCAGAACACTGCCCCCATCCCTTATGGGAAATATGCAAATGCATGTAGAAAAGCTGCGGAGACACCATCACGCAAGCAATAAATAGCCAGGTCTTTCACCGGGAAGGAACAACCATGGGAAGGGCAGCATCCATAAAGGAAAACCACCTATGCCAAAACATGGCATCCATCCACAGACAGCTGTTTCGGGGTATTTGCTCCTCATCAGTGTGGAGTAGGAAACTGGCTATTAGGAGCAGTGGCAAGTAAAAGGGCTATAAACATAAGGATGAATGACCTTGGGGATAGTCCTTTTACTAGGCACTGCTCCTAATAGCCATTCCACCCGCCGCTATTGCGGGCACATGTCAGCTGTACAAAACAGGTGACATATCCTGGCTTTGATGCGGGCTCACCGCCAGAGCTCGCATCAAAGCAGGGGTTCTGACCTCATGCGTACTATGCCGTCAGAGGTCAGAAAGGGGTTAATAATTCAAAATTACTCTATCCAGTGTTATTTTCTGCTAGACCTTTAGGACATATTATGGATTTGAGTCTGGACCCTGTGAAAAAGGGAATATTAGTCTAATGACAATTAAAACACATTGGTCTATGGTAAAAAAAGTGGAGTGGTACTTTAAAAGATATTGTTTTGTCATTAAATATTTTAAATGCCATAAAACATATTTTTTTTATTGTAATAATTTTTAAACATTCCTGCGTCTAGATATACTTAATATGACCATTATGTTGATTTTTAGAGATGAGTTAATTTGATCAGGTCCCTGCTTATTTGGCAAGCTATAGCACTTACCGAATAAGTTGCAAAGGGAACCCGGCTTCCACTATCCCTCCTGCTGATCAGCTGTTTGGCTCTGCAGCTGCATGTGTCGCAGCTGTGTCACACTCACGACAAACGCATAGAGATCATTCAACAAATTCCAAGTGTGGTGACCTGCCATTATGATTCTCCAGGTCATTACGAACTCACATACACCAAACATGTATAGGATCTTGTTTATTTAAGTGGTGAAAAAAAGGTTCAAAATTTGTAAAAAAAAAAACAATGTTGCCATTTTCCGAGACCTGTAGCGTGATCTGGGGCTGGATGAGGGCTTATGGTTTGTGTGCTGAGCTGACATTTTTATTGATACCATTTTGGTGTAGATGCATCTTTTGATAGCCCATTATTGCATTTTATTGCATTGCAGTGGCGACAAAAAACCATTATTTTGGCGTTTTAAATAATTTTTTTCTCGTTATGCCATTTAGCGATTGGGTTAATTATTTTTTATATTGATAGATCGTGTGATTCTGATCTCAGCAACTGGGTTGATAGTTAAGTTAAAAAGATGCTGCCTTTGTTTGTACGTAGTGAATCAAGTGTATTGTGCCAAGTACTGCTCATACAAGAGGGTGGTGGCCCACTCCTGCATGGGGGTCCACCAAAGGATTCTCTATTGTGGTACAGTCTGAGCCTGGCTGCAAGTTAATATGAGGAGACCAGCCTTGGCATGCCCAAGGTCATATGTTCCTTCTCTAGCTAATGGAACCTTCTGCAATGTGTACAATGAATGAGTCAAATTTAGGTGATTTGTGTCAAGCAAATCATAAATTGTTCAATTTCGCCAGAATACTAAAATTTTATATGAATTTGATGCAAGTGTTTCCTTGAACTGTTATGTTTACCAACAGGTAAACAAATAAGGATAAGCCTCATTGCTTCTCAAAAGAGAAAAAAACTCTCAATAAATGCTCGTGTTTTTGTAAGCATATATATTAAATGTACTTGCTTGTGCCATACATTAAAACCTCACAAGGGCAAGGAAAATTGAATCTGTCTGCATAATAGATCATAAATCTTGGAAATGATTTGAATTCATGGATTAAATGTCAGCTTTGAAAGGATTTGATGATTTATTTTGGACCTTTAAAGAAGGAACATTTTCAGTGTAAATCACATTATGACATTTTCATATTCTCTATTACATGTTTTTTAGATTGACAAACTTCAAAGAACTAACATGGCATTTTTGTTTATTAGATTACGTAGCCATCTATCAACCACCCCAGTAAACCTAATTAAGAAGATACACAGTTTTGTGCTGAAGTGCAAATTCAATGGCATAAGGAGTGAATGTGACTAAATATTTAGTACTCCCACTGTGCTGACGAGACGGTATGACTCAGAAAATGTCTTCTCATAATTGCTAAATTTACAAATATTTCCATGAACACTAAGATTAATTCCTTTTGTACCTTTATTTACCAGTCAATAATCCAAGTATGCTGGTGAGACTATGTTTTTGGAGTCATTCTTTGTTGGTTTATACTTTCTTGCTAGATTTCAGAATATATTAGGATATAAAAATTTGAATGAAATTTAAAGACTTAAAAATAAAACTATTACAGTTAAGGTGATAGACTTTTTGACTAAGTTCCCTTAATTTCACAGTATATTCAGTTGTCCAAAGGTGTACTTAAAGAGGTTGTCCACTACTTTTTGGGAATTTCAGGCTCGTTTTTTTTTATAATTTGCTTTCAACAGTGCTTTCCTACTGCATCATCTTCCACCAAGTCCAGTTTGGCCAAGAAAACAACAGATGGTGTGATCTGACATTGATGTACCTTGACCTTGGAGTTCACTTCTAATCTCTTTTGATGTTGTTCTGGGCTCTTTAGTTACTATTTGTAGTAGTTGTCTCTTCAATTTGTCATCAATTTTCCTCTTGTGAACACATCAAGGCAGGTTGGCTAAAGTTCTATAGAACTTAAACTTCTGAATAATATGTGCAACTGTAGTAGCAACAGGAACAATTAATGTCCTGAAATAACTCACTCTTTAGCTACTTCTGGTCCATGATTAGGGTGGTATACAACATGTGACCAAACATCCTTACTGATTACAAGTTTGTAGACACCTGTCTAATTACAGGATACACCTTAGTTTAACATGTCCTCGTGGTCATATGTTTTAAATCTTGTCTAGGTGTACCATGATTTTTTTCCAAGCCATTTCCATTATTTTTTTTTTAATTATTATTCTGTTCAACTACAATAAACGCAATATCTGATTTTCATTGATTGATACTGAATACATTTAAATTAAAAATTACTTTTGTCAGTTAGTTCAGTGACCATTGTGGGGTTTTCTTACTGTAACAGAAGGGTACCAACAACTTTGCCCTTATGTATACACGGAAGAGGTTACCTGTCTAGTTTTTTTGGTTCCTGTTGGCCCCTACTGACCCCTAAAATACAGGTGCGACTCACGAAATTAGAATATCATCAAAAAGTTAATTTATTTCAGTTTTTCAATACAAAAAGTGAAACTTATATTATATAGAGTCATTACAAACAGAGTGATCTATTTCAAGTGTTTATTTCCATTAATGTTGATGATTATGGCTTACAGTCAATGAAAACCCAAAATTCATTATCTCAGTAAATTAGAATACTTTATAGCACCAGCTTGAAAAATGATTTTAAAATCCGAAATGTTGGCCTACTGAAATGTATGTTCAGTAAATGCACTGAATACTTGGTTGGAGCCTTTTTTGCATCAATTACTACACCAATCTGGCGTGGCATGGAGGCGATCAGTCTGTGGCACTGCTGAGGTGTTATTTTATCCTAAGTTGATTTGGTAGCAGCCTTCAGCTTGTCTGCATTGTTGGGTCTGGTGTCTCCCATCTTCCTCCTGACAATACCCCATAGATTATTCATGGGGTTAAGATCAGGTGAGTTTTGCTGGCCAAGCAAGCACAGTGATACTGTTGTTTTTAAACCAGGTATTGGTACATTTGGCAGTATGGACAGGTGCCAAGTCCTGTAGGAGAATGAAAGTTCCATCTCCAGAAAAGCTGACTTTGATCTTAATAAAACATAGTGGACCTACACCAGCAGATGACATGGCTCCCCAAACCATTTCTGATTGTGCAAACTTCACATTAGATCTCAAGCAGCTTGGATTGTGTGCCTCTCTACTTGTCCTCCAGACTTTGGAACTTTGATTTCCAAATGAAATGCAAAATTTACTTTCATCTGAAAACAACACCTTGAACCACTGAGCAACAGTCCAGTTCTTTTTCCCCTTAGCCCAGGTAGGATGTTTCTGTCATTGTCTATTGGTCATGAGTCGCTGGACACAAGGAATACGACACTTGTAGCCCATGTCCTGGTTATGTCTGTGTGCCGTGGCTATTGAAGCAATGAGTTCAGCAGCAGTCCAATCCTTATGAATCTCCCCCAAATTTTTGAATGGCCTTTCCTTAACAATCCTTTCAAGGCTGCAGTTATCCCAGTTGCTTGTGCACCTTTTTCTTTCTCACTTTTTCCTTCCACTTAACTCCCCATTAATATGCTTGAATACAGCACTCTGTGAACAGCCAGCTTCTTTAGCAATGACCTTTTGTGGCTTACCCTCCTTGTGGATTGTCAATGACTGCCTTCTGGACATCTGTCAAGTCAGCACTGTTCCCATGATTGTGGAGCCTACTGAAACAGACAAAGGGGCCTTTTTAACTGCATAGGAAGCCTTTGCAGGTCTTTTTTTGTTAACTATTCTATTTTACTGACATAATGACTTTTGGGTTTTCATTGGCTATAAGCCATAATTATCAACATTAGCAGAAATAAACACTTGGAACAGATCATTCTGTTTGTAATGACACTATATAATATATAAGTTTCACTTTTTTTCATTGAAGAACTGAAATAAATTCACTTTTGATGATATTATAATTTTGTGATAAGCCCCTTTATGTTTTTACATTGACTGTTCTAGTTAAAGGGTTTTTCACGGATTCATAAATAAATTTGAATATGTACAACATTGGAAATGAAAATTAATGCAAATTTTAGTCATTTTGTGATTTCTTGTCTAATCCCACATACACTGCTCCAAAAATAAAGGGAACACTAAAATCCCACATCCTAGATATCACTGAATGAAATATTGCAGTTGTAAATCTTTATTCATTACATAGTGGAATGTGTTGAGAACAATAAAGCCTAAAAATTATCAATGTAAATCACAACTAATATCCCACGGAGGTCTGGAGTTGGAATGATGCTCAAAATAAAAGTGGAAAACGAAGTTACAGGCTGATCCAACTTCAGTAGAAATGCCTCAAGACAAGGATATAATGCTCAGTAGTGTGTGTGGCCTCCACGTGCCTGTATGACCTCCCTACAAAGCCTGTGCATGCTCCTGATCAGGCGGCAGATGGTCTTCTGAGGGATCTCCTGTGGTCTGTGGTGCAATGTGATGTTGGTGGATGGTGCGAGACATGATGTCCCAGATGTGTTCAATTGGATTCAGGCCTGGGAAACAGACGGGCCAGTCCATAGCTTCAATGCCTTCATCTTGCAGGAACTGCTGATGCACTCCAGCCACATGAGGTCTGGCATTGTCCTGCATTAGGAGGAACCCAGGGCCAACTGCACCAGCATATGGTCTCACAAGAGGTCCGAGGATCTCATCTCGGTACCTAATGGCAGCCAGGCTACCTCTGGCGAGCACATGGAGGGCTCTGTGGCCCTCCAAAGAAATGCCACCCCGTACCATTACTGACCCACTGCCAAACCGGTAATGCAGAAGGATGTTGCAGGCAGCAGAATGCTCTCCATGGCATCTCCAGACTCTGTCACGTCTGTGACATGTGCTCAGTGTGAACCTGCTTTCATCTGTGAAGAGCACAGGACTCCAGTGGCGAATTTGCCAATCCTGTTTTCTGTGGCAAATGCCAAGCGTCCTTCAAGGTGTTGGGCTGTGAGCACAACCCCCATCTGTGGACGTCGGGCACGAAGACCATCCTCTTGGAGTCAGTTTCTAACCGTTTGTGCAGACACATGCACATTTGTGGCCTGCTGGAGGACATTTTGGTGGGATCTGGCAGTGCTTCTCCTGTTCCTCCTTGCACAAAGGCTGAGGTAGCGGTCCTGCTGCTGGGTTGTTCCCCTCCTACGGCCCCCTCCGTGTCTCCTGGTGTACTGGCCAGTCTCCTGGTAGCGCCTCCTGTCTCTGGATACTACGCTGACAGACACAGCAAACCTTCTTGACACAGCTCCCATTGACGTACCATCCTGGATTAGCTGCACTACCTGAGCCACTTGTGTGGGTTGTAGAGTCCATCTCATGCTACCACTCGTGTGAAAGCACAACCAACATTCAAAAGTGACCAAAACATCAGCCAGAAAGCATTGGTACTGAGATGTGGTCTGTGGTCCCCACCTGCAGAACTACTGCTTTATTGAGTGTGTCTTGATAATTGCCAATAATGTACATCTGTTGTCTCTTCATCTATTCTATTCTATTCATCTGTCTCCACACCCTCCATGCACATGATAACTGCACTTGATACTTGACTATTGCACTTAAACACACGGGCTGATGAATGGATCATGCAGCTTTATATGAAAATCCCTACTTATGATAATTGCCAGACCTGAAATAACAAGCACTTTTCACCTATTGTGTCCCCCCCCCATTTCCTTGTAGATTATAAGCTTGAGATCAGGGACCTCACTCCTAATGTCACTGTTTAAATTGTCTTAACTTGTATTGAATTTATTGTCTGTACATGTCCCCACTTAATTGTAAAATGCTGCGGAATATGTTGGCGCTAAATAAATAAGCCATTGCACCTCACCTACTGTATCCTAACCCATCCCTTGTAGATTGTGAGCCCTCGTGGGCAGGGTCCTCTCTCCTCCTGTACCAGTTGTGACTTGTATTGTTCAAGATTATTGTACCTGTTTTTATTATGTATACCCCTCCTCACATGTAAAGCGCCATGGAATAAATGGCATAATAATAATAATAATATAAATAAAAAATTATTGTTATTATTATTACTCAATTTGCACCACAGCATGTAAAATTGATTGTCAAGCAGTGTTGCTTCTTAAGTGGACAGTTTTATTTCACAGAAGTTTGATTTACTTGGAGTTATATTCTGTTGTTTAAGTGTTCCCTTTATGTTTTTGAGCAGTGTATATATCCTTTTTACTTGCTCTATATAGCATGTTTGGAAATTTTTATTGGTGGTTCTCAGTTGGCCACAATGGTTAAGACTTAAGAAATGTAAGAGGATAAAGGTTTTAGTAGAGGTCATTAAGGGAATTACACAAAATCACAGTGATAAGTATATTACATTCAAGTTTTTTTTTTTAGCTTTAAATTTCATGAGATCTCACATTTTGCACTAATTGAGCAATGGCGCATACTCTACTGAGCTGTTTCTGAACATGCTGTAATGATGTTACCATTTGGTAACAGCTTAGTAAAGTATGTGGCAATGCTTGGTTAGTAGAAAAAGTGAGATCTCACTTTTTAACTGCGAGACTGGCTGTGGAAGGTTGTGGGATCCCACTCTGCATGCTGGGATCTTACAACCCGGAAGATTGGATCCAACTTTTGCTAGAATGTCCGACACTTACGGGGACATTACCATTCTGGGGCTGCCAACTCTTTTGTTAAATAAGACAGCCATGAAGTGATAATAGGTGCTCTTTAACCCCTTCCCGACCCATGACGCCACGTAGGCGTCATGAAAGTCGGTGCCAATCCGACCCATGACGCCTATGCGGCGTCATGGAAAGATCGCGTCCCTGCAGGCCGGGTGAAAGGGTTAACTCCCATTTCACCCGATCTGCAGGGACAGGGGGAGTGGTAGTTTAGCCCAGGGGGGGTGGCTTCACCCCCTCGTGGCTACGATCGCTCTGATTGGCTGTTGAAAGTGAAACTGCCAATCAGAGCGATTTGTAATATTTCACCTATTATAACGGGTGAAATATTACAATCCAGCCATGGCCGATGCTGAAATATCATCGGCCATGGCTGGAAATACTAATGTGCCCCCACCCCACCCCACCGATCGCCCCCCCAGCCCCCCGATCTGGCCGGTACACTGCTCCGGCTCCCCTCCGTCCAGTGCTCCGCTCCCCCCCGTGCTCTTGTCCGCTCCCCCCGTGCTCCAATCACCCCCCCTGCACTCCGATCCACCCACCCCGGTGCTCCGTTCCACCCCCCCGTGCTCCATTCCAGCCCCCCCGTGCTCCGTTCCACGCCCCCCGTGCTCCGTTCCACCCCTCCCGCGCTCCGATTCCCCCCCGTGCTCCGATCCCCCCCCCCGTGGTCCCCCCCCACCCCATCATACTTACCGATCCAGCCGGGGTCCCGTCCGTCTTCTCCCTGGGCTCCGCCATCTTCCAAAATGGCGGGCGCATGAGCAGTGCGCCCGCCGAATCTGCCGGCCGGCAGATTCGTTCCAAAGTGCATTTTGATCACTGAGATATAATCTATCTCAGTGATCAAAATAAAAAAAATAATAAATGACCCCCCCCCTTTGTCACCCCCATAGGTAGGGACAATAAAAAAATAAAGAAATTTTTTTTTTCCACTAATGTTAGAATAGGATTAGGGTTAGGGGTAGGGTTAGGGGTAGGGTTAGGGTTAGGGTTAGGGCTAGGGTTAGGGCTAGGGTTAGGGGTAGGGTTAGGGGTAGGGTTAGGGCTAGGGTTAGGGTTTCGGTATGTGCACACGTATTCTGGTCCTCTGCGGATTTTTCCGCTGCGGATTTGATAAATCCGCAGTGCTAAACCGCTGCGGATTTATGGCGGATTTACCGCGTTTTTTTCTGCGCATTTCACTGCGGTTTTACAACTGCGATTTTATATTGGAGCAGTTGTAAAACCGCTGCGGAATCCGCACAAAGAAGTGACATGCTGCGGAATGTAAACCGCTGCGTTTCCGTGCAGTTTTTCCGCAGCATGTGTACAGCGATTTTTGTTTCCCATAGGTTTACATTGAACTGTAAACTCATGGGAAACTGCTGCGGATCCGCAGCGTTTTCCGCAGCGTGTGCACATACCTTTAGAATTAGGCTATGTGCACACGGTGCAGATTTGGCTGCGGATTCGCAGCAGTGTTCCATCAGGTTTACAGTACCATGTAAACATATGAAAAACCAAATCCGCTGTGCCCATGGTGCGGAAAATACCGCGCGGGAACGCTGTGTTGTATTTTCCGCAGCATGTCAATTCTTTGTGCGGATTCCGCAGCGTTTTACACCTGTTCCTCAATAGAAATCCGCAGGTGAAATCCGCACAAAAAACACTGGAAATCCGCTGAAAATCCGCAGGTAAAACGCAGTGCCTTTTACCCGCGGATTTTTCAAAAATGGTGCGGAAATATCTCACACGAATCCGCAACGTTGGCACATAGCCTTAGGGTTAGGGTTGGAATTAGGGTTGTGGTTAGGGTTAGGGGTGTGTTGGGGTTAGGGGTGTGTTGGAGTTAGGGTTGTGATTAGGGTTATGGCTACAGTTGGGATTAGGGTTAGGGGTGTGTTGGGGTTAGTGTTGGAGGTAGAATTGAGGGGTTACCACTGTTTAGGCACATCAGGGGTCTCCAAACGCAACATGGCGCCACCATTGATTCCAGCCAATCTCATATTCAAAAAGTCAAATGGTGCTCCCTCACTTCCGAGCCCTGAAGTGTGCCCAAACAGTGGTTTACCCCCACATATGGGGTACCAGCATACTCAAGACAAACTGCGCAACAATTACTGGGGTCCAATTTCTCCTGTTACCCTTGTGAATCTAAAAAAATGCTTGCTAAAACATAATTTTTGAGGAAAGAAAAATGATTTTTTATTTTCACGGCTCTGCGTTGTAAACGTCTGTGAAGCACTTGGGGGTTCAAAGTGCTCAACACATATCTAGATAAGTTCCTTGGGGGGTCTAGTTTCTAAAATGGTGTCATTTCTGGGGGTTTCTACTGTTTAGGCACACCAGGGGCTCTGCAAACGCAACGTGACACCCGTAGACCATTCCATCAAAGTCTGCATTTCAAAAGTCACTACTTCCCTTCTGAGCCCCGACGTGTGCCCAAACAGTGGTTTGCCCCCACTCATGGGGTATCAGCGTACTCAGGAGAAACTGGACAACAACTTTTGGGGTCCAATTTCTCCTGTAACCCTTGGGAAAATAAAAAATTCTGGGCTAAATAATTATTTTTGGAGAAAGAAAACTTATTTATTATTTTCACAGCTCTGCATTATAAACTTCTATGAAGCACTTGGGGGTTCAAAGTGCTCACCACACATCTAGATAAGTTCCTTTCGGGGTCTAGTTTCCAAAATGGGGTCACTTGTGGGGGGTTTCTACTGTTAAGCCACATCAGGGGCTCTGCAAACGCAACGTGACGCCCACAGAGCATTCCATCAAAGTCTGCTTTTCCAAACGTCACTACTTCACTTCCGAGCCTCGGCATGTGCCCAAACAGTGGTTTACCCCCACATATGGGGTATCAGCGTACTCAGGAGAAACTGGCAACAACTTTTGGGGTCCAATTTCTTCTGTAACCCTTGGGAAAATAAAAAATTCTGGGCTAAATAATTATTTTTGAGGAAAGAAAACGTATTTATTATTTTCACGGCTCTGCATTATAAACTTCTATGAAGCACTTGGGGGTTCAAAGTGCTCACCACACATCTAGATAAGTTCCTTTGGGGGTCTAGTTTCCAAAATGGGGTCACTTGTGGGGGGTTTCTACTGTTAAGCCACATCAGGGGCTCTGCAAACGCAACGTGACGCCCACAGAGCATTCCATCAAAGTCTGCATTTCAAAACGTCACTACTTCACTTCCGAGCCCCGGCATGTGCCCAAACAGTGATTTACCCCCACATATGGGGTATCGGCGTACTCAGGAGAAACTGGACAACAACTTTTGGGGTCAAATTTCTCCTGTTACCCTTGGGAAAATAAAAAATTGCAGGCTAAAAGATCATTTTTGAGAAAATAATTTTTTTTTTTATTTTCATGGCTCTGCGTTATAAACTTCTGTGAAGCACTTGGGGGTTCAAAGTCCTCACCACACATCTAGATTAGTTCCTTTGGGGGTCTAGTTTCCAAAATGGTGTCATTTCTGGGGGATCTCCAATGTTTAGGCACACAGGGGCTCTCCAAACGTGACATGGTGTCCGCTAATGATTGGAGCTAATTTTCCTTTTAAAAAGCCAAATGGCGTGCCATCCCTTCCGAGCCCTGCCGTGCGCCCAAACAGTGGTTTACCCCCACATATGGGATATCAGCATACTCAGGACAAACTGGACAACAATATTTGGGGTCCAATTTCTCCTATTATCCTTGGCAAAATAGGAAATTCCAGGCTAAAAAATCATTTTTGAGGAAAGAAAAATTATTTTTTATTTTCATGGCTCTGCGTATAAACTTCTGTGAAGCACCTGGGGGTTTAAAGTGCTCAATATGCATCTAGATAAGTTCCTTGGGGGGTCTAGTTTCCAAAATGGGGTCACTTGTGGGGGAGCTCTAATGTTTAGGCACACAGGGGCTCTCCAAACGCGACATGGTGTCCGCTAACAATTGGAGCTAATTTTCCATTCAAAAAGTCAAATGGCGCGCCTTCCCTTCCGAGCCCTGCCGAGTGCCCAAACAGTGGTTTACCCCCACATATGAGGTATCGACGTACTCGGGAGAAATTGCCCAACAAATTTTATGATCCATTTTATCCTACTGCCCATGTGAAAATGAAAAAATTGAGGCGAAAAGAATTTTTTTGTGAAAAAAAAGTACTTTTTCATTTTTACAGATCAATTTGTGAAGCACCTGAGGGTTTAAAGTGCTCACTAGGCATCTAAATAAGTTCCTTGGGGGGGTCTAGTTTCCAAAATGGGGTCACTTGTGGGGGAGCTCCAATTTTTAGGCACACGGGGGCTCTCCAAACGTGACATGGTGTCCGCTAAAGAGTGGAGCCAATTTTTGATTCAAAAAGTCAAATGGCGCTCCTTCCCTTCCAAGCCCTGCCGTGCGCCCAAACAGTGGTTTACCCCCACATATGAGGTATAAGCGTACTCAGGACAAATTGGACAACAACTTTCGTGGTTCAGTTTCTCCTTTTACCATTGGGAAAATAAAAAAATTGTTGCTAAAAGATAATTTTTGTGACTAAAAAGTTAAATGTTCATTTTTTCCTTCCATGTTGCTTCTGCTGCTGTGAAGCACCTGAAGGGTTAATAAACTTCTTGAATGTGGTTTTGAGTACCTTGAGGGGTGCAGTTTTTAGAATGGTGTCACTTTTGGGTATTTTCAGCCATATAGACCCCTCAAACTGACTTCAAATGTGAGGTGGTCCCTAAAAAAAATGGTTTTGTAAATTTCGTTGTAAAAATGACAAATCGCTGGTCAAATTTTAACCCTTATAACTTCCTAACAAAAAAAAATTTTGTTTCCAAAATTGTGCTGATGTAAAGTAAACATGTGGGAAATGTTATTTATTAACTATTTTGTGTCACATATCTCTCTGGTTTAACAGAATAAAAATTCAAAATGTGAAATGCCGAAATGTGAAATGTGAAATGTGAAATGCCGCACAAGAGGTTGGTACACAAAATGAGAATGCTTGGTCTGGGGGAAAATGTGTGTAAATGGGTTAGTAACTGGCTTAGTGATAGAAAGCAGAGGGTGGTTATAAATGGTATAGTCTCTAACTGGGTCGCTGTGACCAGTGGGGTACCGCAGGGGTCAGTATTGGGACCTGTTCTCTTCAACATATTCATTAATGATCTGGTAGAAGGTTTACACAGTAAAATATCGATATTTGCAGATGATACAAAACTATGTAAAGCAGTTAATACAAGAGAAGATAGTATTCTGCTACAGATGGATCTGGATAAGTTGGAAACTTGGGCTGAAAGGTGGCAGATGAGGTTTAACAATGATAAATGTAAGGTTATACACATGGGAAGAGGGAATCAATATCACCATTACACACTGAACGGGAAACCACTGGGTAAATCTGACAGGGAGAAGGACTTGGGGATCCTAGTTAATGATAAACTTACCTGGAGCAGCCAGTGCCAGGCAGCAGCTGCCAAGGCAAACAGGATCATGGGGTGCATTAAAAGAGGTCTGGATACACATGATGAAAGCATTATACTGCCTCTGTACAAATCCCTAGTTAGACCGCACATGGAGTACTGTGTCCAGTTTTGGGCACCGGTGCTCAGGAAGGATATAATGGAACTAGAGAGAGTACAAAGGAGGGCAACAAAATTAATAAAGGGGATGGGAGAACTACAATACCCAGATAGATTAGCGAAATTAGGATTATTTAGTCTAGAAAAAAGACGACTGAGGGGCGATCTAATAACCATGTATAAGTATATAAGGGGACAATACAAATATCTCGCTGAGGATCTGTTTATACCAAGGAAGGTGACGGGCACAAGGGGGCATTCTTTGCGTCTGGAGGAGAGAAGGTTTTTCCACCAACATAGAAGAGGATTCTTTACTGTTAGGGCAGTGAGAATCTGGAATTGCTTGCCTGAGGAGGTGGTGATGGCGAACTCAGTCGAGGGGTTCAAGAGAGGCCTGGATGTCTTCCTGGAGCAGAACAATATTGTATCATACAATTATTAGGTTCTGTAGAAGGACGTAGATCTGGGTATTTATTATGATGGAATATAGGCTGAACTGGATGGACAAATGTCTTTTTTCGGCCTTACTAACTATGTTACTATGTTACTATGTTACTATGAAAATTGCGAAATTTTCAAAATTTTCGCCAAATTTCCGTTTTTATCACAAATAAACGCAGAATTTATTGACCTAAATTTACCACTAACATGAAGCCCAATATGTCACGAAAAAACAATCTCAGAACTGCTAGGATCCGTTGAAGCGTTCCTGAGTTATTACCTCATAAAGGGACACTGGTCAGAATTGCAAAAAACGGCAAGGTCTTTAAGGTCAAAATAGGCTGGGTCATGAAGGGGTTAAAGTGAACCTGACAGCTTACATATGATGCAGCTGTATCAGGAACTTTCTGTATGATCTCAGCCAGGTATGACTGAGATTATGTAGGCAGTGCCAAATACACGCTGCCCATTTATCATATAGCCTGTATCAGCTGTCAGGTTTATTTTAACTTTGAAACCTTCTTCTTTAACACTGATTTGATCACTTTAAATTATTTTGTGAAAACTGCATCTTAATTGGAATCTGTCATTTTAGAAAATGCAATATGCCAGAAAATATACTGTAGTTTGAATCCACAGGTAAATAGCATTACAATGCTGCACAGCCAGTTTACTAAATTGCAGCTACAGGAAGAAAATGATCTTATTTTCTTCTGCGAGCCACCAGCTTTCAGTTATGGGGTCATGAACAAAGCAGCTACAGTCACCACTCACAGCACCATTCACTTTGCTGTGTGCAGCAGTTATTTGCTTGCCCTGGCAAGATGATTGACAGCTCACTCAACACTGATGCGCTACAGAGTGGGCTGTCAAAGACCAGGAAAAATGATATGGCTTGCACCATGAATTACCAAGAATGATTGCTCTAGAACAGTGTTCCCCAACTCCGGTCCTCAAGAGCCACCAACAGGTCATGTTTTGAGGATTTCCTTAGTATTTTACAGGTGATGGAATTATTGCCTGTGCAGGTGATGCAGTTATCACCTGTGCAATACTAAGGAAATACTGAAAACATGACCTGTTGGTGGCTCTTGAGGACCGGACTTGGGGAACACTGCTCTAGAACATCGAAACTGCATTACTGCCATAGAAAATGGGAAAAAAAGGAAAAAAGCACTATACAATTTATGTATGAAATATTAATCTGCAAAATTGCTATGAAAATACAGTGAAAAAGAAGGTGCTTAACGCATGCATTGGCCAATATATGTGAGCCCAACTGTCATGTCAAGGTGTCCTTCGAAAGTTGGGTTCCTGTCCTGATATGTTACCTCTCCTGGGGCAAAAAAGCTTATAATTTATGGGGCAGGAATGGACCAGCTAACTACTTAAAATCACCAGTGGCTAATGGGAGTGGGAGTGCACATGTCCAAAATGGGTTTTATACAAATAGAGAAAAAGGGCCAGCACATCTAAGCTAGTGTGAACAGGTGCCAACCAAAAAAAGTGGATAACTTGAAAAGCGAAAAAGGTTGCACCATGCTTTACCAAGAATGATTACTCTAGAACATTGAAGATGCATTACTGCCATAGAAAATAGGAAAAAAGAAAAAAAAAGGGCTATATAATGTTCATATGAAATATTTATCTGCAAAATTGCTTTGAAAATACAGTAAAAAAGAAGGTACAGTACTAAGTGCATAGATTGGCCAATATATGTGAGCCCAACTGCCACTCACTATACTGTGTGCAGCAGCTGTAAGCTTGCCCAGGGAAGCTTATTGACAGCTCACTCAACACAGATGCGCTACAGAGCGGGCTGTCAATCAGAGAGCAGGGGCATGCTTACCGCCACTGCTCACCATATAGTGAGCAATGCTATGAAAGGTGACAGTAATTGCTCCCTGCACTGCCCCCATAAGGATAGAATATGTTAATTTTCTCCCAGTAATCCCACTTTTAGTAAAGTGGCTAGGCAGCATTGTAATGCTGTTTTCCTACAGCTTAACCCTATATCTGCAAGCAAATAATGTGTTAAAAGGTGACACATTCCAATTAATTGCTTTTTTCTGCTATCTGTCCTCTCTTGATATGCATTACAGTATTGTGACAGTGTAAAATATTGTAAAATATTGTGAGTTGGCATTATGGTAGTGTCTGCACAATATGAGTCGAATTCAGCATATCCAGTAATGTAATTGTCCAGCTTCAATGAATTTTCAAAGCAAAATATATCAAAGAATTATCATGAAACAAAAACAATGGCATGCCTCTCAAGTAATTTCAAGCTGTCAAAATCATTTTGAGTAAAGAAAATTAGAATTAAAGATAAAAGAAGCAGAAAATATTTAAGCACCCATATCTTTTCATTGAAACACATCCAATAGTGTCTGGGAGCTGAAGTGCAGGTTTTTGTTTTTAAATGAAAAAGAACAATTCTATGAATAAGCAAATTGTGTCAGAATAAGAATATTAGTTATGGCATTATATATAAGTGGAGTGAAAATAGTTTTTTTCTTGCAATAATTCTGGAATATAATTTTACAGGATTATAATTATACTAGATGGTGGCCCTATTCTAACGTATCGGGTATTCTAGAATAAGTAGGTAGTATATAGCACAGGCTACGTACTATATTGCATAGTGACGTAGTATATAACACAGCTGACGTAGTATATAACAGAGCTACGTAGTATGTAACACAGCGTTCATAGTATATAGCAGAGCTACATAGTATATAACACAGCCACGTAGTATATAACATAGCCACTTAGTGTATTGCACAGCTACGTAGTGTATTGCACAGGCACGTAGTATATTGTTCAGCCACGTAGTATATAGCAGAGCCACATAGTATATAACATAGCCATGTCGTATATCGTAGTATATTGCACTGCCACGTAGTATATAACAGAGCCACATAGTATATTGCACAGTCGATGTAGTATATAACAGAACCGACACAGCCACATAGTATATTGCACAGCTACGTAGTATATAGCACAGAGCACGTAGTATATTGCACAGCCACGTAGTATATTGCACAGTCACGTTGTATATTGCCCAGCTACATAGTATACAGCACAGAGATGTAGTATATAACAGAGCCCACGCAGTATGTAACACAGCCCACGTAGTATATAGCAATGTGGGCACTATATGCGTGATTAAAAAAGACTTAAAATAAAAAATAAGCATATACTCACCTTGCGAAGGCCCCTTGAAGTCCTGGCGCCTGTGTGCGGTGCACGCGGCAGCTTCCGTTCCCAGGGTTGGTATGAGCGCAGGACCTGTGATGAGAGTGACATCATGGCAGGTCCTTCTTGCATAGCATCCTTGGCACTGGAACCTGCCGCTTGCATTGCCGAGGACAGCGCCCACGTCGGAGGGTGAGAGCTGTTCTTCCTATCTATTGGATGTGTACTTTCCCAGGAGGGTTCCCTGGACTTAGAACGTGCGCCCTCAGGAGTGAGTGCTGTTGGTCATTTGTATACTATATCAGCATCATGGTTTGGGTCTTCTTTTCTTCAGGAGGGACCGAGAAGATGGTTAAAATTGATGGGAAGATGCATGGAGCCAAATACAGGACCATTCTTGAAGAAAACCTGTTGGAGTCTGCAAAAGACCTGAGACTGGGATTGAGATTTGTCTTCCAACAAGGCAATGATCCCAAACATAAAGTAAAATCTGCAATGGAATGGTTCACAAATAAACGTATCCAGGTGTTAGAATGGCCAAGTTAAAGTCCAGACCTCAATCCAATCGAGAATCTGTGGAAAGAGCTGAAAACTGCTGTTCACAAATGATCTCCATCAAACCTCACAGAGCTCAAGCTGTTTGCCAAGGAAGAATGGGCAAGAATTTCAGTCTCTGAATGTCCAAAACTGATACTGACATACCCCAAGCGACTTGCAGCTGTAATCGCAGCAAAAGGTGGCGCAACAAAGTATTAAGTTAAAGGGGCCGGATAATATTGCACTCCCCACTTTTCAGTTTTTTAATTTGCACAAAAATTTAAAATAACCAATAAATTTCGTTCAACTTCACAATTGTGTTCCACTTGTTGTTGATTCTTCATCAAAAAATTACATTTGGTATCTTTATGTTTGAAGCATGATATGTGGGAAAAGGTTGAAAATTTCCAGGGGGCCGAATACTTTCGCAAGGCACTGTATCTACTATATAATTGTCTAAGGGTCACTTCCGTCTGTCTGTCACGGATATTCATTAGTCGCGGCCTCTGTCTGTCATGGAATCCAAGTCGCTGATTGGTCGTGGCAAAACACCCACGACCATTGCCACAACCAATCAGCGACTGCCACAGTCCGGCGTCAATCTGGCCGCTCTTTCCACCCCGCAGTTAGTGCCCGATCCATACTCCCCTCCAGTCATCCAGTCAGCCCTCACAAAGGATTAATGCCAGCGTTACCGGAGCATGGTGTAACGCACTCCAGTTACGCAGCTATTAACCCTGTGTGACCAACGTATGCAGCATCAATAGTAAAAAGATCTAATGTTACAAATAAGAATAATAAAAAAAAAGGTTATTCTCACCCTCCGACGTCGCGTTCTGTCCTCGGAAGTGCAAGCGGCAGGTTCCGGTGCTAAGGATGCTATGCGAGAAGGACCTGCCATGACGTCACGGTCATGTGACCGCGACGTCATCACAGGTCCTGCGCTCATTCCAACCCTGGGACCGAAAGCTGCCGTGTGCACCGCACACAGGGGACAGGACTACAAGGGGCCCTCGGAAGGTGAGTATATGTTTATTTTTTAACCTGTTACATACGTGGCTGGTCAATATACTACGTAGCTGGGCAATATTCTACGTGACTGGCCAATATACTACGTGACTGGGCAGTATACTACGTGGCTCTGTGCTGTATACTACGTCGCTGTGCAATATACTACGTGGCTGGGCAATATGCTACGTCACTGGGCAATATACTACGTGACTGGGCAATATACTATGCGACTGGGCAATATACTACGTGGCTGGGCAATATACTATGTAGCTGGGCAATATACTGTGTGACTGGGCAATATACTATGTGGCTGGGCAATATACTGCGTGACTGGGCAATATACTACGTGGCTGGGCAATATACTACATCACTGGGCAATATAATACGTGGCTGGGCAATATACTACGTAGCTGGGCAATATACTGCGTGACTGGGCAATATACTATGTGGCTGGGTAATATACTACGTGACTGGGCAATATACTACGTGACTGGGCAATATACTACGTGGCTGGGCAATATACTACGTGGCTGGGCAATATACTACATCACTGGGCAATATACTACGTGGCTGGGCAATATACTACGTGGCTGGGCAATATACTACATCACTGGGCAATATACTACGTGACTGGGCAATATACTACGTGGCTGGGCAATATACTACATCACTGGGCAATATACTACGTGACTGGGCAATATACTACGTGGCTGGGCAATATACTGCGTGGCTTGGCAATATACTATGTCACTGGGCAATATACTACTTAGCTGGGCAATATACTATGTAGCTGGGCAATATACTACGTGGCTGGGCAATATACTACTTGGTTGGGCAACATACTACGTGGCTGGCCAATATAATATGTGGGCTGTGCAATATACTATGTGGACATACATATTCTAGAATACCAGATGCATTAGAATCGGGCCACCATATATATATATATATATATATATATATATATATATATATATATATATATATATATATATATATATACCATATATACTCGAGTATAAGCCGAGATTTTCAGCCCAAATTTTTGGGCTGAAAGTGCCCCTCTCGGCTTATACTCGAGTCAATGTGGGTGGCAGGGTCGGCGGGTGAGGGGGTGAGGGCGCTGAGGTATACTTACCTAGTCCCAGCGATCCTCGCGCTGTCCCTGCCGTCCCACGGGCTTCTGTGCTGCAGCTTCTTCCCCTCTTCAGCGGTCACGTGGGACCGCTCATTAGAGATATGAATAAGCGGCTCCACCTCCCATAGGGGCGGAGCCGCCTATTCATTCCTCTAATCAGCGGTGCCGGTGACCGCTAATTAGAGAAAGAAGCTGCGGCACCGAAGACCAGGCAGAGGGACAGCGCGAGGATCGCCAGGACTAGGTAAGTATAGCATATTCACCTGTCCTCGTTCCAGCCGCCGGGCGCCGCTCCATCTTCCCGGCGTCTGCGCTCTGACTGTTCAGGCAGAGGGCGCGATGACGCATATAGTGTGCGCGGCGCCCTCTGCCTGATCAGTCAGAGCAGAGACGCTGGGAAGATGGAGGCGCCGGAACGAGACGCCGGGAGCTGCAATCAAGGGAGGTGAGTATGTGGTTTTTTTTTTTATTGCAGCAGCGGCGGCAGAGATTTCTATGGGGCACAATGAACGGTGCAGAGCACCGTATATGGCACAGCAATGGGGCACAATGAACGGTGCAAAGCACCGTATATGGCACAGCAATGGGGCACAATGAACGGTGCAGAGCACCGTATATGGCACAGCAATGGGGCACAATGAACGGTGCAGAGCACCGTATATGGGCACAGATATGGGGCACAATGAACGGTGCAGAGCACCGTATATGGCACAGCAATGGGGCACAATGAACGGAGCAGAGCACCGTATATGGGCACAGATATGGGGCACAATGAACGGTGCAGAGCACTGTATATGGCACAGCAATGGGGCACAATGAACGGTGCAGAGCACCGTATATGGCACAGCAATGGGGCACAATGAATGGTGCAGAGCACCGTATATGGCACAGCTATGGGGCACAATGAACGGTGCAGAGCACTATATGGGGCACAGCTATGGGGAAATAATGAACGGTGTAGAGCACTATATGGCACAGCTATGGGGAAATAATGATCTATTTTTATTTTTGAAATTCACCGGTAAATGCTGCATTTCCACCCTAGGCTTATACTCGAGTCAATAAGTTTTCCCAGTTTTTTGTGGCAAAATTAGGGGGGTCGGCTTATACTCGGGTCGGCTTATACTCGAGTATATACGATATATATATATATATATATATATATAGTACAGACCAAAAGTTTGGACACACCTTCTCATTTAAAGATTTTTCTGTACTTTTATGAGTATGAAAATTGTACATTCGCACTGAAGACATCAAAACTATGAATTAACACATGTGGAATTATATACTTAACAAAAAAGTGTGAAACAACTGAAATTATGTTGCTACTCAGAAGAGAAACCCGGTGGATATTGCGCACATGGGTGCTGGACTCCACTGTTTTAAATGAAAGAGTGGACATGTCCATCTTTCTCTAAGATCAGTTTTTGGAAAAAGAGTTCCTACTTGGGCTTATTGTTTTTAATTTTAACAATATGTATAATACTCTTTTTAATGTGTGGTTATTTAAGAAATTCATTGTTTTGTCTTGTGTAATAGGGAAATCGGGGGAAGGGGGGGAGGAGCTTACCTTCACACAGGTTTTAATCCCCCGTCATTTCCCTTTGCTTGTGTGACCCATTGAGGCGCACTTGTGTGAAACAATTGTCGTCATTCACGCACCCCTGTTCCCATTCTCCCTCAGAAGATGCTGCAATAAAGTCTGAAAAAATAGCCTGGTGAGTGCCATTCGTTTGTCTATATTTAATCTAACATTAAAAACCTTACCATTTGTCAAGTGACATGCATGTGGATTTATTTAAATAATTTAAAAAAAACAGCGCGGGGACACATGTATTCTTGATAAACAGCTTTGCTAATGCTAACAGCTGAGGGTTGCAGCCCCCAGCTGCCAGTTTTGCCCGACTGCTTATCAAAAATACAGGGGAACCCACGCTGGTTTTTTAAATTATTTATTTAGAGCACAGACACCGGCTGATAAATATTCCCATCAGCGGCTCCTGCTCTTGCTGTCAATAGCAGCAGCAAACATAGGATGATGGGAGCAGTAGTCCCATCAGCTGATGCCAGTGACTGGAGGTAATCTTTATACCTCTGATTACAGCTGCGGTCTCACGCTGTCATTTGACAGCATGGGAACCTCGGATCTCTGACCGGTGAGTGTTTGCCGCACTGTCATGCACATGACAGCTTGGCAAACACTGTAAGTTTGGGCCCCTATTCAAGTGAATGAGATCCGGGTCCGGGTACTGTTCTGGTACCCGAACCTGAACTTTTTTAACTGTTCGGATGAACCCACCAGACCTGAACATCCAGGGGTCCACCCATCTCTAAACATAATTAATACACACAATGATATCCCTCTATTGGGACAATAAACACAGTGCAGCTGCAACAGAAATACTAAAAATGTGATGTCACTAAATGGAAAGCAAAGTGATGGTATAAATACATCACAATAGCACACAACATGCAAAAATTACAATAATTTCAGTTCCCATAACTAATAAAACATGATGTCACAGTACTGGGATAATAAATACAGTGATGTCACAGTTCATGAATAGGAAACACAATTGTAAGGACAGTGAATGCTGTCAGCATGTTTTTACATTCAGAAGTAGCAGTATTGTTGTATAGGCTCTTGTTCTTTCATAAAAATGTTATTTTTGTTAGAGATCCTCAAAATTTTGGGGAAAATGGGGACTAAATCTTATAGTCCAAATGTAGCTTACTGGGGCTTTGCGGCGGTGGTGGAGTGGGATCACAGGAGGCAGGGTCCTTTCCTCAAGAGGCCGGTGGCGACAGAGAGGTGCGATGCTGCAGGCCCAGTGTCGGTAGCGAGGCAGAGAGGAGTGCGATTTTCTGAAGCTGTGGCCACCTCTGGCAGCACCTGCGCAGACTGGGATCTCGGCCTGGCTGAGATCTCAATCTGCGCAAACTCCATCCCAGGTAGTTCTTTCTCTGAAGCCCATAGCATCTGCTCTGCCTTATTGCCGACACTGGGCCCATAGCATCGCATCTCTGGGGCAGCCACTTCTCCCACCCAGGGCCCGCAGCATTGCATTGCTCCTTTTCTGCCACTGCCGGCTACCTGAGGAAGAGACCATGTTTCCTATGACCCCGCTCCACTGCTGCTGCCCCCCAGGTAAGATAAATTCGGACTACATGATGGAACCCCATGTTATAAAAAAAACTTTTTTTCTCTATTATCCTCCCCCAAATTTGGGGTGCATCTCATGGTCCAGTGCGTCTTATAGTCAGAAAATATGGTACTTATGAACAACAGTTGTATTTTCTAAATGGTTACTTGTTCCATGTTAACTAACAGACTGCTGTCTAGTTTATGAAAGACTGTTGATACATATATGCTAGCCACCTTAGGGAGAGACCCAAGTTGGGCTAAACGTAGCGGGACGAAAGAGACCGAAAAGCCCTCTACTTAAAGGAAATACATAGTGGATGCTTTCCTGAAACGGAAAGTACTTGCAAGCAGCATAATACAAAGAATAGCAGGTTTACCCAGAATCCTTTGCAGTAGGTGGAGCTATGCAAATCATCTATTTCCTGCTTGCAAGTACTTTCTGTTTCAGGAAAGCATCCACTATGTATTTCCTTTAAGTAGAGGGCTTTTCGGTCTCTTTTGTCCCGCTACATTTAGCCCAACTTGGGTCTCTCCCTAAGGTGGCTAGCATATATGTATCGCTTGCTCACCGAGCCCCACTCCATGCAGCCAACCAATTCCAGCCTTGTGCTGATGAGGGCCTAAAGCCCGAAACACGTGTCCACAGGTAGGAATTGGTTGGCTGTGTAAATTTAGAAACTAATCCGCAGCATTGCACGCTTGGCGGTTCCAAGCGCTGTGGATTAGACTGGGGTGGAAATAGATGATTTGCATAGCTCCACCTACTGCAAAGGATTCTGGGTAAACCTGCTATTCTTTGTATTATGCTGCTTGCAAGTACTTTCTGTTTCAGGAAAGCATCCACTATGAAAGACTGTTGTTAATTTGTTCTGCCTATAAATAATCTATATTGTTTATGTTGTGCTGTGTGCATAACAGTGATTTCTTTATAGATTGCAATACACTGCACAGTCATTAGACAAGGATGCTATAGCATACCAAAAGCAGTTAAAGAAGACCTGCATATCTAAAGAAGAATATTATGCTGTTTGCAGGGAATGCAGGGCAAGCGTTAGTAGAGCTAAAGTCAGTAATGAAGTAAGGCTTGCAATGAAGACTAACAGCAATAAAAAAGGATTTGGGGGTACATCAACAGCAAAAGAAAAGTCAAATATGCTATAGGATTTTTACAGGATGGAAAGGGTAAGGTGATCAAAAATGATGCTGAGAAGGCTGAACTTTTAAATTCCTATTTTGCATCTGTGTTGTCCAAGAAAGCAAATATAACATCAATTGATCTTCAAGGTGCTTTTTGAAGGAATAAAATAATCTACACTATCTATACACAAAGAGAAAGTGAAGGAATACTTAGCTAATTTAAATTAATTTAAATCTGCTGGTCCAAATGAATTACATCATAGGGTACTGAAAGGGTTAGCAGAGGAGATTGCAGAACCAGTAGCCAGAATCTTTGAAAAATCCTGGAGAACAGGAGAAGATCCAGAAGATTGGAGAAGGACAAATGTCGCTATCTTCAATAAAGGAAAGAAGATGGAGACAGAAAATTACAGGCCAGTGAGCTTTTTTTTCTAGGCCAGCAAAGATCTTTGAACAAATTATTAAACAGCATTTATGTAAATACTTGGATAAGAATGCATCAAAATACAGTAACTAACCAGAGCCAGCATGGGTTTGTAGCAAACAAGTCGTGCCAGTCTAATTTAAATTCCTTCTATGATGGAATCACTGACTGGGTGAAACAGGGAAATGTGGTAGATAGAGTATATCTTGACTTCAGCAAAGCATTTGATAAAGCATTTCATATTAACTTTATTGAAAAACGACCAAGCATGTGATTTACAAGGTTATGGTTAGGTTGTTTCAACTGGCTCAGTGCTCATACTCAAAGAGTGGTGATGAATGGTGGAACAGCCAATTGAAAGAGTGTTTCAAGTGGGGAACCACTATGCTCTGTCTTGGCCCCTGTGTTGTTCAACATTATTATAAATGATCTAGATAAGGGAACTGAAGGTAAATTAATCAAATTTGAAGACCATGCAAAGCTAGGAAGTGTAACTAACACTAGAGAAGACATAGAAAGGATTCGAAGGCTCTAGATAAACTTGAACAATGGGCAGCAACTAATAGAATGGTATTTAACAGGTAGGAATGCAGGATTCTACATCTGAGCAAGGAAAATGAAAATGACATCTACAGAATGGGAGGAATAGAACCAAGCAAGAGCACGTGTGAAAAAGACAGCAGCTATATTAATAGATCACAGACTGCACATGTGTCAACACTGTGATGCAGGAGCAAAAGAGGCAAACACAGTTCTAGGATGTATTAAGAGAAGCAGAGTCTAGATAACGTGAAATAATTATCCACCTCTACTCCTCCTTGTCAGGACTCATTTGGAATACTTATGTTCAACAAGTAACAGTTAAAAGGTCTGGGAATGTTTAACTTGCAAAAAGAAGGCTAAGAGGAGACTTAATAGCTGTCTACAAAAGTCTGAGGGGATGTCACAGTGTAGAGGAATAATCCTTATTCTCATTTGCACATGGAAATACGAGAAGCAATATAATGAAAATGAAAGGGAAAAGATACAGATTAGATATTAGAAAACATTTTTTGACAGTGAGGGTGATCAATGTGTGGAACAGGCTGCCTCAAGATTTTTCCTTCAATGGAAGTCTTTAAACAGAGGCTGGACCGACATCTGTCTGAGATGGCTTAGTGAATCCTGCATTGAGCAGGGGGTTGGACAAGATGACCCTTGATGTCCATTCCAACTCTAACATTCGATGATCCTATAATTTTTTGTCACAATATTGGCATAATAAGCACAGTAAAGTCATAGCAAAGGGTAGGTGAGTAAGAAGTATGTCTGTTAATTGTCTGCAAGCTGAAATGCAATGTATTGTTGGCAATACAAAGGTCCAACTTTCTAGAACAGTTCTGCAAACACTTAACTAAAGGTTTATGTTGCCGTAGTCATAAATCTTGGCTTGTTCGCAGTAAGAGCATGTGATCACGATGTCTTTTTCAAGCAGTTACACTACCATTCAAAAGTTTAGGGTCACCCAGACAATTTTGTGTTTTCCATGAAAACTCCTACTTTTATTAATCAAATGAGTTGCCAAATCAATTGAAAATCTAGCCCAGACATTGACAAGGTTCAAAAAAGTATTTTTATTTGAATTAATAATTTTCTCCTTCAAACTTTGCTTTTGTCAAAGAATGTTCCCTTTGCAGCAATTACAGCATTGCAGACCTTTGGCATTCTAGCAGTTAATTTGCTGAGGTAATCTGGAGAAATATCACCCCATGCTTCCAGAAGCCAGTCCCACAAGGTGGTTTGGCTTGATAGGCACTTTTTGCTTACCATACGGTAAAGCTGCTCCCACTACAGCTCAATGGGGTTGAGATCTGGTGACTGCGCTGGCCACTCCATTACAGATGGTATTCTATCTGCCTGCTTCTTCCCTAAATAGTTCTTGTATAATTTGGAGATGTGCTTTGTGTCATTGTCCTGTTGTAGAATGAAATTGGCTCCAATCAAGCGCTGTCCACAGGGTATGGCATGGCGTTGCAAAATGGAGTGATAGCCTTCCTTATTCAAAATCCCTTTTACCTTGTACAAATCTCCCACTTTACCAGCACCAAAGCAACCCCAGACCATCACATTACATCCCACCATGATTGACAGATGGCGTCAGGCACTCCTCCCGCATCTTTTCAGTTGTTCTGCGTCTCACAAATGTTCTTCTGTGTGATCCAAACACCTCAAACTTGGATTTGTCTGTCCATAACGCTTTTTTCCAGTCTTCCTCTGTCCAATGTCTCTGTTCTTTTGCCCATATTAATCTTTTCCTTTTATTAGCCAGTCTCAGATATGGCTTTTTTTTTGCCACTCTGCCCTGAAGGCCAGCATCCCGGAGTCGCCTCTTCACTGTAGATGCTGACACTCACATTTTGAGTGTACTATTTAATGAAGCTGAAAGTTGAGGACCTGTGAAGCATCGATTTCTCAAACTACAGACTCTAATGTATTTGTCTTGTTGCTCAGTTGTGCAGCCGGGCCTCCTCTTTCTACTCTGATTAGAGCCTGTTTGTGCTCTCCTCTGAAGGGAGTTGTACACACTGTTGTAGGAAATCTTCAGTTTCTTGGCAATTACTCACATTGAATAGCCCTCATTTCTAAGAACAAGAATAGACCGTCGAGTTTCACATGAAAGTTCTTTTTTTCTGGCCATTTTGAGAGTTTAATGGAACCTACAAATGTAATACTCCAGATTCTCAACTAGCTCAAAGGAAGGTTAGATTTATAGGTTCTCTAATCAGCCAAACTGTTTTCAGCTGTGCACAAGGGTTTTCAAGGGTATTCTAACCATCCATTTGCCTTCTTACACAGTTAGCAAATACAAAGTACCACAAGAACACTCGAGTGTTGGTTGTTGCCTTGCGCAGGCGTGTACTATGGAGGACAGAGAATGAACTTCAATCCAATATTGCAGCCAGCGGGTAAGGAAAGGGTGAATCAAACACCCGAAAACCCCGCCCCTATGGCTAAAGATTGTTCCCTCCAAATTCAGGTGACAGAGTCCCTTTAAAACTGCTAATACTCTATGGAGTTAAAAAAAATTTGATCAGAAAACACCAGTTAAAAATAAGCCAATAAATTATGTGAAAAAGGAAAAAAGGTGATCAGGAAATAGCAGGAAAAAAAACAATAGTCGCTTTGGGAAAAAAATTTGTTTCCCTGGAACATCTTCCTCTTGATAAACTTGGTGGAGTCGCCCACCTTAAAAAGACGTCTAATGCATAAATTCAAAAGATAATTTTTAAAACCTAAAAGAGTAACTTCATCCACAAATGTTAAGAAATCAGTTGTGCAAGAAGTGAAGGCTAAGATTTCTCAACATTGATGTGAAAGATTGATATCAAAGTCCAGGCAGGAAACATTTGGTTGTTATTATTGCCGCTAAAGATGTTGAAACTTGTAATTAGCTTTAATTAGGAAGTCACTTCATCACCAGGGTCACGGAGAACTTTGTTCCCTAAAGGTTTCCTTTCCATAAATAACATTCAGGGCATGCTAGTTTGCTAATCTACAACAGGTATATAGGAGTCCAGTTGCCTTAACTAAAAATTGCTTAGCCTGACATGTCGCTGCTGAGTTGCATTTTTGTGCCGTCATCATAGCAAATATGTATTCTCTTGCTGCAGTTTTTCCTAAATCATAGCAAAAATTCTATGTGGCAAAAAAACGCAAGTATAACATGTGCCTTATGGAAATAAAGCAATCACTAGATGAGTAAGTACATGACCAGATATAGATCTGCGTAGACTCTTAGTCAAAACATTCTCTTCTAATGATTTTGAAAAGTTTATGAAGTACCATGAATTTAGATAGTCAAACTACAAGTGAAAAATGAAAATTATACTTCTGCAATATTTTAAAAGAATACACAGAAACACAAACATATCATTAGTCATTTTTTAACAACCACTATAAAATGCACAAATAAGAATAGCATGTATTTAAATGACATAACCTAAAGGGGTATTCCCATATTCTATATTCATAGCAAATCCATAGGATATGTCAAAATGTGACAATGGGTCCTACATCTATACTAAGAATTCAGTGTTGTCAGTGGGAGAGATTGTCGAAATTTCCATTTATTTGTTTGTGAATTTCAACCATCTCTCCACTGACATCTGTATGCATGATTGTGCCACATTCATGAGATATATGCAGGTCTCATTTGTGGGACTTACATTTCCTATATATTTATGTAAACACTACACCTTCATTTAAATATATGAGGTGGGAATACTCTTTTAAAGCTCCTAAGTCTATGCAAAATATGTGGCTGACCCCCAACAACTACATTTAAGGTACCTTCACACTGAACAATTTAACAACGATATCGCTAGCGATCCGTGATGTTGCAGCGTCCTGGATAGCGATATCATTGTGTTTGACACGCAGCAGCAATCTGGATCCTGCTGTGACATCGTTGGTCGGAGCAGAAAGGCCAGAACTTTATTTAGTCGCTGGATCTCCCGCAGACACCGCTGAATCGGTGTGTGTGACGCCGATTCAGCGATATCTTCACTAGTAACCAGGGTAAACATCGGGTTACTAAGTGCAGGGCTGTGCTTAGTAACCTGATGTTTACCCTGGTTACCAATGTAAATGTAAAAAAAAACAAACACTACATACTTACATTCCGGTGTCTGTCGCGTTCCTCGGTGTTCTGCTTCCCTGCACTGTCAGCGCCGGCCGGCCGTAAAGCAGATTACAGCGGTGACGTCACCGCTCTGCTTTATGGCCGGCCGGCGCTCACAGTCAGCGCAGGGAAGCAGAGCGCCGGGGGACAGACACCGGAATGTAAGTATGTACTGTTTGTTTTTCTTACATTTACACTGGTAACCAGGGTAAACATCGGGTTACTAAGCTCAGCCCTGCGCTTATTAACCCGATGTTTACCATGGTTACCAGGGGACTTCGCATAGTTGGTCGCTGGAGAGCTGTCTGTGTGACAGCTCTCCAGCGACCACACAGCGATGCTGCAGCGATCGGCATCGTTGTCTATATCGCTGCAGCGTCGCTAAATGTGACGGTACCTTTAGTTTATTGTACTGGTTCTTCAAGTGGTGTGGAGCAAACTTCTTGGCTTTTTCAGGATTCAAGACGTGGAAGTGACAGCAATTTATCTACTCTCTATTCTCTATGCAGTGTTCAACTAATCTAATCATGCAATGCCCTAAACAGGATGATGATTGGACCTAAATGGTGGGGACATTAGGCACATTTGCTTACTTTTTCTTTCCCTTAATCCTTTGTCTCTACTTCTCACTTTATCTAAAGTCCGTCTCATGCTACCACGAGTGTGAAAGCACAACCAACATTCAAAAGTGACCAAAACATCAGCCAGAAAGCATTGGTACTGAGATGTGGTCTGTGGTCCCCACATGCAGAACCACTCCTTTATTGAGGGTGTCTTGATAATTGCCAATAATTTCCATCGGTTGTCTATTCCATTTGCACATCAGCATGTGAAATAGATTGTCAAACAGTGTTGCTTCCTAAGTGGACAGTTTGATTTTACAGAAGTTTGATTTACTTGGAGTTATATTCTGTTGTTTAAGTGTTCCCTTATTTTGTTGAGCAGTGTAATAAACTTTGCTGCAATACAATGGTAATAGCATTCTGAAATGATGAATCAAGAACTAAGGCCATTTTCTTTTTATTACTGTTATTTTTTATTGTTATTTTGTTTATCAGCAGAATTTATAAATATAAATGTATGCACCATCTTTCCAAAACCTATATACTGTACAATGTTCACATGGTATCTTTGTTAGAATTTTGAAAAAAAAAAAAGAGAAAAAAAGTGTAAAGGTTTGATGAAGGTTACCGACGCGCTTAATGGTTTAAAATGTAACCTTTTTAAGAGAGTTTATCACTTAACCATTACTACAAGCTTTAGAACCATCTTATAGTGCCATGGCATTAAGAAAGGATAATGATGGGTAGTAATTTTAATGACTAAAGTTTATGAAAAGGACTGGGGCCATAAAATATTAAAGACTTGATCAAAGAAATGTCACAGCATCTATGTTGATAGTTTGACATCATTCTCTGTACTGGGCCTTGATCTAATTTACAGTAAACATAGTATAGCTAGCCTGGAAAAAGTTCAGAGGCTAAAAGAAAGGAATAAAAGCCAAGAATTGCAAGTACTGTAAAGGCTTTGAAACTTTCATTCTGCTTTTCATTAAAGGAAGAAAGAAAGGTCAAATAGTTGTGTCCAAAAAAAGAACGAACAGCAAAAAAAAAAAAATTATCGCTGTCGTTTTTAATCTATAAAAAAGTATGTTTAATAAATTACTCTGTCTCATCGCTCCCCTCTTTCCCTCTATCACTCTCTTTCTCACTTTCTCTGTATCTCCCTTTTCTCAATATGTTTCACATTTATACTCTTTCCCTTTCTTTCTCGCTCTCTCTCCTCTCTCCCTCCCCCTCACCTCTCTCTTTCCTCCTTTCCCTACATATAAATGCAAAAAAATGGCAACACTCTAGGTGGATTACACTAAAATAAAGTGAGCTTTATTCACCCATGTGTAACATTTCAGTTCACATAGGACCTTTCTCGAGTGGTGAAGGATGAAATCCATTTGAACAAATAACCTTAGCTTGTAAAGCAAGCAGACAATACGACAATACTTTTTAAATGCACACAATATATTAAGATGTCTGTCATATAAATATTTTAGCATACAAATGGAACTCTAAGGATCCTTCACACACATACGGTTTAAATTGAATGTCTCAAAGTTTGAACATCCTTTCGCTTTTAGATCTAACAATTTAGTGCTGATTTTTTGCATATTATAGTATTTTTCTCTCTGATACAAATCTACAAACATTGTTGAAGCCTAGAACTAGGCTACTAGAGAAAACATGCATCAAACCTGCTTTAGATCTCATTATAGGAGTTTTCCACAACTCTGATATTGTTGAACTATCCTAGGGCATTTTTGGATGTAAACAGTTTAAAGAGCGGAACACTCCTACTCCATCACACTTTATTTGTGGGCACTGCAGGGAGTTGATCTGTAGTACCTGTTAGTTACCATTAAACAGTTTGATGGATCAGTGATGTTCAGTTCCATACACTGTATGGCTCTGCTGATGCTGCAAACAGCTGATGGATATGTCATCAGTATCAAAGTGGTGGAAAAACAAGATTAAAAAAGTTAAACGTGTATTTAAAGGGTTATTCTCATTTTATAAAATTGGTATAATTCTTTAGATAGCATGAAAATAAGCAAGTTTCCTAATGACTTGTTTTCTCTATCTGATGTTGTTCTCCTGCTATGAAAGCTTTTGTCTTACATTGTTTACAGCTCATTCCACAGATAACCAACCAACAAGGCTAAAGAGTTAACTAATGAGATTCCAGTCTCCTCTTTCCAGCCTATTAATTTCTATAGAGCAGTTACACAGTGTTGCTCATCAGTCCCATTTGACTTACCTCCTCCACCCTTCCAGCTCTTAATTTTAAGTTTTGTTATCAGTCATGACAAATTATTACCTCCACCCATTGGTGCTTAACCAGACCAGTCAATCTAATCAATGCTCACGTACCCTATTAGTTTCTGAGCTGTGCGCTTGTTTAAAGAAACTATTTTCTTATTCAAATTTATAGTTAGCAGTGTAGACTTTATAGCAAGCACACATTCAGACATGAAAATGAAAATTCAGATTTGCAGAAGGACAATGCTGCTCTACCAAAACTTTCATTTAATGAGGAGTGCCTGCCCCCAGCAACTTGAAAAAGGGGAGGCTCGGAAGCAGTGTGCTCCTGAAGACACAAATTAAAACTAACTATTTAAGTTTGGTGGCCCTCCCTTCAAGTGAATGAGACAAAGAAGCAATACCAAGCATAGTCACTGCAGCAGATATGGCATTGTGCAGTATGAAGCTTTGTAAGCATTTCAAAGGTTGCATTGTTCTCATGATGACCTCAACAATCTTTTTAAACAGCTGATAGAGGGTGGTGCTGACAGTTGGACCCCCACTAAGCTAATTTTGTTGACCTATCCATCTGATAAGCCATTAACTATAAAGAAAACTGGGAACCATAAAACTGCCTGTACAAAACTAAATTTCCAGAGTCATACAGTTTTTTATTTAACCCCTTCCCGACCTTTGACGCATACGCTGCGTCATGAAAGTCGGTGCCATTCTGACCCATGACGCAGCATATGCGTCATGGAAAGATCGCGTCCCTGCAGATCGGGTGAAAGGGTTAACTCCCATTTCACCCGATCTGTAGGGACAGGGGGAGTGGTAGTTTAGCCCAGGGGGGGTGGCTTCACCCCCTCGTGGCTACGATCGCTCTGATTGGCTGTTGAAAGTGAAACTGCCAATCAGAGCGATTTGTAATATTTCACCTAAAAAAATGGTGAAATATTACAATCCAGCCATGGCCGATGCTGCAATATCATCGGCCATGGCTGGACACACTAATGTGCACCCACTCCACTCCTCCGATCGCCCCCCCAGCCCCCCGATCTGCGGTCTGCTCCCCTCGGTCCTGTGCTCCGCTCCCCCGTCCTCCTGCCCGCTCCCCCCATGCTCCAATCACACCCCCCGTGCTCCAATCAAACCCCCCGTGCTCCAATCAAACCCCCCCGCACTCCGATCCCCCCCCGCACAGCGATCACCCCCCCCGCACAGCGATTCTTCCCCGTGCTCCGATCCACCCGCCCGCACAGCGATGCCCCACTCCGTGCTCCAATCCACCCCCCCGTGTTCCGGTCCACCCCCCCGTGCTCCGACGCCCCCCCCGTGCCCTGATCTCCCCCCCCTTATACTTACCTGGCCTCCCGGGGACCGTCTGTCTTCTTTCCTGGGCGCCGCCATCTTCCAAAATGGCGGGCGCATGTGCAGTGTGCCCGCCGAATCTGCCGGCCGGCAGATTCGTTCCAGAGTGAATTTTGATCACTGAGATATAATCTATCTCAGTGATCAAAATAAAAAAAAAAAGTAAATGACCCCCCCCCCTTTGTCACCCCCATAGGTAGGGACAATAAAAAAAATATATATATTTTTTTTCCACTAAGGTTGGGGTAAGAACTAGGGTTAGGGGTAGGGTTAGGGGTAGGGGTAGGGTTAGGGGTAGGGGTAGGGTTAGGGGTAGGGTTAGGGCTAGGGTTAGGGGTAGGGTTAGGGTTTCGGTATGTGCACACGTATTCTGTTCCTCTGCGGATTTTTCCGCTGCGGATTTGATAAATCCGCAGTGCTAAACCGCTGCGGATTTATGGCGGATTTACCATGTTTTTTCTGCGCATTTCAATGCGGTTTTACAACAGCGATTTTCTATTTGAGCAGTTGTAAAACCGCTGCGGAATCCGCAGAAAGAAATGACATGCTGCGGAATGTAAACCGCTGCGTTTCCGTGCAATTTTTCCGCAGCATGTGTACAGCGATTTTTGTTTCCCATAGGTTTGCATTGAACTGTAAACTCATGGGAAACTGCTGCGGATCCGCAGCGTTTTCTGCACCGTGTGCACATACCTTTAGAATTAGGCTATGTGCACACGGTGCGGATTGGCCGCTGCGGATCCGCAGCAGAGTTCCATCAGGTTTACAGTACCATATAAACATATGGAAAGCCAAATCCGCTGTGCCCATGGTGCGGAAAATACCGCGCGGGAACGCTGCGTTGTATTTTCCACAGCATGTCAATTCTTTGTGCGTTTTACACCTGTTCCTCAATAGGAATCCGCAGGTGAAATCTGGACAAAAAACACTGGAAATCCGCGGTAAATCCGCAGGTAAAATGCAGTGCCTTTTACCCGCGGATTTTTCAAAAATGGTGCTGAAAAATCTCATACGAATCCGCAACGTTGGCACATAGCCTTAGGGCTAGGGTTGGGTTGGAATTAGGGTTGTGGTTAGGGTTAGGGGTGTGTTGGGGTTACGGGTGTGTTGGGGTTAGGGTTGTGATTAGGGTTACGGCTACAGTTGGGATAAGGGTTATGGGTGTGTTGGAGTTAGAATTGAGGGGTTTCCACTGTTTAGGCACATCAGGGGGTCTCCAAACGCAACATGGCGCCACCATTAATTCCAGCCAATCTTGTATTCAAAAAGTCAAATGGTGCTCCCTCACTTCCGAGCCCCGACGTGCACCCAAACAGTGGTTTACCCCCACATATGGGGTACCAGCATACTCAGGACAAACTGCGCAACAATTACTGGGGTCCAATTTCTCCTGTTACCCTTGTGAAAATAAAGAAATGCTTGCTAAAACATCATTTTTGAGGAAAGAAAAATGATTTTTTATTTTCACGGCTCTGCGTTGTAAACGTCTGTGAAGCACTTGGGGGTTCAAAGTGCTCACCACATATCTAGATAAGTTCCTTGGGGGGGTCTAGTTTCTAAAATGGGGTCACTTGTGGGGGGTTTCTACTGTTTAGGCACACCAGGGGCTCTGCAAACGCAATGTGACGCCCACAGACCATTCCATCAAAGTCTGCATTTCAAAAGTCACTACTTCCCTTCTGAGCCCCGACGTGTGCCCAAACAGTGGTTTACCCCCACACATGGGGTATCAGCGTACTCAGGAGAAACTGGACAACAACTTTTGGGGTCCAATTTCTCCTGTAACCCTTGGGAAAATAAAAAATTCTGGGCTAAATAATTATTTTTGAGGAAAGAAAACGTATTTATTATTTTCACGGCTCTGCATTATAAACTTCTATGAAGCACTTGGGGGTTCAAAGTGCTCACCACACATCTAGATAAGTTCCTTTCGGGGTCTAGTTTCCAAAATGGGGTCACTTGTGGGGGGTTTCTACTGTTTAGGCACATCAGGGGCTCTGCAAACGCATTCCATCAAAGTCTGCATTTCAAAACGTCACTACTTCAATTCCGAGCCCCGGCATGTGCCCAAACAGTGGTTTACCCCCACATATGGGGTATCAACGTACTCAGGAGAAACTGGACAACAACTTTTGGGGTCAAATTTCTCCTGTTGCCCTTTGTAAAATAAAAAATTGCAGGCTAAAAGATCATTTTTGAGAAAATATTTTTTTTTTTTAATTTTCATGGCTCTGCGTTATAAACTTCTATGAAGCACTTGGGGGTTCAAAGTCCTCACCACACATCTAGATTAGTTCCTTTCGGGGTCTAGTTTCCAAAATGGGGTCATTTCTGGGGGATCTCCAATGTTTAGGCACACAGGGGCTCTCCAAACGTGACATGGTGTCCGCTAATGATTGGAGCTAATTTTCCATTTAAAAAGCCAAATGGCGTGCCATCCCTTCCGAGCCCTGCCGTGCGCCCAAACAGTGGTTTACCCCCACATATGGGGTATCAGCATACTCAGGACAAACTGGACAACAATATTTGGGGTCCAATTTCTCCTATTATCCTTGGCAAAATAGGAAATTCCAGGCTAAAAAATCATTTTTGAGGAAAGAAAAATTATTTTTTATTTTCATGGCTCTGCGTTATAAACTTCTGTGAAGCACCTGGGGGTTTAAAGTGCTCAATATGCATCTAGATAAGTTCCTTGGGGGGTCTAGTTTCCAAAATGGGGTCACTTGTGGGGGAGCTCCAATGCATAGGCACACAGGGGCTCTCCAAACGCGACATGGTGTCCGCTAACAATTGGAGCTAATTTTCCATTCAAAAAGTCAAATGGCGCGCCTTCCCTTCCGAGCCCTGCCGTGTGCCCAAACAGTGGTTTACCCCCACATATGAGGTATCGGCGTACTCAGAAGAAATTGCCCAACAAATTTTATGATCCATTTTATCCTACTGCCTATGTGAAAATGAAAAAATTGAGGCGAAAAGAATTTTTTTGTGAAAAAAAAGTACTTTTTCATTTTTACAGATCAATTTGTGAAGCACCTGAGGGTTTAAAGTGCTCACTAGGCATCTAAATAAGTTCCTTGGGGGGTCTAGTTTCCAAAATGGGGTCACTTGTGGGGGAGCGCCAATGTTTAGGCACACAGGAGCTCTCCAAACGCGACATGGTGTCCGCTAACGATGGAAATAATTTCACTAAAGAGTGGAGCCAATTTTTGATTCAAAAAGTCAAATGGCGCTCCTTCCCTTCCAAGCCCTGCCATGCGCCCAAACAGTGGTTTACCCCCACATATGAGGTATCAGCGTACTCAGGACAAATTGCACAACAACTTTCGTGGTTCAGTTTCTCCTTTTACCATTGGGAAAATAAAAAAATTGTTGCTAAAAGATAATTTTTGTGACTAAAAAGTTAAATGTTCATTTTTTCCTTCCATGTTGCTTCTGCTGCTGTGAAGCACCTGAAGGGTTAATAAACTTCTTGAATGTGGTTTTGAGTACCTTGAGTGGTGCAGTTTTTAGAATGGTGTCACTTTTGGGTATTTTCAGCCATATAGACCCCTCAAACTGACTTCAAATGTGAGGTGGTCCCAAAAAAAAATGGTTTTGTAAATTTCGTTGTAAAAATGACAAATCGCTGGTCAAATTTTAACCCTTATAACTTCCTAACAAAAAAAAATGTTGTTTCCAAAATTGTGCTGATGTAAAGTAAACATGTGGGAAATGTTATTTATTAACTATTTTGTGTCACATAACTCTCTGGTTTAACAGAATAAAAATTCAAAATGTGAAAATTGCGAAATTTTCAAAATTTTCGCCAAATTTCCGTTTTATCACAAATAAACGCAGAATTTATTGACCTAAATTTACCACTAACATGAAGCCCAATATGTCACGAAAAAACAATCTCAGAACCGCTAGGATCCGTTGAAGCGTTCCTGAGTTATTACCTCATAAAGGGACACTGGTCAGAATTGCAAAAATCGGCAAGGTCTTTAAGGTCAAAATAGGCTGGGTCATGAAGGGGTTAAAGGAAAACCATAATCAGAAAATGAGCATTGATTAAATCTTGTTCTTTTGTTGAATGTATTTTTTTCATATTACAGTGTGTTAAAAAAAGACCTCTTGCAATTTTCACATTAACCACTGGGGCCTTTTTAGACTCACACATCCTTTTCTTTTATGAAACAACACATGTACATAGCAACAACCATCATAGCTGGAATTTATTTTTTGTATCTACTGACCCTGTGTGAGATGGGTGAACCCAAACAGTAACCGTACCAAACAACTACTGTTTGGTCACGGACACTGAACACGGACTTCACCAGGAAGTCTGTTACTGTTTGGGTTTGGCCCCCTGAACACCGGATGTTTGTCCCGCTGTCATCTGTATGGCAGCGCAGCGGACACCGCTTCTGATCGGCAGTAAAATCATCACTTCCGGTCAAACAGTCATAGTTATCATGTTGCCAAATGACAGCATGAGCCAGCAGCTGTGATATGAGGTATAACGTTCACTTCTGGTCAACGGTGTCAGCTGATGGGACTACTGCTCCCATCAGCCCACGCCTGCTGTCGCTAATAACAGTGAGAGCAGGAGTGGCTGATGGAAGTATAAAAAAACAAAACGGCGTGGGTTCCCCTGTATTTTTGATAACCAAGCAGGCAAAACTCACAGCTTGGAGCTGTAACCCCCAGCTGTCAGCTTCAGCAAGGCTAGTTATCAAGAATAGAGGTGTCCCCACTTCGATTTTTAAATTATTGAAATAAATAATTAGAAAAAACGGAGTGGGTCTCCCCCATTTTTGACAACAAGCCATGCTAAAGCAGACAGCTGGGGCTGGCATTTTCAGGCTGTAAGATGCCATGGATATTGGTCCCCCAGCCTAAAAATAGCAACCCACAGCTGCCCAGAAAAGGTACATCTATTAGGCTCTTCCCACTTACCCTGTAGCGGTGGCAAGTGGAGTTCATATTTGTGGGGTTGATGTCACCTTTGTATTGTCAGGTGACATCAAACCCATGGTTTAGTAATGGAGAGGTGTCTGTAAGACACCTCTCCATTACTAATCCTATAAAGAAAGACAGACAGAATAAAGTCTTTAATTTGAAATGAAACAAAACACACTTTTATTTTTTAACTTAAAAATAACAAACACAGTTATAGTCACCTAACGCCATTCCACTGAATCACTGAATGTGTATGCAGTGAAGACAATACAATTCTTGAAACACAGAGACCTCACATCCAGCATGCATTACTGGCAGTGGCACTCCTACTAGAACAATATTTGAAACCTTGATCAGGCTGCTAAGTGCATATCAGGCAGAGTTTTTTTAAAGCAATTTTCATTACTTGGTATGGCTGCCATCTCATGCATACTGTGCTCTAGCTAGAATCTCCTCTAAGAAGTTAGTACCCCCCTAGTGTGCTACTAGTACTCACAGATCAGAGCTGCCTTTCCAGCTGCATGGCAGAGAGCCTGTGCAGCTTGTAAACTCCATCCTTCAATGGAGATGGTCACATTGGTCAGGGGAATGGAGATGAGTGGAAAAGGACATGGGGTGATGCCACCATCATGAGACCTAAGAGGGCAGAGCTTATATGCAGAGTCTAGAAAAGAAAGTGAAACAGATAATCTCCTCATGTGGTTAAGTTCTCTCTGTCTGAACCTGGGAAATACTGGGAGACAGTTGTTGTTCTAGTTGGCATATACCCGTGATTGTCTGATGATGTTACAAACAGCATACTTAAATTTCACATTTAGCTTTGCTTAGAAATGTCAAGAAGATGTAAATCAATCAATAAATAATTAATGGATGTGGTGTAAAGTGAGTATAACTTTGTTATTTTTAAATAAATTTGTAACACAGAGTGTGGATTTTTATTTCAAGTAAAGGACTTTATTCTGGCTGTTTTTGTTTCCAATATGACTATGAGATTGGAAATAGAGAGGCGTCTTATAGATGACTCTCCATTACTAACCCCTGGGCTTGATATCACCAGACAATATAAAGGTGACATCAATCCCACAAATATTACCCCACTTGCCACCACAACATGACAAGTGAGAAGAGCTGGGCAAAGCACCAGAGTTGGTGCATCTAATATGCGCATGCCTTTTCTGAGGTGGCTGCAAGCTGCTATTTTTTAGACTGAAAGGGGGCAATATCCATAGCCCCTTAACAGCCTGAGAATACCAGCCCCCAGCTGTCTGCTTTAGCTTCACTGGTTATCAAAAATGAGGGGGACACAATGCCGTTTTTTAAAATGTAATTAAATAATAATAAAAACCAGTGTGTGGACCCCTTTATTTTTGATAAATAGCTATGATAAAGATGACAGCTGAAGTCTGCGGCTGTCAGTTTTGCCATGCTGATTATTAAAAATAGAACAGACACCACAGCATTTTTTAAATGTACTTATTAATTGTGCAGGTGCCGGCTGATGAATACTTCCATCAGGAGTGAATACTCTCGCTGTTATCAGCGACAGCATGGGTGGGCTGATGAGAATAGCACTCACAACATCCCATGTCTCCATGATAGGTAAACTTTTTACCTCTGGTCACAGCTGCTGGCTCATGCTGTCATCTGACTTTATGGGAACCACAGCTCTTTGACCAACTGTATTAATCTTACCGTCAATCAGAGCCCCAGGTGTTTTTCATGCTGTCATGCAGATGACAGCATGGTAAACAATGGATGTTTAGGCCCCTCATTCATCTGCATGGGGTCTGGGTTCGGGTACTGTTATGGTTCCCAAACCAAACATTTTTTAAATGTTCAGCCGAACAGGCCACAACTGAATATCTAGGGGTTCGCTAATCACTAGCTGTTACAACATAATTTTGCATAATTATGCCACAAATGTTTACATTACTTGTAAAATTACTTAAAAAATGTGAAAAAAATAAAAAAAAATAAAAGTTTAAATCACCCCCCTTTCGCCCCAATCAAAATAAATCAATAAAAAAAAATCAAATCTACACATATTTGGTATCGCCGCGCTCAGAATCGCCCAATCTATCAATTTAAAAAAAGCATTAACCTGATCACTAAACGGCGTAGCGAGAAAAAAATGCAAAACGCCAGAATTACGTTTTTTTTGTCGCCGCGACATTGCATTAAAATGCAATAACGGGCGATCAAAAGAATGTATCAGCACCAAAATGCTATCATTAAAAACGTCATCTCGGCACGCAAAAAATAAGCCCTCAAATGACCCCAGATCATGAAATATGGAGACGCTACGGGTATCGGAAAATGGCGCAATTTGTTTTTTTTTTTAGCAAAGTTTGGAATTTTTTTCACCACTTAGGTAAAAAATAACCTAGTCATGTTAGGTGTATATGAACTCGTACTGACCTGGAGAATCATAATGGCAGGTCAGTTTTATCATTTAGTGAACCTAGCAAAAAAGCCAAACAAAAAACAAGAGTGGGATTGCACTTTTTTTGCAATTTCACCACACTTGGAATTTTTTTCCCGTTTTCTAGTACACGACATGCTAAAACCAATGATGTCATTCAAAAGTACAACTCGTCACGCAAAAAATAAGCCCTCATATGTCCAAATTGACGTAAAAGTGAAAAAGTTATGGCTCTGGGAAGGAGAGGAGTGAAAAACTAACACGGAAAAACGAAAAATCCCAGGGTCATGAAGGGGTTAAAGATCACACATTTCCTTTGTATTTTAGGCCAAAAAAAAAAAAAAAAAAAAATATATATATATATATATATATATATATATTCATCTTTTACATATTAAATATTACAAAAATGAAAAGGGTCTGATGCAATAGTTTGGGCACGCTGCATGGTTAGTACCTAGTAGCATCCCCTTTTAAAAGTATCACAGCTTGTAGATGCTTTTTGTAGCCAGACAAGAATCTTTCAGTTCTTGTATGAGGAATTTTTATCTATTCTAGTCTTTTGCAGTCAAGTGGGAGTTCTGATTTGCCTCTTCAGCAATCCTATGAGCAGCTCTCACTGAAATTTTGCTTGGTCTTCCAGATCTTATCTTGATCTCCACTGTTTCTGCTTACTGCCATTTCTTAACTACATTTCAAACTGAGGAAAGGGCAACTTGAACATGCTTTGCTATCTTCTTATAGCAAAGCATGTTCAATATAATCTGCATTACATTCTAGGGGGGCTGTGCTGTATTACATTCTATGGGGGCTGTGCTGTATTACATTCTATGGGGGTTGGCTACATTACATTCTATGGGGGCTGGCTGCATTACATTCTATGGGGGCTGGCTGCATTAAATTCTATGGGGGCTAGCTGCATTACATTCTATGAGGGCAAGCTGCATTACATTCTTTGGGGGCTGTACTGCATTACATTCTATGGGGGCTGTGCTATATTACATTCAATGGTGGCTGTGCTGTATTACATTCTATGGGGGCTGGCTGCATTACATTCTATGGGGCTGGCTGCATTACATTCTATGGGGGGCTGTATTACATTCTATGGGGGAGGGCTGTATTACATTCTATGTGGGAGGGCTGTATTACATTCTATGGGGGCAGCTGTACTACATTCTCTGGGGGCTGTATTACATTCTCTGGGGGCTACATTATATTCTATGGGAGGCTGTATTATATTCTATGAAGGGTGATTGCATCATACTCTATGAGGGGGCTACATTATATTCTACGGGGAGCTGCATTATACTATATGAGGAGGGCTGCATTGTATTCTATGGAGGGGCTACATTATATTCTATGGGGGCTGCATTATGCTCTATGAGGGGGCTACCATATATTATATATGCAGGGGCTGCATTATATTCTCTGGGGGGGTTACATTATACTCAGGGGGCTACAATATGTTCTGTGGGGTGGCATCGTTATACTATATGTGGGCTACATTATACTGTATCGAGGACTATGGGGAATGCATTATACTATATGAAGAACTATGGGGTGCATTATACTATGGGAAGTGAATTGTACTACATGGATGACAATGGTGGGGCATTATACTATATGGAGCACTACGAGGAATGAATTATACTATTTGGAGGACTAAGGAGTGTATTATACTATATGGAGGACTGTGGCAGTACATTATACTATATGGAGGACTGAGGAGTGTATTATACTATATGGAAGAATTGCAGTGTATTTTAATATATAGAGGACTATGAGGAGTGTATTATACTATATGGAGGAGTGTATTCTATATGGAGGACTGAGGAGTGTATTATACTATATGGAGGACTGAGGTGCACATTATAATATATGGAGGACTATGGGGTGTATTATACTAAACAAGCAAAATGCTGCCTATTCATCGAGTGATTGGATTGTTTAGGTGGGAACAGAAATCAGTGTTCTCCGCTGCACATCGCCGGTGTAAACTGTAGATGTGCTGCTGATAACATGATACTATATGGGAACAAATTGATCTAATTGTGATTGTTCTGTTCCCTTCAATCTTTCTCAGTTGGTTTAAAGAGGCCGGGAAACAAGCGAACGACTTCAGTATTGTCGATCACACTCGTTCAGCGGCCTGAGATCTGCGCATGAAAATACAACAGAGATGCTTCGCAGGGAGACCAGGCAAGGCTGATGACAGTTGTAGTTAGCACCCGGTGCCTGGGAATAGCGCTAACTCTACTGCTTTTCCCAGCCGCCAGAGCATCTAATTCTGGTATATGTAATGATTTTTAGTGTTGATGTCAGCTGTGTAATGTCAGCTGCTATTAATCCCTGGTGTAAGTAATGGAGAGGTGTCTAATAGACACCTCCACTACTAGCCCAGACCTGGCGAGATCCAGCAACGCTGAAGAGCGGTGATGGTAGTAAGAATACCGCTCTTCATGCTCTTCATGGTCGCCAAGCTCAGCGCAACACCTGGAATATCTGAAGAGCAGTGACGTTACTGATTTCACCGCTCTTCAGAGTCACCGGGTCTCATGCTGCGCAACGGAACCAAATGTGGCTGTAGGCAAAGTTTATGGAGCATCAGAATGAGGTTCCATAGCCTTTGGTCGTCCAAATCCCTTCATTATCTATGAGATCCAGTTATGTAGGTATAGTAGCGGCTTTTCTTGGTACTGCAACTAAAAGCAACAAATAGGACTGAGCTGTAATGCTGGATACAGCTGTAATTATATGTTATATAGTCGTGTTACACTCCCCTCACTTTTTGTAACCTACAAGTGTACAAAGATATTATACAGTCACCATGTGACAAGTGGGCATGTGCAACTTCAAATGCCAGGGCTGAATTTTAGTCCCAGTCCGGCCTGGCCATCCGCCATTACTTTGCAGCAGGTATCTCTGCATGGTGGACCCTGGGCTGCGAACGCACCTCGTATCAATCTCTCTATTACTTGGTGTGTTCCGCTAGCCTTAACACAAGGTTAGAGGAGGCTGGGTTTTTATAAAGCTGGTAAATTTGAATCATTTGGCTTTTCCTAATGATGATAGTGAACAAGCCATAACCCCAACAGGCTAATTAAGATCTGAAACCTTGGTCAAAGTTATCTGAGCACGCAAATATCCAAGGGTGCACAAACTTTTGCATGGACCCATTTTCCTTTTTGTAATTTTGAAAGTGTAAAAAGTAACAATATATATATTTGCTTAAAGCACAAAAAAGTGTAATCTTTAGCTTTAGGCCTTTTAGAGATCATTAAATCTTCAACTTGCTGAACTGTTCACAATAACTTTAATTTTGACCAGGGGTGCCCAAACTTTTATATGCCACCATATGCAAAATCTTTTTTTTTTTCATGTCAAAGTTGGCTATTTTCCATTCAGTGATTTCCCGCATGTACGAAAACAGAGGATTTGAATCTCTGGATAAAGAAATGTTCCAATCCTAATAATACAATATTTTACATATGGAATGCATGATCCTCATAAAAATGCAGGCATATTGAAAAAAAATGTCATGGTTACTAAACAGTGGTAACACTTGGGACAACTGCAACTAGGTTGAAACTTGTTAAAACTATAAGAAATACTATCTACACTACAGCGTAATCTCGTGAAACAGAGTGTACATTTATCACTTTGTTTCCCTAACTTTTTTGTAACGGAAGATGTGTTTTATTAGCAACAATCTAGAAATCCCAAGAATAAAAATACAGTCCCAAGACCATATTTTTTCAAGACAAAAAAGATGTGTTTTTCACCTTGGTGTATAGATCACAGTTTTGTTTCCAGAACTTTAATATTCTGCTGCTGAATCATTCTACTACAACAAATACTCCTGTATGTGTAATATCATGTGAAATATTAGAATTTGGCACAGGCAAATTTGTAGCCTGAAATATGAAAATGCCATGGGATTTGGATTTACAGACCACAACAAGGCCATTCAAATGATTTAGGATGTGAAGCTAATTTTAATGGATCCCGGCTGTTCAGTGGAAAATTCACTTCAATCCGATTCCCGACAGACTGCACATCATGCAGATCATCAGAACATCTTCAAATCAAGTGTTACCATGTTACCGCATAAAGCACATCTATTCATACCCTAAGTTTTTTAGAACCATATATATTCTATATGGTTTTTTGCTTTTAATATAATATGCACTAAGTCAAACATGGCTGTTGGATCATTCAGACTAAATGATAAATTGGTTTGACAAACAGCTTGTTTTAGTTCTTTTACATGCATTTTAAATCAGTTCGCTCAGTGGATTTTTCAAAACCAATCTATGCTAATATACTTGGATGCGTGCCCTTTAAAAAGTAAAGTAAGTCACTTTAAGCTCTGGCATCTTGTTATCTATCCCTATCATGCATAGTACATTTTGAAAGAACACAATTTATCCCTTTCATGAAAAATATCAGTCTATCTTCTTCTATAAAATGGTATTTGCCTACTTCCCTCTGGTAAACTGTAAATTGCCTTGCAGAATGCTAAGGCTGAAATTTTTGTTTGATCTGCAGAAATCACTAGCAGAAGGTTGTCTCATAAGAGCCCCAGGCTAGCAATAGCTATTACTGAGGTGTTCATAATCCACTGCTTTTATTGCATCTTGAATGCATGTGTGCCAGAACAAGTGTTTTTCTTGATCCACAATTCAGTTTGCCCTGAGGATGATTAACATTATAATGGATGAGAAGGAAAGCCTAGATTCAGCACTATTTCCAAAATCATTCTTTACCCATTCAGCATTGATTTTGGACTCAACATTATTCCAATCATAATGGTCTGAAGTTGTGAGACTTATTTAGAAACTAAATCAATATATATGTATGGAGTGCTTCAATAGATATATAGATATTAGGTAAACAGATATGGAATAAATAGATAACTAAAAAGTAGACTTGAGCAAAAGGACTCACAGGCCAATTCATGTCAGTAGTCTCTGTCCGCTGTACTACAGCATGTAATCCTCCTTGGACCCAAGGAATCCTCAGCAGTAGAGGGCGGTTCGCAATGCTTTGGGTACATTTGTAAGTAGGACTTGGATGCAACAGGGTAGACAATGAGGAGACAGTGGTACTTAGCCAACACTAGTTATATAACTAACACAAAAAGGAAAATCTATTTATAAGTATTTATATAGGCAAGTAAGAACTATATTGTGGCTAATAGTAACAGGGTTAATACAGGATATTTTGACACAACAATACATCTAAATACAATATGTATGCAATGTTCTATTACATATACTGTTCTTGTTATCCAGCAGTTAAATGACTGTTAATGCATTTATGTCTCAACTTCACTCTCAGTATTAGCCCCGTCGTAGTCTCTGTAAACACCTCTGATTGTTACATTGGCCCTAGCGGAGATCACCGGTATTTCCCGCTAGGCCGCAAGTACTAGATATGTGAGTCACTGAGTATACAGTGTGCTCATCGCATTGGCCATCTCCGTTCCCTGAAGCATGACCCCGAGCCTGACTGGCGCTGGTCACAGGCTTCTACTGGCATGGATCTTTCTCTCAGTTCCAGCCTTCTCCGGCATCTGACTGCTCTCAAACCCTTATGTGGTGGTGGTGATAGTAACTCCACCTAGCAGCCACACGACCTGTCCTGTTACAGGTTATGGTGCCAACTGCCTCTTCTCACCTGTCACCTGACCTGGTGTCATTTTTAAACTCTTCCTATAGGAAAATACATTCCCACTATTAAGTTCCTACTACTGTAATTCTTCCTCTATTTTCACTATTGCCTTTGACCAACAGATGGATGTGTTTGCTTGCATACTTTTTTACAAAGTGGCCACGGACTACTGATGTGGCCAATTGACGAATGTCTTGAAAATCTTTTTCTTTAACTTAAATAGATATGAAATAAAAAGTGAGAGAAAGATGTATGGTGACAGATTATGTGTCAATCATAAAGACAATTGGGCCAGTTCATCAAGACTGGCATAGTGCACGCATGCACTACGCAAGTGTTACTGGATTACATGGTGCTGAGTTCATTAGGAGGCGCACACTAGTGATGAGATCATTTATTTGGAAAACGATCGCCAAACATAACTTCGGCACGAATATGGCACATTCGGATACGTGATCAGAAACATAAGCAAAATATTTTCTAAAATTGTGAAAAATCGGTAACATTTGGTAAAATGTGCGGCAAAATATTTGCATTACCACAAAAGTATTTTCAACGATAATGGTGGTGTGTCATGAGTGTGGGGCATGTGTTTGATGAGGGTAGGAGGTGTTAGGGGTCGAGTTCCCGCCTCTGCACAGGGGGAATCTCGAACCATCTCTGCTCTAGTCTCCTATTCTTCTCCAGCAGCAGTGGAGCCTGCTCAGCAGAGACGTCGGTCCCAGCATCTGGCTCAGCCTGATACTGTATGGATGGTTACTGCTGCCTTTCCAGGCTCAGCCATTGTAGCCAGTACAGGTCAGTGGCGAGCAGATGTCTCTTGGACTAAGTCCTGCTTTTCCCCTTCTGAGCATGCCCAGGGTAAGACCTGTCATTGAAGGTCGGGGGTCACATGCTCAGGTACTGTGTCAGCTCCCATTGGTCCTCTAGGAAGGTCCTGAAGTTGCTGCAGCTATAAAAGGTTCGCAGGGCCACACGGCCATGTGCTAGTATCAGCTTATGCTATGAGCTTTAGCTACTTAGTGGTCTTGTCTGCTTGTGGTCAGGGTCTGGCTGAAATAAGCCACTAGAATACCGGCACCTCCATTGAGGAGTTTGTATGGTGAATTCAGGGCTGGCGTAAAGCCATTAGAATTCCGGCTCCACCAGAGAGGAGGTGTTTGTGTGCTTGCTACTCCCTGACCACTGATTGCTTTTGCTCTGTTAGGCAGCTTTGTTCCCCTGTGACACTAACAGGGCACAGTGTTTTCCCTTCTGTTCGACTCTGTGAAGTAACAGAGTTCGCTTCTACCGCCATATTGTGCCACCATTTGCTAGCAGCAGGATGGTCTCCTGTATAGTGGACCCCGGACTGTGAGCGCACCAATAATATCTAAATATACTTTGTGCACTCCGCAAGCCCTAACAGGAGGTTTGCAGAGCTCAGAGGTGCGGCGTGCTTGTAAACACCCACAATGTCCTGACACTACAGCTTTTGTCATTGGCTGCTGAAATCACATGTCCCTATCTGTAAAAAAGTGGACATCTTGTTTTAGCACCATTTTGACACTAACAGTGCAGAGAGGCTGCTCCTGATGCTGGCAGTGTTGGCAGCTAGATTATAGCTAATTAGCTAGGCGGTTGTTTCTTACTCAGATAGTTTAGCTAGGTAGTGTCCTGTATGACTGTGAAATCGACTTTTCAGCATTTTTATTGCCATTACTGAGGTCCATAGACAAAGAAAGCAGGGCACATGTCCTACAAGTGTGTTGTTCACTGCTTCTATTGTGCTCCATGCACGAGTATAGCATTCTAAATCTTGATTTTTCACTAGCTAAATGTGAAACAGCATGCCATATACACATACCACTTTGCCATTTAGTGCTGTGGTGACATAGTTCTCTGATTTGAGCTGTGAAGAAATCATTTTTTGGGACAGTTCCTACAGTGATTCACCATGGCAAATCTCACCTTGTTATTTGGTGGTGGTGAAATTCCACAGTGTGCATAGCTCATGCACATTAGAAAAAAAATATATATTTTTTTCTGTTGCTAAAAGTGATACAGCTCGCCCTATCCCATGTTTCCATTTTGTTGTGGTGATATGAAGCTGTCTGCAGACCTAATGCACATTAACCCCTTTACCCCCACAGGTGGTTTGCACGTTATGGACTGGGCCAATTTTTACAATTCTGACCACTGTCCCTTTATGAGGTTATAACTCTGGAACGCTTCAACGGATCCTGGTGATTCTGACATTGTTTTCTCGTGATATATTGTACTTCATGAAAGTGGTAAAACTTATTTGATATTACCTGCGTTTATTTGTGAAAAAAACGGAAATTTGGCAAAAATTTTGAAAATTTCGCAATTTTTCAACTTTGAATTTTTATGCAATTAAATCACAGAGATATGTCACACAAAATACTTAATAAGTAACATTTCCCACATGTCTACTTTACATCAGCACAATTTTGGAACCAAATTTTTTTTTTTGTTAGGGAGTTATAAGGGTTAAAAGTTGACCAGCAATTTCTCATTTTTACAACACCATTTTTTTTAGGGACCACATCTCATTTGAAGTCATTTTGAGGGGTCTATATGACGGAAAATACCCAAGTTTGACACCATTCTAAAAACTGCACCCCTCAAGGTGCTCAAAACCACATTCAAGAAGTTTATTAACCCTTCAGGTGTTTCACAGGAATTTTTGGAATGTTTAAATAAAAATGAACATTTAACTTTTTGTCACAAAATATTTACTTCAGCTCCAATTTGTTTTATTTTACCAAGGGTAAAAGGAGAAAATGGACCTCAAACGTTGTTGTACAATTTGTCCTGAGTACGCCAATATCCCACATGTGGGGGTAAACCACTGTTTGGGCACATGACTGTTATGACCTGGTGGTCAGGACAATAATGGACCTGGTGCAAGGGAAAATGCCCAGTCTTGAGGGTCACCATGTAACAAAGAAATAATGATCTTTACTTGTTGAACAGGGTCACCTGAGGAGCGAGGTTTCAAGGCAAGAAACAATTTACAATTAATTTTGAAATTCAAGAACTTAGATCTATCACCAAAAAACAAATCAGGAATTGGAATCCTAGGCTCTGACATCGGATTCTGAACCACAAAATCTTGAATGTTTTGTACACTTATAGTGAGATTATCCATCAAAGAGGACAAACCTTGAATGTCCATGTTTATACCTGTGTCCTGAACCACCCAGACGTAAAGGGGAAAAGAGAGACAAAACACACTGCAAAGAAAAAAAAATGGTCTCAGAACTTCTCTTATCCCTCTATTGAGATGCATTAGTACTTTGGGCCACCTGTACTGTTATGACCTGGTGGTCAGGACAATAATGGACCTGGTGGTTAAGAGCACACGGAATGACCTGATAGTTACTGATAAATAAGGACGAGCTCTGGGACGTGGGAACTCTGCTGACCGCAATCCCTAATCCTATCACGCACACTAGAAATAGCCGTGGATTGCTCCTAACGCTTTGCGGTCAGCACAAAACCCTACAAAAAGACCACGCAGAGAGCGCAAAAAGACCCTCCGCACCGACTCACGGTGCGGAGGCGCTCCCTCTGCGTCCCAGAGCTTCCAGCAAGCAAGACAACAATAAAAATAGCAAGCTGGACAGAAAAATAGCAAACCAAAGAAAATACAGGCAGGAACTTAGCTTCTGCTGGGAAGACAGGTCACAAGAACGATCCAGGAGAGAACTAGACCAATACTGGAACATTGACAGGTGGCATGGAGCAAAAATCTAAGTGGAGTTAAATAGAGCAGCCAGCTAACGAATTTACCTCGTCACCTGTGGAAGGAAACTCAGAAACACCCACCAGAGGAAGTCCATGGACAGAACCAGCCGAAGTACCATTCATGACCACAGGAGGGAGCCTGACAACAGAATTCACAACAATACCCCCCCTTGAGGAGGGGTCACCGAACCCTCACCAGGCCAACCAGGATGAGCCAAATGAAAGGCACGAACCAGATCGGCAGCATGAACATCAGAGGCAAAAACCCAGGAATTATCCTCCAGACCATAACCCTTCCACTTGACCAGGTACTGGAGTTTCCGTCTCGAAATACGAGAATCCAAAATCTTCTCCACCACATACTCCAACTCCCCCTCAACCAACACCGGGGCAGGAGGATCAACGGATGGAACCACAGGCGCCACGTATCTCCGCAATAACGACCTATGGAACACATTATGGATGGCAAAAGAAGCAGGAAGGGCCAAAAGAAATGACACAGGATTGATAACCTCAGAAATCTTATACGGACCAATGAAACGAGGCTTAAACTTAGGAGAGGAAACCTTCATAGGAACATAACGAGACGACAACCAAACCAAATCCCCAACACGAAGTCAGGGACCCACACAGCGCCAGCGGTTAGCGAAACGTTGAGCCTTCTCCTGGGACAATGTCAAATTGTCCACCACATGAGTCCAAATCTGCTGCAACCTATCCACCACAGTATCTACACCAGGACAGTCCGAAGACTCAACCTACCCTGAAGAGAAACGAGGATGGAAACCAGAATTGCAGAAAAACGGCGAAACCAAAGTAGCCGAGCTGGCCCGATTATTAAGGGCGAACTCAGCCAACGGCAAAAAGGACACCCAATCATCCTGATCAGCAGAAACAAAGCATCTCAGATATGTTTCCAAAGTTTGATTAGTTTGTTCGGTTTGGCCATTTGTCTGAGGATGGAAAGCCGAGGAAAAAGACAAATCAATGCCCATCCTAGCACAAAAGGATCGCCAAAACCTTGAAACAAACTGGGAACCTCTGTCAGAAACGATGTTCTCCGGGATACCATGTAAACGAACCACATGCTGGAAAAATAATGGCACCAAATCAGAGGAGGAAGGCAATTTAGACAAAGGTACCAAATGGACCATCTTAGAAAAGCGATCACAAACCACCCAAATGACCGACATCTTTTGAGAGACGGGGAGATCCGAAATAAAATCCATAGAAATATGCGTCCAGGGCCTCTTCGGGACCGGCAAGGGCAAAAGCAACCCACTGGCACGAGAACAGCAGGGCTTAGCCCGAGCACAAGTCCCACAGGACTGCACAAAAGAACGCACATCCCGTGACAAAGACGGCCACCAAAAGGATCTAGCCACCAAATCTCTGGTACCAAAGATTCCAGGATGCCCAGCCAACACTGAACAATGAATCTCAGAGATAACTCTACTAGTCCATCTATCAGGGACAAACAGTTTCTCCGCTGGGCAACGGTCAGGTCTATCAGCCTGAAATTTTTGCAGCACCCGCCGCAAATCAGGGGAGATGGCAGACAAAATTACCCCCTCTTTGAGAATACCCGCTGGCTCAGGAACACCCGGAGAGTCAGGCTCAAAACTCCTTGACAGGGCATCAGCCTTCACATTCTTAGAGCCCGGAAGGAACGAAACCACAAAATCAAAATGGGAGAAAAATAACGACCATCGAGCCTGTCTCGGATTCAACCGTTTGGCAGACTCAAGATAAGTCAAATTCTTGTGATCTGTCAAGACCACCACGCGATGCTTGGCTCCTTCAAGCCAATGACGCCACTCCTCGAATGCCCACTTCATGGCCAACAACTCTCGATTACCAACATCATAATTACGCTCAGCAGGCGAAAACTTTCTAGAAAAGAAAGCACATGGCTTCATCACCGAGCCATCAGAACTTCTTTGTGACAAAACAGCCCCTGCTCCAATCTCAGAAGCATCAACCTCAACCTGAAACGGGAGCGAAACATCTGGCTGCCACAACACAGGGGCAGAAGAAAAACGACGCTTCAACTCCTGAAAAGCCTCTACAGCTGCAGAAGACCAATTGACCACATCAGCACCCTTCTTGGTCAAATCAGTCAATGGTTTAGTAACACTAGAAAAATTAGCGATGAAGCGCTGATAAAAATTAGCAAAGCCCAGGAACTTTTGCAGGCTCTTCACAGATGTCGGCTGAGTCCAATCGTAAATGGCCTGGACTTTAACAGGGTTCATCTCGATAGTAGAAGGGGAAAAAATGAACCCCAAAAATGAAACCTTTTGAACTCCAAAGAGACACTTTGACCCCTTCACAAACAAGGAATTCGCACGAAGGACCTGGAACACCATTCTGACCTGCTTCACATGAGACTCCCAATCATCCGAAAAAAACAAAATATCATCCAAATACACAATCAGGAATTTATCCAGGTACTCTCGGAAGATGTCATGCATAAAGGACTGAAATACTGATGGAGCATTGGAAAGCCCGAATGGCATAACCAGGTACTCAAAATGGCCCTCGGGCGTATTAAATGCTGTTTTCCATTCATTGCCTTGTTTAATACACACAAGATTATGCGCCCCTCGAAGATCTATCTTGGTGAACCAACTAGCCCCTTTAATACGAGCAAACAAATCAGACAGCAACGGCAAAGGATACTGAAATTTGACTGTAATTTTATTAAGAAGGCGGTAATCAATACAAGGTCTCAAAGAACCATCCTTCTTGGCCACAAAAAAGAACCCTGCTCCTAACGGTGATGACGACGGGCGAATATGGCCTTTCTCCAAGGATTCCTTTATATAACTCCACATAGTGGCGTGTTCTGGCACAGATAAATTGAACAATCGGCCCTTAGGAAACTTACTACTAGGAATCAAATTAATTGCACAATCGTAATCCCTATGAGGAGGTAGGGCACTGGCTTTGGGCTCATCAAATACATCCCGATGATCCGACAAAAACTCTGGAACTTCAGAAGGAGTGGAAGACGAAATAGACAAAAATGGAACATCACCATGTACCCCCTGGCAACCCCAGCTGGACACAGACATAGATTTCCAGTCCAATACTGGATTATGAACCTGTAGCCATGGCAACCCCAAAACGACCACATCATGCAGATTATGCAACACCAGAAAGCGGATATCCTCCTGATGTGCAGGAGCCATGCACATGGTCAATTGGGTCCAGTACTGAGGCTTATTCTTGGCCAAAGGCGTAGCATCAATTCCACTCAATGGAATAGGATACTGCAAGGGCTCCAAGAAAAAACCACAGCGCCTAGCATACTACAAGTCCATCAAATTCAGGGCAGCGCCTGAATCCACAAATGCCATAACAGAATAGGATGACAAAGAGCAAATCAGAGTAACGGACAATAGAAATTTAGACTGTACCGTACCAATGGTGGCTGACCTAGCGAACCGCTTAGTGCGCTTAGGACAATCGGAGATAACATGAGTGGAATCACCACAGTAAAAACATAGCCCATTCCGACGTCTGTGTTCTTGCCGTTCAGCTCTGGTCAAAGTCCTATCACATTGCATAGGCTCAGGCCCATGCTCAGATAGTACCGCCAAATGGTGCACAGCTTTACGCTCACGCAAGCGTCGATCGATCTGAATGGCCAAAGACATAGACTCATTCAGACCAGCAGGCATGGGAAATCCCACCATGACATCCTTAAGGGCTTCAGAGAGACCCTTTCTGAAGTTTGCTGCCAGGGCACATTCATTTCACTGAGTGAGCACAGACCACTTTCTAAACTTCTGACAATATATCTCCGCTTCATCCTGACCCTGACACAGAGCCAGCAAGATTTTCTCTGCCTGATCCACTGAATTAGGTTCGTCATAAAGCAATCCAAGCGCCAGGAAAAACGCATCAACATCACGCAATGCCGGATCTCCTGGTGCAAGGGAAAATGCCCAGTCTTGAGGGTCACCATGTAACAAAGAAATAATGATCTTTACTTGTTGAACAGGGTCACCTGAGGAGCGAGGTTTCAAGGCAAGAAACAATTTACAATTAATTTTGAAATTCAAGAACTTAGATCTATCACCAAAAAACAAATCAGGAATTGGAATCCTAGGCTCTGACATCGGATTCTGAACCACAAAATCTTGAATGTTTTGTACACTTATAGTGAGATTATCCATCAAAGAGGACAAACCTTGAATGTCCATGTTTATACCTGTGTCCTGAACCACCCAGACGTAAAGGGGAAAAGAGAGACAAAACACACTGCAAAGAAAAAAAAATGGTCTCAGAACTTCTCTTATCCCTCTATTGAGATGCATTAGTACTTTGGGCCACCTGTACTGTTATGACCTGGTGGTCAGGACAATAATGGACCTGGTGGTTAAGAGCACACGGAATGACCTGATAGTTACTGATAAATAAGGACGAGCTCTGGGACGTGGGAACTCTGCTGACCGCAATCCCTAATCCTATCACGCACACTAGAAATAGCCGTGGATTGCTCCTAACGCTCCCTATGCAACTCGGCACAGCCTAAGGAACTAGCTAGCCCTGAAGATAGAAAAATAAAGCCTACCTTGAATAAGAGAAATTCCCTAAAGGAAAAGGCAGCCCCCCACATATAATGACTGTGAGTAAAGATGAAAATACAAACACAGAGATGAAATAGATTAAGCAAAGTGAGGCCCGACTTACTGAACAGACTGAGGATAGGAAAGGTTGCTTTGCGGTCAGCACAAAACCCTACAAAAAGACCACGCAGAGGGCGCAAAAAGACCCTCCGCACCGATTCACGGTGCGGAGGCGCTCTGTTGTGAATTCTGTGGCTGAATTCACTCCTGTGGTCACAAGTGGTACTGCAGCTTTTGAGCTTCCTCCCTCAGGTGTTCTGGTGAGCTCGTTAACTGCTTCATTACTTAACTCCGCCTGATGCTGCTATCCTTGCTCCTTGTCAATGTTTCAGTGTTGGATCTGAGCTTCTCCTGATTGTTCCTGTGACCTGCTGCTCTGTATAGCTAAGTGCTTTTTGCTTTTTTGTTGCTTTTTTTCTGTCCAGCTTGTCTTTTGTTTTGCTGGAAGCTCTGAGACGCAAAGGGTGTACCGCCGTGCCGTTAGTTCGGCACGGTGGGTTTTTTTTGCCCCCTTTGCGTGGTTTTGCTTTAGGGTTTTTTGTAGACTGCAAAGTTCGCTTTACTGTCCTCGCTCTGTCCTAGAATATTGGGCCCCACTTTGCTGAATCTATTTCATCCCTACGTTTTGTCTTTTCATCTTACTCACAGTCATTATATGTGGTGGGCTGCCTTTTCCTTTGGGGAATTTCTCTGGGGCAAGTCAGGCCTATTTTTCTATCTTCAGGCTAGCTAGTTTCTTAGGCTGTGCCGAGTTGCCTAGGTAGTTGTTAGGCGCAATCCACAGCCGCTTTTAGTTGTGTTTAGGATAGGATCAGGTGTGCAGTCTACAGAGTTTCCACGTCTCAGAGCTCGTTTTTGTATTTTTGGGTATTTGTCAGATCACTGTGTGCGCTCTGATCGCTAAGCACACTGTGTTTCTGGATTGCCTTCATAACACCTGTCATTAGCAAACATAACAGTACAAGGAGCCCAAACTAATGATTCTCAATAGAGGGAAAGAAAAAGTTCTGACATCATTTTTTTTTTTTTTTTCTGCTCTGTGTTCACTTTTTTTTTTCCCCTAGACATTTGGGTGATTCTGGACACAGGTGTGGACATGGATATTCAGGGTCTGTGCTCTTCAATGGATAATCTCGTTATAAATGTACAAAAAATTCAAGATACTATTGATCAGAAATCTATGTTAGAACCAAGAATTCCTATTCCTGATTTGTGTTTTGGAGATAGAACTAAGTTTCTAAGTTTCAAAAATAATTGTAAGCTATTTCTGGCCTTGAAACCTCATTCTTCTGGTAATCCTATTCAACAGGTTTTGATTATTATTTCTTTTTTGCGCGGCGACCCTCAAGACTGGGCATTTTCTCTTGCGCCAGGAGACCCTGCATTGAGTAGTGTCGATGCGTTTTTCCTGGCGCTCGGATTGCTGTACGATGAGCCTAATTCAGTGGATCAGGCTGAGAAAAATTTGCTGGCTTTGTGCCAGGGTCAGGATGATATAGAAGTATATTGTCAGAAATTTAGGAAATGGTCAGTACTCACTCAGTGGAATGAATCTGCGCTGGCAGCTTTGTTCAGAAAGGGTCTCTCTGAGGCTCTTAAGGATGTCATGGTGGGATTTCCTATGCCTGCTGGTTTGAATGAGTCTTTGTCTTTGGCCATTCAGATCGGTCGACGCTTGCGCGAGCGTAAATCTGTGCACCATTTGGCGGTACTGCCTGAGGTTAAACCTGAGCCTATGCAGTGCGATAGGACTATGACTAGAGTTGAACGGCAGGAATACAGACGTCTGAATGGTCTGTGTTTCTACTGTGGTGATTCCACTCATGCTATTTCTGATTGTCCTAAGCGCACTAAGCGGTCCGCTAAGTCTGCCGTCATTGGTACTGTACAGTCCAAATTCCTTCTGTCCATTACCTTGATATGCTCTTTGTCGTCGTTTTCTGTCATGGCGTTTGTGGATTCAGGCGCTGCCCTGAATCTGATGGATTTGGATTATGCTAAACGTTGTGGGTTTTTCTTGGAGCCTTTGCGGTGTCCTATTCCATTGAGAGGAATTGATGCTACACCTTTGGCCAAGAATAAACCTCAATACTGGGCCCAGCTGACCATGTGTATGGCTCCTGCACATCAGGAAGTTATTCGCTTTCTGTTGTTGCATAATCTGCATGATGTGGTCGTGTTGGGGTTGCCATGGCTACAAACCCATAATCCAGTATTGGATTGGAATTCCATGTCGGTATCCAGCTGGGGTTGTCAGGGGGTACATGGTGATGTTCCATTTTTGTCGATTTCGTCATCCACCCCTTCTGAGGTCCCAGAGTTCTTGTCTGATTATTAGGATGTATTTGAAGAGCCCAAGTCCGATGCTCTACCTCCGCATAGGGATTGTGATTGTGCTATCAATTTGATTCCTGGTAGTAAATTCCCTAAAGGTCGATTATTTAATTTATCCGTGCCCGAACACGCCGCTATGCGCAGTTATGTGAAGGAATCCCTGGAGAAGGGACATATTCGCCCATCGTCATCACCACTGGGAGCAGGGTTCTTCTTTGTAGCCAAGAAGGATGGTTCGCTGAGACCGTGTATTGATTACCGCCTTCTTAACCCCTTAGCGACCGCCGATACGCCTTTTAACGGCGGCCGCTAAGGGTACTTAAACCACAGCGCCGTTAATTAACGGCGCTGTGGAAAAAGTGTATAGCGCCCCCCACAGGCCGATTTTCTCCGGGGTCTCGGCTGCCGAGGGTAGCTGAGACCCCAGAGAACATGATTCGGGGGGTTTTTAACCCTCCCCGCATTTGCGATCGCCGGTAATTAACCGTTTACCGGCGATCGCAAAAAAAAAAAAAAAAAAAAAAAGCGATCTCTTTTTAATTTCTCTGTCCTCCGATGTGATCGCACATCGGAGGACAGAGAAAAGGGGTCCCAGGTGGCCCCCCAATACTCACCTAGCTCCCCCGATGCTCCTCGTGTCTCCCGGTGGGCGCCGCCATCTTCAAAATGGCGGGCGCATGCGCAGTGCGCCCGCCGGCCGGCACCGGGAGAATCTTTGGGGTCTCGGCTGCCTGGGGTAGCCGAGACCCCAAAGAGCATGATCGGGGGTCGGTTTTACCGACCCCTGTTTTGCGATCGCCGGTAATTAACTGTTTACCGGCGACCGCAAAAAAAAAAAAAAAAAAAGTAAAGTGTAATTCTCTGTCCTCTGATGTGATCGCACATCAGAGGACAGAGAAATAGGGGGATTCGGGGACCCTAGCATACTCACCTAGGTCCCTGGATCCTCTTGCTGCTCCTCCTGGCCGCCGGCAGAAGAACATGGCGGACGCATGCCCAGTGCGCCCGCCATCTGTTTCCATCTGCCGGCCGGCAGGAGAACAGCAGTTAGGGCTAAAATTAGGGTTAGGGTTAGGGGTAGGGTTAGGGGTAGGGTTAGGGTTAGGGTTAGGGGTAGGGTTAGGGTTAGGTTAGGGGTAGGGTTAGGGGTAGGGTTAGGGGTAGGGTTAGGGTTAGGGTTAGGTTAGGGGTAGGGTTAGGGTTAGGTTAGGGGTAGGGTTAGGGTTAGGGGTAGGGTTAGGGTTAGGGTTAGGTTAGGGGTAGGGTTAGGGGTAGGGTTAGGGTAGGGTTAGGGCTAGGGTTAGGTTAGGGGTAGGGTTACGGCTAGGGTTAGGTTAGGGGTAGGGTTAGGTTAGGGGTAGGGTTACGGCTAGGGTTAGGTTAGGGGTAGGGTTAGGGGTAGGGTTGGGGCTAAATTTAGGGTTAGGGTTGGGGCTAAATTTAGGGTTAGGGTTGGGGCTAAATTTAGGGTTATGCTTCTTTCACACTTACGTCGGTACGGGGCCGTCGCAATGCGTCGGCCCGACATACCGACGCACGTTGTGAAAATTGTGCACAACGTGGGCAGCAGCTGTAGTTTTTCAACGCATCCGCTGCCCAATCTATGTCCTGGGGAGGAGGGGGCGGAGTTACGGCCACGCATGTGCGGTCAGAAATGGCGGATGCGACGTACAAAAAAAGTTTCATTGAACGTTTTTTTGTGCCGACGCTCCGCCAAAACACAACTGATCCAGTGCACGACGGACGCGACGTGTGGCCATCCGTCACGATCCGTCGGCAATACTATGGGCAAAAAACGCATCCTGCGGGCACATTTGCAGGATCCGTTTCTTGTCCAAAACGACGGATTGCGACGGAATGCCAAACAACGCAAGTGTGAAAGTAGCCTTAGGGCTAGGGTTAGGGTTGGGGCTAAAGTTAGGGCTAGGGTTGGGGCTAAAGTTAGGGTTAGAGCTGGGATTAGGTTTAGGGTTTGGATTAGGGTTGGTATTAGGGTTAGGGTTGGCATTAGGGTTACGCTTGGGATTAGGGTTAGGTTTGGGATTAGGGTTAAGGTTAGGGTTGTGATTAGGGGTGTATTGGGATTAGGGTTAGGGTTGAGATTAGGATTAGGGGTGTGTTGGATTTAGGGTTTTGATTAGGGTTATGGTTAGGGTTGACATTAGGGTTGTTTTGGGGTAAGGGTTGTGATTATGGTTAGGGTTAGTGATTAGGATTATGGATCAGGTTGGGATTAGGGTTAGGGGTTGGAGCTAGAATTGGGGGGTTTCCACTGTTTAGGTACATCAGGGGGTCTCCAAACACGACAGCCAATTTTGCGCTCAAAAAGTCAAATGGTGCTCCCTCCCTTCTGAGCTCTGCCGTGCGCCCAAACAGTGGGTTACCCCCACATATGGGGCATCAGCGTACTCGGGATAAATTGGACAACAACTTCTGGGGTCCAATTTCTCTTGTTACCCTTGTGAAAATAAAAACTTGGGGGCTACAAAATCTTTTTTGTGAAAAAAAAAAATATTTTTTATTTTCACGACTCTGCATTCTAAACTTCTGTGAAGCACTTGGGCATTCAAAGTTCTCACCACACATCTAGATAAGTTCCTTGGGGGGTCTAGTTTCCAAAATGGGGTCACTTGTGGGGGGTTACTACAGTTTAGGTATATCAGGGGCTCTGCAATCGCAACATAATGCCCACAGACCATTCTATCAAAGTCTGCATTCCAAAAAGGCGCTCCTTCCCTTCCGAGCTCTGCCGTGCGCCCAAACAGTGGTTTACCCCCACATATGGCACATCAGCGTACTCGGGATAAATTGGACAACAACTATTGCAGTCCAATTTCTCCTGTTACCCTTGTGAAAATAAAAACTTGGGGGCTACAAAATCTTTTTTGTGAAAAAAAAAAATATTTTTTATTTTCACGACTCTGCATTCTAAACTTCTGTGAAGCACTTGGGCATTCAAAGTTCTCACCACACATCTAGATAAGTTCCTTGGGGGGTCTAGTTTCCAAAATGGGGTCACTTGTGGAGGGTTTCTACTGGTTAGGTACATCAGGGGCTCTGCAAATGCAACATAATACCCGCAGACCATTCTATCAAAGTCTGCATTCCAAAACGGCGCTCCTTCCTTCCGAGCTCTGCCGTGCGCCCAAACAGTGGTTTACCCCCACATATGGGGTACCAGCATACTCAAGACAAATTGGACAACAACTTTTGGGGTCCAATTTCTCTTGTTACCCTTGTAAAAATAAAAACTTGGGGGCTACAATATCTTTTTTGTGGAAAAAAAAAATATTTTTTATTTTCACGGCTCTGCATTATAAACTTCTGTGAAGCACTTGGGCATTCAAGGTTCTCATCACACATCTAGATAAGTTCCATGGGGGGTCTAGTTTCCAAAATGGGGTCACTTGTGGGGGATTTCTACTGTTTAGGCACATCAGGGGCTCTCCAAACGCGACATGGCGTCCGATCTCAATTCCAGACAATTCTACATTGAAAAAGTAAAACGGCACTCCTTCTCTTCCAAGCTCTGCGGTGCGCCCTAGCAGTGGTTTACCCCCACATATTGGGTATCAGCGTACTCAGGAGAAATTGCACAACAACTTTTGTGGTCTAATTTCTCCTGTTACCCTTGTGAAAATAAAAATTTGTGGGCAAAAAATCATTTTTGTAGAAAAAATGCGATTTTTTTTTTTTCACGGCTCTACGTTATAAACTTCTGTGAAGCACATGGGGGTTCAAAGTGCTCGCCACACATCTAGATAAGTTCCTTAAGGGGTCTAGTTTCCAAAATGGTGTCACTTGTGGGGGGTTTCCACTGTTTAGGCACATCAGGGGCTCTCCAAACGCGACATGGCGTCCAATCTCAATTCCAGCCAATTCTACATTGAAAAAGTAAAACGGCGCTCCTTCACTTCCAAGCTCTGCGGTGCGCCCAAACAGTGGTTTACCCCCACATATGGGGTATCGACGTATTCAGGAGAAATCGCACAACAACTTTTGTGGTCTAATTTCTCCTGTTACCCTTGTGAAAATAAGAATTTGTGGGCAAAAAGATCATTTTTGTGTAAACAAAAGCGATTTTTTTATTTTCACGGCTCTACGTTATAAACTTCTGTGAAGCACTTGGGGGTTCAAAGTGCTCGCCACACATCTAGATAAGTTCCTTAAGGGGTCTAGTTTCCAAAATGGTGTCACTTGTGGGGGGTTTCCACTGTTTAGGCACATCAGGGGCTCTCCAAACGTGACATGGCGTCCCATCTCAATTCCTGCCAATTCTACATAGAAAAAGTCAAACGGCGCTCCTTCACTTCTAAGTTCTGCGGTGCGCCCTAACAGTGGTTTACCCCCACATATGGGGTATTGGCGTATTCAGGAGAAATTGCATAACAAAATTTATGGTTACATTTCTGTTTTTACACTTGTGAAAATAAAAAAAATGGTTCTGAATTAAGATGTTTGCAAAAAAAAGTTAAATGTTCATTTTTTCCTTCCACATTGTTTCAGTTCCTGTGAAGCACGTAAAGGGTTAATAAACTTCTTGAATGTGGTTTTGAGAACCTTGAGGGGTGTAGTTTTTAGAATGGTGTCACACTTCATTATTTTCTATCATATAGACCCCTCAAAATGACTTCAAATGTGATGTGGTCCCTAAAAAAAAATGGTGTTGTAAAAATGAGAAATTGCTGGTCAACTTTTAACCCTTATAACTCCCTAACAAAAAAAAATTTTGTTTCCAAAATTGTGCTGATGTAAAGTAGACATGTGGGAAATGTTATTTATTAACTATTTTTCGTGACATATCTCTCTGATTTAAGGGCATAAAAATACAAAGTTTGAAAATTGCAAAATTTTAAAAATTTTCGCCATATTTCCGTTTTTTTCATAAATAATCGCAAGTAATATCGAAGAAATGTTACCACTAACATGAAGTACAATATGTCACGAAAAAACAATCTCAGAATCAGCGGGATCCGTTGAAGCGTTCCAGAGTTATAACCTCATAAAGTGACAGTGGTCAGAATTGCAAAAATTGGCTCGGTCATTAAGTACCAAATTGGCTCTGTCACTAAGGGGTTAATAAGATCACTGTTAAATTTCAGTATCCCTTGCCATTGTTATCTGACTTGTTTGCTCGGATTAAGGGGGCTAGTTGGTTCACTAAGATAGATCTTCGTGGTGCGTATAATCTGGTGAGAATCAGGCAAGGAGATGAATGGAAAACTGCATTCAATATGCCCGAGGGTCATTTTGAGTATCTAGTGATGCCGTTCGGACTTGCCAATGCTCCATCTGTGTTTCAGTCTTTTATGCATGACATCTTCCGTGAGTATCTGGATAAATTCCTGATTGTTTACTTGGATGACATTTTGATCTTCTCAGATGATTGGGAGTCCCATGTGAAGCAGGTCAGAATGGTTTTTCAGGTCCTGCGTGCTAACTCTTTGTTTGTGAAGGGATCAAAGTGTCTCTTCGGTGTGCAGAAAGTTTCATTTTTGGGGTTCATCTTTACCCCTTCTACTATCGAGATGGATCCAGTTAAGGTCCAAGCCATCCAGGATTGGATTCCGCCGACATCTCTGAAAAGTCTGCAAAAGTTCCTGGGCTTTGCTAATTTTTATCGTCGCTTCATCTGTAATTTTTCTAGCATTGCCAAACCATTGACCGATTTGACCAAGAAGGGTGCTGATTTGGTTAATTGGTCTTCTGCTGCTGTGGAAGCTTTTCAGGAGTTGAAGCGTCGTTTTTGTTCTGCCCCTGTGTTGTGTCAGCCAGATGTTTCTCTTCCGTTCCAGGTCGAGGTTGATGCTTCTGAGATTGGAGCAGGGGCGGTTTTGTCACAGAGAGGTTCTGATTGCTCAGTGATGAAACCATGTGCTTTCTTTTCCAGGAAGTTTTCGCCCGCTGAGCGTAATTATGATGTGGGCAATCGAGAGTTGCTGGCCATGAAGTGGGCATTCGAGGAGTGGCGTCATTGGCTTGAAGGAGCTAAGCATCGCGTGGTGGTATTGACTGATCATAAGAACTTGACTTATCTCGAGTCTGCCAAGCGCTTGAATCCTAGACAGGCCCGTTGGTCGTTATTTTTTGCCCGCTTCGACTTTGTGATTTCGTACCTTCCGGGCTCTAAAAATGTGAAGGCGGATGCTCTGTCTAGGAGTTTTGTGCCCGACTCTCCGGGTTTATCTGAGCCAGCGGGTATCCTCAAGGAAGGAGTCATTGTGTCTGCCATCTCCCCTGATTTGCGGCGGGTGCTGCAAAAATTTCAGGCGAATAAACCTGATCGTTGTCCAGCAGAGAAACTGTTCGTCCCTGATAGGTGGACTAATAAACTTATCTCTGAACTTCATTGTTCGGTGTTGGCTGGTCATCCTGGAATCTTTGGTACCAGAGAGTTAGTGGCTAGATCCTTCTGGTGGCCATCTCTGTCACGGGATGTACGTACTTTTGTGCAGTCCTGTGGGATTTGTGCTAGGGCTAAGCCCTGCTGTTCTCGTGCCAGTGGGTTGCTTTTGCCCTTGCCGGTCCCAAAGAGGCCTTGGACACATATTTCGATGGATTTAATTTCTGACCTTCCCGTTTCTCAAAAGATGTCAGTCATTTGGGTGGTCTGTGATCGCTTTTCTAAAATGGTCCATCTGGTGCCCTTGGCTAAATTGCCTTCCTCCTCTGATTTGGTACCTTTGTTCTTTCAGCATGTGGTTCGGTTGCATGGCATTCCTGAGAATATTGTTTCTGACAGAGGTTCCCAGTTTGTTTCAAGGTTTTGGCGAGCCTTTTGTGGTAGGATGGGCATTGACCTATCCTTTTCCTCGGCTTTCCATCCTCAGACTAATGGCCAGACCGAACGAACCAATCAGACCTTGGAAACATATCTGAGATGTTTTGTTTCTGCAGACCAGGATGATTGGGTGTCCTTTTTGCCGTTGGCTGAGTTCGCCCTTAATAATCGGGCCAGCTCGGCTACCTTGGTTTCTCCATTTTTTTGCAATTCTGGGTTCCATCCTCGTTTCTCTTCAGGACAGGTTGAGTCTTCGGACTGTCCTGGTGTGGATTCTGTGGTGGATAGGTTGCAGCAGATCTGGACTCAGGTAGTGGACAATTTGATCTTGTCCCAGGAGAAAGCTCAACTTTTCGCTAATCGCAGACGCCGTGTGGGTCCCCGACTTCGTGTTGGGGATCTGGTTTGGTTATCTTCTCGTCATATTCCTATGAAGGTTTCCTCTCCTAAATTTAAACCTCGTTTTATTGGTCCGTATAGGATTTCTGAGGTTCTCAATCCTGTGTCTTTTCGTTTGACCCTCCCAGACTCCTTTTCCATACATAATGTATTCCATAGGTCGTTGTTGCGGAGATACGTGGCACCTATGGTTCCATCTGTTGAGCCTCCTGCCCCGGTTTTGGTGGAGGGGGAATTGGAGTATATTGTGGAGAAGATTTTGGGTTCTCGTGTTTCTAGACGGAAACTCCAGTATCTGGTTAAATGGAAGGGTTATGCTCAGGAAGATAATTCCTGGGTTTTTGCCTCTGATGTTCATGCTTCCGATCTTGTTCGTGCCTTTCATGCGGCTCATCCTGGTCGGCCTGGGGGCTCTGGTGAGGGTTCGGTGACCCCTCCTCAAGGGGGGGGTACTGTTGTGAATTCTGTGGCTGAATTCACTCCTGTGGTCACAAGTGGTACTGCAGCTTCTGAGCTTCCTCCCTCAGGTGTTCTGGTGAGCTCGTTAACTGCTTCATTACTTAACTCCGCCTGATGCTGCTATCCTTGCTCCTTGTCAATGTTTCAGTGTTGGATCTGAGCTTCTCCTGATTGTTCCTGTGACCTGCTGCTCTGTATAGCTAAGTGCTTTTTGCTTTTTTGTTGCTTTTTTTCTGTCCAGCTTGTCTTTTGTTTTGCTGGAAGCTCTGAGACGCAAAGGGTGTACCGCCGTGCCGTTAGTTCGGCACGGTGGGTTTTTTTTGCCCCCTTTGCGTGGTTTTGCTTTAGGGTTTTTTGTAGACTGCAAAGTTCGCTTTACTGTCCTCGCTCTGTCCTAGAATATCGGGCCCCACTTTGCTGAATCTATTTCATCCCTACGTTTTGTCTTTTCATCTTACTCACAGTCATTATATGTGGGGGGCTGCCTTTTCCTTTGGGGAATTTCTCTGGGGCAAGTCAGGCCTATTTTTCTATCTTCAGGCTAGCTAGTTTCTTAGGCTGTGCCGAGTTGCCTAGGTAGTTGTTAGGCGCAATCCACAGCCGCTTTTAGTTGTGTTTAGGATAGGATCAGGTGTGCAGTCTACAGAGTTTCCACGTCTCAGAGCTCGTTCTTGTATTTTTGGGTATTTGTCAGATCACTGTGTGCGCTCTGATCGCTAAGCACACTGTGTTTCTGGATTGCCTTCATAACACCTGTCATTAGCAAACATAACAGCGCTCCCTCTGCGTCCCAGAGCTTCCAGCAAGCAAGACAACAATAAAAATAGCAAGCTGGACAGAAAAATAGCAAACCAAAGAAAATACAAGCCGGAACTTAGCTTCTGCTGGGAAGACAGGTCACAAGAACGATCCAGGAGAGAACTAGACCAATACTGGAACATTGACAGGTGGCATGGAGCAAAGATCTAAGTGGAGTTAAATAGAGCAGCCAGCTAATGAATTAACCTCGTCACCTGTGGAAGGAAACTCAGAAACACCCACCAGAGGAAGTCCATGGACAGAACCAGCCGAAGTACCATTCATGACCACAGGAGGGAGCCCGACAACAGAATTCACAACACATGACAGAGCTCGGAAGAGAAGGAGCGCCATTTGACTTTTCAATGCAAAATTGAATGGAATTGAGATGGGACGCCATGTTGCGTTTGGAGAGCCACTGATGTGCTTAAACATTGAAACCCCCCACAAGTGACACCATTTTGGAAAGTAGACCCCCTAAGGAACTTATCTAGAGGTGTGATGAGCACTTTGACCCACCAAGTGCTTCACAGAAGTTTATAATGCAGAACCGTAAAAATAAAAAATCGTTTTTTTCCACAAAAATTATATTTTCGCCCACAATTTTTTATTTTCCCAAAGGTAAGAGAGGAAATTGGACCCTAAAAGTTGTTGTACAATTTGTCCTGAGTACGCTGATACCCCATATGTGGGGGTAAACCACTGTTTGGGTGCATGGGAGAGCTCGGAAGGGAAGGAGCGCCGTTTGACTTTTCAATGCAAAATTTACAGGAATTGAGATGGGACACCATGTTGCGTTTGGAGAGCCACTGATGTGCCTAAACATTGAAACCCCCCAAAAGTGACACCATTTGGAAAGTAGACCCTCTAAGGAACTTATCTAGATGTGTGGTGAGAACTTTGACCCACCAAGGGCTTCACAGAAGTTTATAATGCAGAGCCGTAAAAATAAAACAAAAATATTTTTCCCACAAAAATTATTTTTCAGCCCCCAGTTTTGTATTTTCCCGAGGGTAACAGGAGAAATTGGATACCAAAAGTTGTTGTCCAATTTGTCCTGAGTGCACTGATACCTCATATGTTGTGGGAATCACCGTTTGGGCGCATGGGAGGGCTCGGAAGGGAAGGAGCGCCATTTGGAATGCAGACATAGATGGAATGGTCTGCAGGTGTCACATTGCGTTTGCAGGGCCCCTAATGTATCTAAACAGTAGAAACCCCCCACAAGTGACACCATTTTTGAAAGTAGACCCCCTAAGGAACTCATCTCGATGTGATGTGAGAACTTTGAACCCCCAAGTGTTTCACTACAGTTTATAACGCAGAGCCGCGCAAATAAAAAATATATTTTTTTCCATAAAAATTATTTTTAGCCCCCAGTTTTGTATTTTTCCAAGGGTAACATGAGAAACTGGACCCTAAATATTGTTGTCCAATTTGTCCTGAGTACGCTGATACCTGATATGTGGGGGGGGGGGGAACCACCGTTTGAGCACATGGCAGAGCTCGGAAGGGAAGGAGCATCATTTGGAATGCAGACTTAGATGGATTGGTCTGCAGGTGTCACATTGCGTTTGCAGAGCCCCATATGTACCTAAACAGTAGAAACCCCCACACGTGACCCCTTATTGGAAACTAGACCCCCAAGGATCTTATCTAGATGTGTTGTGAGAACTTTGAACCCCCAAGTGTTTCACTACAGTTTATAATGCAGAGCCGTGAAAATAAAAATAAAAAATTTTCCCCCCAAAATTTGTTTTTAGCCCCCAGTTTTGTATTTTCCCGAGGGTAACAGGAGAAATTGGACCCTGGAAGTTGTTGTCCAGTTTGTCCTGAGTACGCTGATACCACATACAGTGGGGCAAAAAAGTATTTAGTCAGTCAGCAATAGTGCAAGTTCTACCACTTAAAAAGATGACAGGCGTCTGTAATTTACATCATAGGTAGACCTCAGCTATGGGAGACAAACTGAGAAAAAAAAATCCAGAAAATCACATTGTCTGTTTTTTTAACATTTTATTTGCATATTATGGTGGAAAATAAGTATTTGGTCAGAAACAAACAATCAAGATTTCTGGCTCTCACAGACCTGTAACTTCTTCTTTAAGAGTCTCCTCTTTCCTCCACTCATTACCTGTAGTAATGGCACCTGTTTAAACTTGTTATCAGTATAAAAAGACACCTGTGCACACCCTCAAACAGTCTGACTCCAAACTCCACTATGGTGAAGACCAAAGAGCTGTCAAAGGACACCAGAAACAAAATTGTAGCCCTGCACCAGGCTGGGAAGACTGAATCTGCAATAGCCAACCAGCTTGGAGTGAAGAAATCAACAGTGGGAGCAATAATTAGAAAATGGAAGACATACAAGACCACTGATAATCTCCCTCGATCTGGGGCTCCACGCAAAATCCCACCCCGTGGGGTCAGAATGATCACAAGAACGGTGAGCAAAAATCCCAGAACCACGCGGGGGGACCTAGTGAATGAACTGCAGAGAGCTGGGACCAATGTAACAAGGCCTACCATAAGTAACACACTACGCCACCATGGACTCAGATCCTGCAGTGCCAGACGTGTCCCACTGCTTAAGCCAGTACATGTCCGGGTCCGTCTGAAGTTTGCTAGAGAGCATTTGGATGATCCAGAGGAGTTTTGGGAGAATGTCCTATGGTCTGATGAAACCAAACTGGAACTGTTTGGTAGAAACACAACTTGTCGTATTTGGAGGAAAAAGAATACTGAGTTGCATCCATCAAACACCATACCTACTGTAAAGCATGGTGGTGGAAACATCATGCTTTGGGGCTGTTTCTCTGCAAAGGGGCCAGGACGACTGATCCGGGTACATGAAAGAATGAATGGGGCCATGTATCGTGAGATTTTGAGTGCAAACCTCCTTCCATCAGCAAGGGCATTGAAGATGAAACGTGGCTGGGTCTTTCAACATGACAATGATCCAAAGCACACCGCCAGGGTAACGAAGGAGTGGCTTCGTAAGAAGCATTTCAAGGTCCTGGAGTGGCCTAGCCAGTCTCCAGATCTCAACCCTATAGAAAACCTTTGGAGGGAGTTGAAAGTCCGTGTTGCCAAGCGAAAAGCCAAAAACATCACTGCTCTAGAGGAGATCCGCATGGAGGAATGGGCCAACATACCAACAACAGTGTGTGGCAACCTTGTGAAGACTTACAGAAAACGTTTGACCTCTGTCATTGCCAACAAAGGATATATTACAAAGTATTGAGATGAAATTTTGTTTCTGACCAAATACTTATTTTCCACCATAATATGCAAATAAAATGTTAAAAAAACAGACAATGTGATTTTCTGGATTTTTTTTTCTCAGTTTGTCTCCCACAGTTGAGGTCTACCTATGATGTAAATTACAGACGCCTCTCATCTTTTTAAGTGGTGGAACTTGCACTATTGCTGACTGACTAAATACTTTTTTGCCCCACTGTATGTGGGGGGGAACCACCGTTTGGGCACATGGGAGGGCTTGGAAGGGAAGGAGCACCATTTGGAATGCAGACTTAGATGGATTGGTCTGCAGGTGTCACATTGCATTTGCAGAGCCCCATATGTACCTAAACAGTAGAAACCCCCACAAGTGACCCCATATTGGAAACTAGACCCCCCAAGGAACTTATCTAGATGTGTTGTGAGAACTTTGAACCCCCATGTGTTTCACTACCGTTTATAATGCAGCACCGTGAAAATAAAAAATCCTTTTTTTTCCCCACAAAAATTATTTTTTAACCCCGAGTTTTGTATTTTCCCAAGGGTAACAGGAGAAATTGGACCCCAAAGTTGTTGTCCAATTTGTCCTGAGTACGCTGATACCCCATATGTTGGGGTAAACCCCTGTTTGGGCACACGGGAGAGCTCGGAAGGGAAGAAGCACTGTTTTACTTTTTCAACGCAGAATTGGCTGGAATTGAGATCGGACGCCATGTCGCATTTGGAGAGCCCCTGATGTGCCTAAACAGTGGAAACCCCCAATTATAACTGAAACCCTAATCCAAACACACCCCTAACCCTAATCCCAACAGTAACCCTAACCACACCTCTAACCCAGACACACCCCTAACCCTAATCCCAACCCTATTCCCAACCGTAAATGTAATCCAAACCCTAACCCTAACTTTAGCCCCAACCCTAACTGTAGCCTTAACCCTAGCCCCAACCCTAACCCTAACCCTAGCCCTAACCCTAGCCCCAGCCCTAACCCTAGCCCCAACCCTAACCCTAGCCCCAACCCTAACCCTAACCCTAGCCCTAACCCTAACCCTAGCCCTAACCCTAACCCTAGCCCTAACCCTAATGGGAAAATGGAAATAAATACATTTTTTTAATTTTTTAATTTTTCCTTAACTGAGGGGGTGATGAAGGGGGGTTTGATTTACTTTTATAGCGGGTTTTTTAGCAGATTTTTATGATTGGCAGCCGTCACACACTAAAAGATGCTTTTTATTGCAAAAAATATTTTTTGCGTTACCACATTTACAGAGTCATGTGAGGTCTTGTTTTTTGCGGGACGAGTTGACGTTTTTATTGGTACCATTTTTGGGCACGTGACATTTTTTGATCGCTTTTTATTCCGATTTTTGTGAGGCAGAATGACCAAAAACCCGCTATTCATGAATTTCTTTTGGGGGAGGCGTTTATACCGTTCTGCGTTTGGTAAAATTGATATAGCAGTTTTATTCCTCGGGTCAGTACGATTACAGCGATATCTCATTTATATCATTTTTTTATGTTTTGGCACTTTTATACGATAAAAACTATTTTATAGAAAAAATAATTATTTTTGCATCGCTTTATTCTGAGGACTATAACTTTTTTATTTTTTTGCTGATGATGCAGTATGGCAGCTCGTTTTTTGCGGGACAAGATGACGCTTTCAGCGGTACTATGGTTATTTATATCTGTCTTTTTGATCGCGTGTTATTTCACTTTTTGTTCGGCGGTATGATAATAAAGCGTTGTTTTTTGACTCGTTTTTTTTTTCTTCTTACGGTGTTTACTTAAGGGGTTAACTAGTGGGACAGTTTTATAGGTTGGGTCGTTACGGATGCGGCGATACTAAATATGTGTACTTTTATTGTTTTTTTTTTATTTAGATAAAGAAATGTATTTATGGGAATAATATTTTTTTTTTCATTATTTAGGAGTTTTTTTTTTTTTTTTTTTTTACACGTGTGGAAATTTTTTTTTTAACTTTTTTACTTTGTCCCAGGGGGGGACATCACAGATCGGTGATCTGACAGTTTGTACAGCACTCTGTCAGATCAGTGATCTGACTTAGAGCACTGCAGGCTTACCAAGCGCCTGCTCTGAGCAGGCACTTGGTAAGCCACCTCCCTCCTTGCAGGACCCGGATGCCGCGGCCATCTTGGATCCAGGCCTGGAGCAGGGAGGGAGATAGGGAGACCCTCTCAGCAACGCGATCACATCGCTTTGCTGCGGGGGTCTCAGGGAAGCCCGCAGGGAGCCCCCTCCCTGCGCGATGCTTCCCTGTACCGCCCGCACACCGTGATCATGTTTGATCGCGGTGTGCCGGGGGTTAATGTGCCGGGAGCGGTCCGTGACTGCTCCAGGCACATAGCGCCGGATGTCAGCTGCGATAGGCAGCTGACATCCGGCCGCGATCGGCCGCGCTCCCCCCGTGAGCGCGGCCGATCGCGCTGGACGTACTATTCCGTCCTTGGGAAGTAGAGCCTACCCCACATGGACGGAATAGTACGTCCAGTGGCAGAAAGGGGTTAAAAAACAAAATTTATATTTTTTTCTGTTACAAAGCATGATACAGCCCGTCGTATCTTATGTTGTACTTTTGTGGCGGTGATATGAAGCTGTTTTTAATAGATATGGAATAAATAGCTAACTAGAAAGTAAACTTGAGCAAAATGATTCACAAGACAATTCATGTCAGTAGTCTGTGTCCGCTGTACCACATAATGCAAACCTTCTTTTTTCAATTACTCTGGTAATTGATGTTAGGTAAACCAATAATCGTTGTAGGCTGAATCCTGGATCTCACACCTCCTATTGCCGCCCTGTTATTGTTCATGTTGTATGCTCCTATTCCCGCCATCGTCATGCCTCTTTTCCTGATCAGTGCACCTAACAACACGTTGGCAATATTTATCCGACAAACCTGCAACTTACCAGCAGCAACCATGGGAAAGAAGGCGTTCCAACACCATGGACAATCTTCTAGATGATGCAGACCTCATGCACACTAAAAAAATTTTTTTTAGATTACTAAAGTGACACAGAAGGGGAGACTTCAATTTCAAATTGTTTTGAGCATCTAGTCAATGTTATACAGGCCTCATCGACAGGCTAAATAAATTCTTCTGTTACTAGTGTAACAAAGTAGGGGACATCTCACATAGCAATTGTTTGTAGCATCTAGTTAATGTTATACAGGCCTCATCCACAGGTTCCAAAAAATGTTGTCGGTTGCTAACGTTATATAGTAGGGGACATCTACTTAAATTTTTTTGGAGCATATCTTATTTGTCATCCAGCCCTTATCCACATTTAAACAATTCTTTCTTCTGTTACAAACGTTTGGAACATGTAGTCAATGCAATACAGGTCTCATCGACAGGCCCTCCAAAGATTCTTCTGTTACTAACGTAATACAGCAGGGGACACCTCAGTTAGAAATTGTTGCAGCATCTGTTAGGGTTGGCGGAACGCACCGAGTATATATATATATATATATACATACATAAATGGGTGCGTTCGCAACCCGGGTTCCACCATGCAGGAGAGGAACCTGCTGCTGGCAAATGGCGGCGCTATATGGCGGTATAAGCGAACTCTCTTAACTCCACAGAGTCGAAGAAATAAGATGCTGTGCCCTGTTAGCATTACAGGGGAACACAGCTAACTGCTGAGCTGATGGCAGTCAGTAGTCACGCACCCAGAAAAGCACACAAACACTCCTCACCGGAGGTGCCGGTATTCTAGGGGCTTATGTCAGCCTGGTCCCTGAATACACACATACAGGCGCAACCACAAATAACAAGCTCATGACATGAGGTGATACTAGCACATGGCTGTGCAGCCATGCAAACCTTTTATAGCTGCAGCAGCTTAAGGACCTTCCTAGGGAACCAATGGAAGATGCTACAGTACCTGAGCAACTTCAGGACCATCCTAGAGGACCAATGATAGCTGCTGCAGTACCTGAGCATGTGACCCCTGACCTCCAATGAGAGGTCTTACCTTGGGCATGCTCAGTGTGTGCAAGGCAGGACTTAGTCCCAGAAAAGCCTGATCGCAACTGACCAGTCCAAGCTACAACAGCAGAGCCTGGAAAGGCAGCAGTAACCCTTGGCACAGTATCAGACTGAGCGAGATGCTGGGACCGAGGAGAGCAGGCTCCACTGCAGTCGATGTAGAATGGGAGACCACAGCAGACATGGCTCAAGATTCCCCCTGTGCAGCGGCAGGAACTCGACTCCTAACAGCATCTAGTCAATGTTATACAGGCCTCATACATAGGCCCCAAAAAATATTGTCGGTTTCTAACATTATACTTAAAAAATGTTTGGATTATATCTTCTTTTTCATACAGCCTTCATCCACACTTAAACAATTATTTTTTCTGTTACTAACGTCATATAGTAGGGGACATCTCACTTTCAAATTATTTGGAACATGTAGTCAATGTTGTATGGGCTTCATCCACAGGCCCCCCAAATTTTGTCGGTTACTAATTTCATACAGTAGGGGACATCTCACTTTGAAATTTTGGAGCAGATATTCTTTATCATACCCGCCTCATCCACACTGAAACAATTCTTTCTTCTTTTGAGTAATATTCATCACCCCATATTTCACCTTTTAATTTTGTGCCGCCGAAATTAAGCTGCATGCAGAATAAAAAATCTAATTTTTAGTTGCTAATAGTGTGCTACTAGCACATTATCTGAGCCTCATGACTGGGAAAAAGCGAGGTGGTGTTGAAAGGGGGATTAGGCTTGGTGTTCGAGGTGTATGTGGGGTAGGTGTTAATGTTTCTGAAAGCACTAGGGAACCAACAACGTGACATCCTATCCAGAGACAACTGACAACGTCTGGATGTTGTAGTTTTTAGCATGCTGCATTGTTCCCATGTAATTGCAGTCTATGATATCTTTAGTGGGGCTTAGGTGCCTGCAGCATAGGCACGTCCCATTCCGAGTGGGAAGCAACTTGCAAAATTTACTTTTGAATAGTGGATAAAGCCCAGTAGTTAGTGCTATTTTGAATCATAACATTACGGGTAACAATCATGTTGCAGATAGTGCTGCAAGAAGGTGCTCATGGGTTGGTCTCTTTCATGAGGTCCAACTCCACAGTGTGTTGGTGGCGGGATAATACTCAAGCTTTCTTCCTCCATCCCCTCCTGACAACCATGGACAACAGAGGGAATAATTATCGTATTCGTCTCCTAACTGATGAGCGTCCATCACCTCTTCCTTCTCGTCCTTTTCATGGTCCTTCTCCATTTGTTCCTCCCATGGCAGCTGACAGTGAGACATCAGACCTTAACATATAGATATTGTTAACCCTAAAGGTATCTTCCTCTGCTTTTTCCTCTTCCATCAGGACCATCACCACCACCTCCTCACCCAGAATATTTAAAGTGTGCTCCAGCATGTAGATTACAGTAAGGGCTCATTTCCACTTGCGAGAAAAATGGATGAGTGCAATCCGATTAAAAATCGGATTGCACTCAGACCAATGTTATTCAATGGGTGACATCTCATCTGCAATTTTTTTCTCAGCTGAAAACGGACGGAGAATAAAATCGCAGCAAGCAATCTAACCCAAGAAGAGGTGCGAAACCGGCTAAATAAGATTAAAATAGATAAATCTCCGGGTCCGGATGGCATACACCCAAGAGTACTAAGAGAACTAAGTAATGTAATAGATAAACCATTATTTCTTATTTTTAGGGACTGGGACTCTATAGCGACAGGGTCTGTTCCGCATGACTGGCGCATAGCAAATGTGGTGCCAATATTCAAAAAGGGCTCTAAAAGTGAACCTGGAAATTATAGGCCAGTAAGTCTAACCTCTATTGTTGGTAAAATATTTGAAGGGTTTCTAAAGGATGTTATTCTGGATTATCTCAATGAGAATAACTGTTTAACTCCATATCAGCATGGGTTTATGAGAAATCGCTCCTGTCAAACCAATCTAATCAGTTTTTATGAAGAGGTAAGCTATAGGCTGGACCACGGTGAGTCATTGGACGTGGTATATCTCGATTTTTCCAAAGCGTTTGATACCGTGCCACACAAGAGGTTGGTACACAAAATGAGAATGCTTGGTCTGGGGGAAAATGTGTGTAAATGGGTTAGTAACTGGCTAAGTGATAGAAAGCAGAGGGTGGTTATAAATGGTATAGTCTCTAACTGGGTCGCTGTGACCAGTGGGGTACCGCAGGGGTCAGTATTGGGACCTGTTCTCTTCAACATATTCATTAATAATCTGGTAGAAGGTTTACACAGTAAAATATCGATATTTGCAGATGATACAAAACTATGTAAATCAGTTAATACAAGAGAAGATAGTGTTCTGCTACAGATGGATCTGGATAAGTTGGAAACTTGGGCTGAAAGGTGGCAGATGAGGTTTAACAATGATAAATGTAAGGTTATACACATGGGAAGAAGGAATCAATATCACCATTACACACTGAATGGGAAACCACTGGGTAAATCTGACAGGGAGAAGGACTTGGGGATCCTAGTTAATGATAAACTTACCTGGAGCAGCCAGTGCCAGGCAGCAGCTGCCAAGGCAAACAGGATCATGGGGTGCATTAAAAGAGGTCTGGATACACATGATGAGAGCATTATACTGCCTCTGTACAAATCCCTAGTTAGACCGCACATTGAGTACTGTGTCCAGTTTTGGGCACCAGTGCTCAGGAAGGATATAATGGAACTAGAGAGAGTACAAAGGAGGGCAACAAAATTAATAAAGGGGATGGGAGAACTACAATACCCAGATAGATTAGCGAAATTAGGATTATTTAGTCAAGAAAAAAGACGACTGAGGGGCGATTTAATAACCATGTATAAGTATATAAGGGGACAATACAAATATCTCGCTGAGGATCTGTTTATACCAAGGAAGGTGACGGGCACAAGGGGGCATTCTTTGCGTCTGGAGGAGAGAAGGTTTTTCCACCAACATAGAAGAGGATTCTTTACTGTTAGGGCAGTGAGAATCTGGAATTGCTTGCCTGAGGAGGTGGTGATGGCGAACTCAGTCGAGGGGTTCAAGAGAGGCCTGGATGTCTTCCTGGAGCAGAACAATATTGTATCATACAATTATTAGGTTCTGTAGAAGGACGTAGATCTGGGGATTTATTATGATGGAATATAGGCTGAACTGGATGGACAAATGTCTTTTTTCGGCCTTACTAAATATGTTACTATGTTACTATGTATTGCTGCGATTCTCAGACGAGACTCGCCAATGTAAGACAATGGCTGCCCACCGGTGTCCTTTGAAAAGCCAGTAATTCAGCGCAGTGTACAGTAAAATCACACTGACAGGTTAGAATAGAGTAGATATATACACATAGAATAGGTATATATACATATATATGTCACTGAGACACCTATATATATATATTTATATTTAATGCAGCGCTAGATAGCAGAAAAGCCGGTAATTCAATTGCCGGCTTTTGCTATCTCCTTCACAAACCCGACAGGATATGAGATATGGTTACGTACAGTAAACCATTTCATATCCCTTATTTTATTACATATTCCTGACTACTAATGTAAGAAGTGTCTTTGTGTAAAATTTGGTGGCTCTAGCTGTTAAAATAAAGGGTTAAATCATGGAAAAAATTGGCGTGGGCTCCCGTGCAATTTTCTCTGCCAGAGTGGTAAAGTCAGTGACTGAGGGCAGATATTAATAGCCTAGAGAGAGACCATGGATATAGGACCCCCCCTGGCTAAAAACATTTGTCCCCAGCCACCCCAGAAAGGCACATCTGTAAGATGTGCTTATTCTGGCACTTGGCCACTCTCTTCCCACTCCTGTGTAGTGGTGGGATATGGGGTAATAAAGGGTTAATGTCACCTTGCTATTATAAGGTGACATTAAGCCAGGTTAATAATGGAGAGGCGTCAATAAGACACCTATCCATTATTAATCCAATAGTAGTAAATGGTTAATAAAACACACACAAATTAGGAAAAAAGTATTTTATGAAATAAAGACACAGGGTGATACGACTGGCGGAACGCACCAAGTACAAGATGTTATGATACTAGGTGTGTTCGCAGTCCGAGGTCCACCATGCAGGTGAAAACCCTGCTGCTAGTAGAGAGGACGATATGGCGGTACAAAAAGATACACACTTGGGTTAACTTCACCCAGTGTGGAGGAAGCGAGCCCTGTTGAGTCACAGGGCCGCGGTACCGCACAAAGAGCGCAAGCAAAGAGTCTCAGAACTCAATCCCAAGACTTAGGATTTGAGTTCATAAAGACCTCATGCGCTCGACACCACTACTGGGGTGTCAGAGTGACAGAAATAATATAGTTTAAGTGGCACAAGAGTGCGTGCGGTGCCGCACAAACGGACGCTGCTAACCACCCAGGCTTGGGTCAGGTAAGCGCACGGCGCCGTACAGGCGGTCACAGCAACTAGACCAAGTTATGTGTGTAACGTGCTGTTGGATAAGTCGGGCGCTAGATAGCAAACATACACCTTCCGCGAACAGTCATCCAATAGGGAGGGTTATTTAAAGAGCGACTTTCACTCACAACACACACACATATAATCAAGACAATACTAGCGCATGGCCGTGCGGTCATGCGCAGCTTATATAGTTGCAGCACAGGAAGCTGCTACCGAAGTTTTGCCTTTTCACGACCTTCCAGGAGGACCAATGGGATGTGCTGCAATACCTGAGCATGTGACCCTCGATCTCCAATGGGAGACCCTGCCCTGGGCATGCTCAGACAGAGAAAAGCAGGACTTAGATCCAGAAACGTCCACTCGCCGCTGCCCAGCACTGGCTTCAATGGCAGAAGCAGGAAAAGCAGCAGTTACTCTTCGCACAGAGTCAGACTGAGCGAGACGCTGGGATCGACGTCCCTGCTGAGCAGACTCCACTGCGGCTGGAGAAGAATTTGAGACCGCAGCGGAGACGGATCGAGATTCCCCCTGTGCAGCAGAGGAAACTCGACTCCTAACACAGGGTATTGTAATAGATAATTATACTCTTAATCCAATTGAAGACCCTTGTCACCTGAAACAAAGTTAAAATAAAAAATCAACAATATCCCATACCTTCTGTCGTTCAGTCTTGTCCCATGCTGTAAATCCATCTGAAGGGGTTAAATAATTTTACAGCCAGGAGCCTGTTGTGAATTCTGTGGCAGAGCTCCCTCCTGTGGTAACAAGTGGTACTTCGGCTGATTCTCTCTGTAAGCTTCCGTTGGTGGAGGGAAGTGGTACTGCGGCTTCTGAGTTTCCTCCCTCAGGTGATGTGGTGAGGTCGTTAGGTGCTGCTCTACTTAACTCCACCTAGTGCTTTGATCCTGGCTTCCTGTCAATGTTCCAGTATTGGACTTGTTTTCCTCCTGGATCGTTCCTGTGGCCTGCTGCTCTGCATAGCTAAGTTTTCCTTTGCTATTTTGTTTGCTTTTCTTTTGTCCAGCTTATCTATTTGTTTGCTGGAAGCTCTGGGACGCAGAGGGTGTACCTCCGTGCCGTTAGTTCGGTACGGAGGGTCTTTTTGCCCCCTTTGCGTGGTTTTTAGGGTTTTGTGTTGACCGCAAAGTTACCTTTCCTATCCTCGCTCTGTTCAGAAAGTCGGGCCTCACTTTGCTAAATCTATTTCATTTCTACGTTTGTCTTTTCATCTTACTCACAGTCATTATATGTGGGGGGCTGCCTTTTCCTTTGGGGTATTTCTCTGAGGCAAGGTAGGCTTATTTTCTATCTTCAGGCTAGCTAGTTTCTCAGGCTGTGCCGAGTTGCATAGGTAGCGTTAGGCGCAATCCACGGCTGCCTCTAGTGTTGTTGGATAGGATTAGGGATTGCGGTCAACAGAGTTCCCACGTCTCAGAGCTCGTTCTATGTTTTTGGATTATTGTCAGATCACTGTATGTGCTCTGACCTCTATGTTCACTGTGGTACTGAATTGCCTAATCATAACAGTACAGGAAGCCAAAGTACTAATGATTCTCAATAGAGGGAAAAAAGAAGTTCTGAGACCATTTTTTTTTCTCTGCACTGTGTTTTGCCTTTTTTTTCCCCTAGACATTTGGGTGGTTCAGGACACAGGTGTAGCAATGGACATTAGAAGTCTGTCTTCATGTGTGGATCAGCTCTCGGCAAGAGTACAAAAGATTCAAGACACTATTGATCAGAAATCTATGTTAGAACCAAGAATTCCTATTCCTGATTTGTTTTTTGGTGATAGAACTAAGTTTCTGAGTTTCAAAAATAATTGTAAACTATTTCTGGCCTTGAAACCTCGCTCCTCTAGTGATCCAGTTCAACAGGTTTTGATCATTATTTCTTTTTTGCGTGGTGACCCTCAGGACTGGGCATTTTCTCTTGCGCCAGGAGATCCTGCATTAAGTAATATCGATGCGTTTTTCCTGGCGCTCGGATTGCTGTACGATGAGCCTAATTCTGTGGATCAGGCAGAAAAAAATTTGCTGGCTCTTTGTCAGGGTCAGGATGAGATAGAGTTATATTGCCAGAAATTTAGAAAGTGGTCCGTGCTCACTCAATGGAATGAATCTGCGCTGGCAGCTATGTTCAGAAAGGGTCTCTCTGAAGCCCTTAAGGATGTCATGGTGGGATTTCCTATGCCTGCTGGTTTGAATGAGTCTATGTATTTGGCCATTCAGATTGGTCGACGCTTGCGTGAGCGTAAATCTGTGCACCATTTGGCGGTATTACCTGAGCTTAAACCTGAGCCTATGCAGTGCGATAGGACTTTGACCAGAGTTGAACGGCAAGAACACAGACGTCTGAATGGGCTGTGTTTCTACTGTGGTGATTCCACTCATGCTATCTCTGATTGTCCTAAGCGCACTAAGCGGTTCGCTAGGTTTGCCACCATTGGTACAGTACAGTCAAAATTTCTTCTGTCCGTTACCTTGATCTGCTTTTTGTCATCGTATTCTGTCATGGCATTTGTGGATTCAGGCGCTGCCCTGAATTTGATGGACTTGGAGTATGCTAAGCATTGTGGGTTTTTCTTGGAGCCCTTGCAGTGTCCTATTCCATTGAGAGGAATTGATGCTACGCCTTTGGCCAAGAATAAGCCTCAGTACTGGACCCAGCTGACCATGTGCATGGCTCCTGCACATCAGGAGGTTATTCGCTTTCTGGTGTTGCATAATCTGCATGATGTGGTCGTGTTGGGGTTGCCATGGCTACAAGTCCATAATCCAGTATTAGATTGGAAATCCATGTCGGTGTCCAGCTGGGGTTGTCAGGGGGTACATGGTGATGTTCCATTTCTGTAAATTTCGTCATCCACCCCTTCTGAGGTTCCAGAGTTCTTGTCTGATTACCGGGATGTAATTGATGAGCCCAAGTCCGATGCCCTACCTCCGCATAGGGATTGTGATTGTGCTATCAATTTGATTCCTGGTAGTAAGTTCCCAAAAGGCCGATTGTTTAATTTATCTGTGCCTGAGCACGCCGCTATGCGCAGTTATGTGAAGGAGTCCCTGGAGAAGGGGCATATTCGCCAGTCATCGTCGCCATTAGGAGCAGGGTTCTTTTTTGTAGCCAAGAAGGATGGTTCGCTGAGACCTTGTATAGATTACCGCCTTCTAAATAAGATCACGGTTAAATTTCAGTACCCCTTGCCGTTGTTATCTGATTTGTTTGCTCGGATTAAGGGGGCTAGTTGGTTCACCAAGATAGATCTTCGTGGTGCGTATAATCTTGTGCGAATTAAGTGAGGTGATGAATGGAAAACTGCATTTAATACGCCCGAGGGTCATTTTGAGTATCTAGTAATGCCATTCGGACTTGCCAATGCTCTATCAGTGTTTCAGTCCTTTATGCATTACATCTTCCGAGAGTACCTGGATAAATTCCTGATTGTGTACTTGGATGACATTTTGATCTTCTCGGATGATTAGGAGTCTCATGTGAAGCAGGTCAGAACGGTTTTTCAGGTCCTGCGTGCTAATTCTTTGTTTGTGAAGGGATCAAAGTGTCTCTTTGGTGTGCAGAAGGTTTCATTTTTGGGGTTCATCTTTTCCCCTTCTACTATCGAGATGGATCCTGTTAAGGTCCAAGCCATCCATGATTGGACTCAGCCAACATCTCTGAAAAGTCTGCAAAAGTTCCTGGGCTTTGCTAATTTTTATCGTCGCTTCATCTGCAATTTTTCTAGTATTGCTAAACATAGTAACATAGTAACATAGTAACATAGTTAGTAAGGCCGAAAAAAGACATTTGTCCATCCAGTTCAGCCTATATTCCATCATAATAAATCCCCAGATTTACGTCCCTCTACAGAACCTAATAATTGTATGATACAATATTGTTCTGCTCCAGGAAGACATCCAGGCCTTTCTTGAACCCCTCGACTGAGTTCGCCATCACCACCTCCTCAGGCAAGCAATTCCAGATTCTCACTGCCCTAACAGTTAAGAATCCTCTTCTATGTTGGTGGAAAAACCTTCTCTCCTCCAAACGCAAAGAATGCCCCCTTGTGCCCGTCACCTTCCTTGGTATAAACAGATCCTCAGCGAGATATTTGTATTGTCCCCTTATATACTTATACATGGTTATTAGATCGCCCCTCAGTCGTCTTTTTTCTAGACTAAATAATCCTAATTTCGCTAATCTATCTGGGTATTGTAGTTCTCCCATCCCCTTTATTAATTTTGTTGCCCTCCTTTGTACTCTCTCTAGTTCCATTATATCCTTCCTGAGCACCGGTGCCCAAAACTGGACACAGTACTCCATGTGCGGTCTAACTAGGGATTTGTACAGAGGCAGTATAATGCTCTCATCATGTGTATCCAGACCTCTTTTAATGCACCCCATGATCCTGTTTGCCTTGGCAGCTGCTGCCTGGCACTGGCTGCTCCAGGTAAGTTTATCATTAACTAGGATCCCCAAGTCCTTCTCCCTGTCAGATTTACCCAGTGGTTTCCCATTCAGTGTGTAATGGTGATATTGATTCCTTCTTCCCATGTGTATAACCTTACATTTATCATTGTTAAACCTCATCTGCCACCTTTCAGCCCAAGTTTCCAACTTATCCAGATCCATCTGTAGCAGAATACTATCTTCTCTTGTATTAACTGATTTACATAGTTTTGTATCATCTGCAAATATCGATATTTTACTGTGTAAACCTTCTACCAGATCATTAATGAATATGTTGAAGAGAACAGGTCCCAATACCGACCCCTGCGGTACCCCACTGGTCACAGCGACCCAGTTAGAGACTATACCATTTATAACCACCCTCTTCTTTCTATCACTAAGCCAGTTACTAACCCATTTACACACATTTTCCCCCAGACCAAGCATTCTCATTTTGTGTACCAACCTCTTGTGCGGCACGGTATCAAACGCTTTGGAAAAATCGAGATATACCACGTCCAATGGTTCAACGTGGTCCAGCCTATAGCTTACCTCTTCATAAAAACTGATTAGATTGGTTTGACAGGAGCAATTTCTCATAAACCCATGCTGATATGGAGTTAAACATTGACCGATTTGACCAAGAAGGGTGCTGATGTGGTCAATTTGGTCTTCTGCTGCTGTGGAAGCTTTTCAAGAGTTGAAGCGTCGTTTTTCTTCTGCCCCTGTGTTGTGTCAACCAGATGTTTCGCTTCCGTTCCAGGTCGAGGTTGATGCTTCTGAGATTGGAGCAGGGGCTGTTTTGTCGCAGAGAGGTTCTGATTGCTCAGTGATGAAACCGTGCGCCTTCTTTTCCAGGAAGTTTTCGCCTGCTGAGCGAAATTATGATGTGGGCAATCGAGAGTTGCTGGCCATGAAGTGGGCATTCGAGGAGTGGCGTCATTGGCTTGAAGGAGCTAAGCATCGCGTGGTGGTCTTGACTGATCATAAGAACTTGACTTATCTCGAGTCCGCCAAGCGGTTGAATCCTAGACAAGCTCGTTGGTCGTTGTTTTTTGCCCGTTTTGACTTTGTGATTTCATACCTTCCGGGCTCTAAAAATGTGAAGGCGGATGCTCTGTCTAGGAGTTTTGTGCCCGACTCTCCGGGTGTATCTGAGCCGGCGGGTATCCTCAAAGAGGGAGTAATTGTGTCTGCCATCTCCCCTGATTTGCGGCGAGTGCTGCAAAAATTTCAGGCTAATAAACCTGATCGTTGTCCAGCGGAGAAACTGTTTGTCCCTGATAGGTGGACGAATAAAGTTATCTCTGAGGTTCATTGTTCGGTCTTGGCTGGTCATCCTGGAATCTTTGGTACCAGAGAGTAAGTGGCTAGATCCTTTTGGTGGCCATCTCTGTCGCGGGATGTGCGTACTTTTGTGCAGTCCTGTGGGATTTGTGCTCGGGCTAAGCCCTGCTGTTCTCGTGCCAGTGGGTTGCTTTTGCCCTTGCCAGTCCCGAAGAGGCCTTGGACACATATCTCTATGGATTTTATTTCAGATCTTCCCGTTTCTCAAAAGATGTCAGTCATTTGGGTGGTCTGTGATCGCTTTTCTAAGATGGTCCATTTGGTACCCTTGTCTAAATTGCCTTCTTCCTCTGATTTGGTGCCATTGTTCTTCCAGCATTTGGTTCGTTTACATGGCATTCCAGAGAATATCGTTTCTGACAGAGGTTCCCAGTTTGTTTCGAGGTTTTGGCGAGCTTTTTGTGGTAGGATGGGCATTGACTTGTCTTTCTCCTCGGCTTTCCATCCTCAGACTAATGGCCAGACCGAACGAACCAATCAGACCTTGGAAACATATCTGAGATGTTTTGTTTCTGCTGATCAGGATGACTGGGTGTCCTTTTTGCCTTTGGCTGAGTTCGCCCTTAATAATCGGGCTAGCTCGGCTACCTTGGTTTCACCATTTTTCTGCAACTCTGGGTTCCATCCTCGTTTCTCGTCAGGACAGGTTGAGTCTTCGGACTGTCCTGGTGTGGATACTGTGGTGGACAGGTTGCAGCAGATTTGGACTCAGGTAGTGGACAATTTGACCTTGTCCCAGGTGAAGGCTCAACGTTTTGCTAATCGCAGACGCTGTGTGGGTCCCCGACTTCGTGTTGGGGATCTGGTTTGGTTATCTTCTCGTCATATTCCTATGAAGGTTTCCTCTCCTAAGTTTAAACCTCGTTTCATTGGTCCGTATAAGATTTCTGAGGTTCTTAATCCTGTGTCTTTTCTTCTGACCCTTCCAGATTCTTTTTCCATACATAACGTATTCCATAGGTCATTGTTGCGGAGATACGTGGCACCTATGGTTCCTTCTGTTGACCCTCCTGCCCCGGTTTTGGTGGAGGGGGAGTTGGAGTATATTGTGGAGAAGATTTTGGATTCTCGTGTTTCAAGACGGAAACTCCAGTATCTGGTTAAGTGGAAGGGTTATGCTCAGGAAGATAATTCCTGGGTCTTTGCCTCTGATGTCCATGCTCCCAATCTTGTTCGTGCCTTTCATGTGGCTCATCCTGGTCGGCCTGGGGGCTCTGGTGAGGGTTCGGTGACCCCTCCTCAAGGGGGGGGTACTGTTGTGAATTCTGTGGCAGAGCTCCCTCATGTGGTCACAAGTGGTACTTCGGCTGATTCTCTCTGTAAGCTTCCGTTGGTGGAGGGAAGTGGTACTGCGGCTTCTGAGTTTCCTCCCTCAGGTGATGTGGTGAGGTCGTTAGGTGCTGCTCTACTTAACTCCACCTAGTGCTTTGATCCTGGCTTCCTGTCAATGTTCCAGTATTGGACTTGTTTTCCTCCTGGATCGTTCCTGTGGCCTGCTGCTCTGCATAGCTAAGTTTTCCTTTGCTATTTTGTTTGCTTTTCTTCTGTCCAGCTTATCTATTTGTTTGCTGGAAGCTCTGGGACGCAGAGGGTGTACCTCCGTGCCGTTAGTTCGGTACGGAGGGTCTTTTTGCCCCCTTTGCGTGGTTTTTAGGGTTTTGTGTTGACCGCAAAGTTACCTTTCCTATCCTCGCTCTGTTCAGAAAGTCGGGCCTCACTTTGCTAAATCTATTTCATCTCTACGTTTGTCTTTTCATCTTACTCACAGTCATTATATGTGGGGGGCTGCCTTTTCCTTTGGGGTATTTCTCTGAGGCAAGGTAGGCTTATTTTCTATCTTCAGGCTAGCTAGTTTCTCAGGCTGTGCCGAGTTGCATAGGTAGCGTTAGGCGCAATCCACGGCTGCCTCTAGTGTTGTTGGATAGGATTAGGGATTGCGGTCAACAGAGTTCCCACGTCTCAGAGCTCGTTCTATGTTTTTGGATTATTGTCAGATCACTGTATGTGCTCTGACCTCTATGTTCACTGTGGTACTGAATTGCCTAATCATACCAGGAGCCTGCTAGTGCAGCTGTGCTCCTGCCTGTAAAAAGTGGGGAATGAATGGGAAGCAGGGGAATGTAGCTACCTAGACTTGCGGTGCTGCGCCCCCTGCTGGCATAACCTCATATGAACTCTAGCGTGGGAATTTTTCTGAATATTTTCTCACGCTAGAGTTCATATGAGGTTATGCCAGCAGGGGGTGCAGCACCGCAAGTCTAGGTAGCTACGTTCCATTGCTTCCCATTCATTCCCTAGCTTTAACAGGCAGGAGCACAGCTGCATTAACAGGCTCCTGGCTGTAAAATGATTTAACCCCTTCAGATGGATTTACAGCGTGGGACAAGACTGAACAACGGAAGGTATGGGATATTGTTGATTTTTTATTTTAACTTTGTTTCAGGTGACAAGAGTCTTCAATTGGATTAAGAGTAGTGTTGAGCGATACCGTCCGATACTTGAAAGTATCGGTATCGGATAGTATCGGCCGATACCCGAAAAATATCGGATATCGCCGATACCGATATCCGATACCAATACAAGTCAATGGGACATCAAGTATCGGAAGGTATTCTCATGGTTCCCAGGGTCTGAAGGAGAGGAAACTCTCCTTCAGGCCCTGGGATCCATAGGGATGTGTAAAATAAAGAATTAAAATAAAAAATATTGATATGCTCACCTCTCCGGCGGCCCCTGGACATCACGCTGGTAACCGGCTGGCTTCTTTGTTTAAAATGAGCGCCTTCAGGACCTGCGAATGACGTCGCGGCTTCTGATTGGTCGCGTGCCGCCCATGTGACCGGCACGCGACCAATCAGAAGCCGCGACGTCATTCGCAGGTCCTTAATTCCTAGAATTAGGAGTTTTGTGAATGAGAATGACGTCGCGGCTTCTGATTGGTCGCGTGCCGGTCACATGGGCGGCACGCGACCAATCAGAAGCCGCGACGTCATTCGCAGGTCCTGAAGGCGCTCATTTTAAAAAAAGAAGCCGGCCGGTTACCAGCGTGATGTCCAGGGGCCGCCGGAGAGGTGAGCATATCAATATTTTTTATTTTAATTCTTTATTTTACACATCCCTATTGATCCAATACCGATACCCGATACCACAAAAGTATCGGATCTCGGTATCGGAATTCCGATACCGAAAGTATCGGCCAATACCCGATACTTGCGGTATCGGAATGCTCAACACTAATTAAGAGTATAATAAACTATCACAACACCCTGTGTCTTTATTTCATTAAAATACTTTTCTCCTAATGTGTGTGTGTTTTATTAACCATTTACTAGTGTTGGATTAATAATGGATATGTGTCTTATTGACGCCTCTTCATTATTAACCTGGCTTAATGTCACCTTACAATAGCAAGGTGACATTAACCCTTTATTACCCCATATCCCACAGCTACACAGGAGTGGGAAGAGAGTGGCCAAGTGCCAGAATAGGTGCATCTTACAGATGTGCCTTTTCTTGGGTGGCTGTGGGCAGATGTTTTTAGCCAGAAGGGTCCTAAAACCATGGTCCCTCTCTAGGCTATTAATATCTGCCCTCAGTTACTGGCTTTACCACACTGGTGGAGAAAATTGCGCGGGAGCCCACGCCATTTTTTTCCGTGATTTAACCCTTTGTTTTAACAGCTAGAGCCACCAAATATTACACAAAGACACTTCTTACATTAGTAGTCAGGAATATGTAGTAAAATAAGGGATATAAAATGGTTTACTGTATGTAAACCATGTCTCATATCCTGTCGGGTTTGTGAAGGAGATAGCAAAAGCCGGCAATTGAATTACCGGCTTTTCTGCTATCCAGCGCTGCATTAAATATATATATATATATATATATATATATATATAGATAGGAAAAAACGAGAGCAGCACAATGCTCACCGGTGGGTGCCAAGCCTCCTGGATAGGACCATCCACATGTCCAACCACGTAATATGCCAAGCAGAAAAAGAAGGCAGCACTCCAACAACAAATGAAGGTGAAAAAAGGCTGCGAAGTTTATTTCAGACCCACATCTCGCGACGTTTCGGCTCGCACTGAGCCTTTCTCAAGCCAAGAAAGGCTCAGTGCGAGCATGATTTACCTCCATTTTTTCGGTCAGTAAATCGGACCGTTTTCTTTCTCTCAAATGGAAATGAGCCCTAATAGTGATGCTGATGACAACAACGTCACTGCTAATCATCTTAGTAGCCATTAAGAAAATTTACAGAAAGGTACAGAGGTCCATCAGCTGTGTCCACTACGCATGTGTGAATTGCACCATATCTGTACTGCGTTGTGCCAGGCTATGAAAAATGTCATAATGCACCAGGTCTTGGTGCTGCTACTAGAGTCACTGCAACATGTACAGAGTTTAATTCCACAGTGTGGTCACATTGCATATAAACCGATTAACCAGTAGTCTGAAAGAGCTCTATATCAACTGAAATGGAATGGTGGAAGTGAGCACACAACAACAGTGGTTTCTACAGCTGCACATCCAGGCTCGGACATCAGGTTGAGTATGCGAGCCATGCAAGGCACGTGTGTAAGGTTGGCCCAGCGA